>NC_087343.1:100121250-100440625 GCF_030014295.1 Loxodonta africana | reverse complement strand
GCAGCTACTGCCTCGGCCGCCCCGCTGCTGCTGCGCGCCCGCCCGCCCTGCTGGCGTTTTGTTGTGGTTCCTGCTGTTTTCTTTCTTTTTGCAGCCCCCCCAGGCTCTCAGGCTCCCCCCCACACCCCTTCTCCCCTCGCCCGCTCCCCCCGCGCTCGGTTCCTGGGGGGGCCGCGCTCTCCTTCCCCCCCTCCCCACCCCCCCGACGAGCAAGCTCCCTTCTCTCGCTTTTTTCTTCTTCCCCAAGTTGCAAAATCAGAAATGGCACAGGCGGCAGCGGGGAGCGGCGCGGGGCGCTGCGCCGGGGGCGGCGGGCATGGGCCACGGCGCGCGCACACACTCGCCCTCCGCCTCGCCCGCACCCCCGCGCACACACACACTCGCACACACACTCGCTCACCCGCGCCGGGCGCCCTCCCGCCCGCCGGCCGCCGGGGCTAAGCGCAGCGCGCGGGCTGAGCCGACATAGAGGAAGCCGGCGAGGGCGGAGGCGGCGGCGGAGGCGGTGGCGGCGGTGGCTGAGGAGGAGGTCGCGGCTGCAGGCGCCGCTGGAGCCGCCGCCTCAGCAGCTGCGGCGAGCGCCTCTGGAGGAGCCGGGGCCGAGGCCGGAGTCGGAGCTGGAGCCGGGGCTGCAGTCGGAGCGCGAGCCGGGGTTGGAGCCGCCCGCGCCGCCGCCGCTGTCCCGGCGGGAGCCCTTGCCCGGCTCGGGAGTGCGGGAAGCGTGGGGAGCCGAGTAGGGCGCGGGGCGAGGCTGCCGGCAGCGATCAGGGCGCGCGGGTGTCTGGGGGCCAGGTCCAGGGCCGGACGCAGCCAGCCATTCAGGAAGGCAGCGCTGGAGAGCGGGAGGCAGCCGGCGGGGAGGATCACACACTTTGCTCTTTTTGTTGTGCCGGTGGCGCCGAGCTCTCGCTGCCTTCTTTCAGGAGGTGATGGAAGGGGGAGAAAAATACGGATAATTCACGCCGGCGACGAATTCACGGCGAAATAGAAAAAAATAAAAATCAGAGGAAAAAGAATTGCAAAAAAAAAAAATAGACGAGAGAGACATCCAAAGTAGGTCGAATAAATAATCCTCTTCTTTTCCTCTTTCTTGCTTCTTCTTCTGCTTCTTCTGCTATAACACACAGAGCTAGTTAAAAAACCCTGGAGATCGCCCAAAAATGTTCTTTTTTTAGTATTTTAAATAAGTGCTCTTCAGCCGGGAACCAACACCCTCCCTCCAAAAAAAATTTAAAAAAAAGAAAAAAATCATATATGTATAAAATTACGATAAGAAGAATACGAAGGGGGTGTCTCCTCCTTTTTTTTTTTTTAAGTTTAGACCTCTCTCTTGTGCAAGAATGGAGTAAAAGAGACAGGAGGAGGGAAAAAAAGAAGAGAAAGAAGGAGAAGAAGAATAAGGGGGAAACAACTAATAGAATATGTAAGAAAGGAGAAAGAGGAGAGAGGCGAGAGGGGGAGAGAAGAGAGGGCGAGAGAGGAGAGAGAGGGGAGAGAGAGAGAGAGAGAGAGAGAGAGAGAGAGGAAGAGAGAGAGGGAGAGAGGGAGAGGGGGAGAGAGGAGAGAGACCCAAAAATTGAATGCGTTTAAACGGGAGGACTCGCAGAGCAATGTTTCCGAAAGGGGGATCTGCGCGAATGTCTGTATATAGTGAACTTTGACACTACTATTGAAACTGACACGTTTCTATGGAGATCGCTGCCTTATATGGAGCTCGTGTCAAGGAGCCAAGAGAAGGGCTGCTGGCAACTGATAATCAAAGGCGACTGACTGGTCAGAGCCCTGAATCGGGGGGGAGAGAAAATGGGAGTCTAAGGTTAGCCAAGCCTCCCGCACGCCATTGGTTGGAGAGCCCCTCCCCCCACCTCTTTTTCTTTCTTTCTTTTTTTTTTCCCCCCCTGCCTCTTAGCTACCTACTGACTAGGATGCCGAGGGGAGGAGGAGAGAAAGTGAGGGAGGGGGGTGTGTTTCTGACAAGCACAATTTACATTGAGATCGCCCTGCGCTGCTATTTACTCTGAGACCTGATTAGTATGGGTCGTCTACGGTCACACACACACACACACACACACACACACACACACACACACACACCCTAGAGGGGGAAGGGATGTCGATGGGCGAAAAGAGAATTAGAAGGAAATTATTTTGATTTCTTCTGAAAAGTTTTTAAATTTAGATTTTATAAGCGTGAAAAGAATGTCACTGTAAATGTTAGAAAAAAATTTTTTTAATGGGAATGAAACCCCACTGTTTTAATGACTCGTGAAATATACTGGGTTTGGATTGTTTCCCCAAGTCTGGCTTCTGCTCATTTTATTTCCTTCTTAGAAGCAAGGTAGGGTTTCCCTATTTTTTGGCCCCAAGTACATTCTGGATTATAGGTTTAATTATGACAAAGCACACTCCTGGAATTTGCAGCTATTATCACAAATTCTATTCGAATCAAGGTTTCTACTCACCCCAAAGATGTTTTTTAAAAATAAACTTTTCAATCAACCCTCCCCCCCCCGGTTTTGTATCCTCATATCCTCAGGCTGTTCCAAACTCCAAAACAACACTTCCATGATTATTAAAGCAGAAATAAGTCTTCATTTTGTTGTGGGGGGGGGGAGGGCGTTAGGTCGGCCAAATCAGGGTCCCAGGAAAAGAGGGAGAGGGTGGACGAGAAGATGTGGAGAAGTGGAAGGCAAAAGGAAGGGGTAGGACTAGGGAGAGACAGAGACGCAGAGACAAACTGAGACCTGGATTCCCGGAGGTGATTGGTCGTGGGTGGAGGGGCAGGCGGGAGGAGCGGGTCCCGCCGCGGGGCCTGCAGGAATCGCTGGCTCCGGCTGCCACCTAGCGGACGGGAGTCGCGCCCTGGCGGTGCACAGCCGAGTCCCTCCTCCCCTCCCCTCCCCTCAGGCAGCCTGTCTTTTTCCAAACGAAGACAGCACTTTGAAAATTCTTTCAATGGATTTTTTTTTTCCTTGAAAGATCTTACTGGGGGGAAATGATACTTCTATTAGTTACATATTCTCCAATCGCACACTCGCAACCGTCCCCCCCACCCCCCTCGTTTTGAGCTCGCTCCCCTAGGCAGGCTCCAGCGGGCGCGGGAGAAGCTCCGAGTGACAAAGCCGCCGCCGCTGCCGCTGGGGGTTGGAGCGGCGTTCGGCGGTTCGCCAGCCCCTGGACTCGGGAAGCGCAAAAGTTTGTCTCAGGTCGAGCATCCCGAGCCCCAACACGCCCTCAGGTAAAGGTGGAAGTAAATGGCCACGCAGTATTGACAGAGGTAGGGTCTGTTTTTTAGTACTGGTTCTCACTTTAAATCTCACCAGGGAGGGGTTTAGGAAGGGCTGCGTGTTTGGGGTGCGTTTTGCGCTTCCCGGTATCTCTAGCCTTCGTGTAGCGTGCAGGCGATCGCCTAGTGATGAGCAGAAGCGATGATTTTTAAAGAGCGGAATAAAGGCTTTCCCGTGTTTGTCCCCCAGCCCCTCCAGCTCGAATAATGGAGAGTTTGTCAATGCACTCGGCTAGCAGCGGCCCATTGTACGCAGCTGATGGAGAGGAGGCGACAAGGGGCTGCAAGAGCTCCTCGCCCTCATCCCTCTCCTCAAAAAAACGCGCTCAAGTCGTTTGGTCAGTTAAAAGGTGAAACAACATGATTAAAGGAGACCCCCTAGCCCTCCCTACCACCCCCCCCCCCAAAAGGCAAGCTCTCTGTATAGAAATTCTCAAGTTTATCCTCCAGACTGCACAGAGGCAGGGAGTGCAGGGCAGAGGAAGACAGGCAGAAGGAGAGAGGGAGACTGAGAGAAGGAAAGAGCGCGGAGAGAGAGGAGCGTGTGGGAGAGGAGACAGAGCAAGAGAAGAGAGCGAGCGCCAGGGAAGCAGAGGCCCCGTGGACACCCAGGGCGTGAGCCCAGACAACCTCGGACCCTGGACCAGGCGTCGTGGGCACCAGAGGCACGACTCGGCCAAGTCCTGTCCCAACCAGGCAAGTAACGCAATGATTATCGTTTCTTTTGAACTCGGGGTTGGTAACGCGGGAAGGCCGGGAGGCGGCCTTGGCCCAAACGATCTCTGCAGGCTGGTGCCGGGAGTTGATGCAGCCAGGGCGGGACGAAGAGAACTTTCTGCGGCGTCTGGCTGAGAGGTGCCTTCGCTCAGCCTCGGTCCCGTAGCGGCACGGAGGCAGAGATCGCGGACGCCGAGCTGCTGTGGAGGTGAGGACCACGCCAGCTGAGCATCAGTCCAGACTCAAAACAGGACCCCCCCATCCTCTACTCCCTGCCTCCCCCCCTCCCGCCCCGGGCGGAAACGGTTGCCAGGCCTCCAGAGCGTGGGCGGGAGCGGCGGACCCACTCGCCTAACACCCCCTCTCCTGCGGGTGCTGAGCCCGAGCCGCGGGGGAGCGGGCTGTGTAGCCCGGATCGGTGGCCCTGGTGCCTGGAGTATGCCTGCTGGCCAGCCAGCCTTGCCTGCCCGGGGCCAGCTAGACTGCCGCCCACCTGCGGGCGCAGTTTGTAACGCGATCCCCTAACGTAACGCGATCGAAGGCTGACTGTTTGATATGGGCGATAGTGTCAGCGGATTAAAAGGGACGCCAAGAGGCTCTTCCGAGAGGGGAACCTGCGGCGGCGGGGGCGAGCAAGCACCGGGGGCAGCAGGCTGGCAACGGATCCCGACTCTTTGCGCCGCGGCAAGCGGACTTGGGGCGAGAAAGGGGTCGCCTCTCAGGGGTAGGAACCGAGGGTGTGTGAGTGAAACAAGAGCTTCAATTAAAACCAACAAGAGCGCTTTCCTCAGAGCTGTGCAAAGGCGCGCTTTTGCGTCAGAGGGCGCGCAGGGCGGGGGGAGGGGGAGCCCAAGCCGCGGGCCGCGCCCTGGGGCTGGGTGGACGCGGGAATGAGGTAGTCTTGCCAAGCGAGGCTGGTCCAGGGTCAGGCCCTGCAGGCGAAGGGTAGGACGAGGCTGGAGGACGATCTGAGCCTCCCCGGGAGCGGAGGCGTCCACCTATCCTGGCTGTGGGCTCCTGGCACCTCCCCTCCCCCCCCAGCTTCTAAACTTGGGAGAGGCCCCTGGGACATGGCGTGGGCCCTGGACGCCCCAGGCAAAGCCGCTTGCGCCTCCGGAAGGAAGGAAGGGGCGCACCCCCGGCCCTAGTTAAAGGGGGCGGTCTGTGTGCCTGGAGCTGTTCTTGCTCCTGCGCTCCTGCGGGGCATCTGCTCCAACTATCTGTTGTGAGAGGAGGCAGGGGGCGGGGAACAGAGGGTTTTCACGGAAAGGCGCAGTTCCCCTTCAGAATCTGTCCCGCGGGAGAAGAGCTCAGGGCTCATTTTTCTCCTTTCGACCCTGTGTTCTCTAACTGCGGGTGCATACATGCAGAGCGCCCCCACTTGTGCTAACGGTCCCGCCACCAGCAAAATAGCTTCTGTGGAGGGACTGAGGGGGCAGCCCAGGTCCTGGGGAGCACTAGCTCACTCTCTACCAGAGGCTGTCGTTTGTTACTGGTGTAACTTGGCATACTAGTTCTGGGCCTAATGTGCCGCACACTCAACCAGGAGATAACGATATCTGTTGTTGGTGGTCAGCACCTAAGAGAAACAGGACCATATTTTGCGAGGGCACCTAGGTCCTCACACTCTGTTGGGCATCTAGGGCCTCACGCTCTGTGAAGTTCCACACAGGTGTCTAGGTAGGCTCAGCTGCAGGAGCAGAAAACAAGGTTGCAATTTCCACTCTACTTTCACCCATCCTGTATTCTCTGGATCTTTCTTCCTCCGTTTCTGGCTCAGGCTCTCCGCCCCAGAGCCTTAAATTGAGTCTCGGCATGTGAACATGGCTCTTGGACCCAGACTCGCCGCCGTGGCCCTTGCCTCAGCATCCTACCTCAGGTGGCCAGTCCTGTCTTCTGGGCACATATGGAGTCAGATCTTTGCAAGGTCTCTCTCTCCCTTAGGTCAGTCTGGGGAGGAGAAGGGCCTCGCTAGGTCCTGGGCCACCAGGGCCTCCCTTCTCACTCTCCTTCTGCCCTCCTGGTTCCCACAGTCCTGTTCAATGAACATAGGGTCTTCAATGTAGTTACCCCAGGAGGGGATAAGAGGGTACTCCTCTTTGGGAGAGAGGAATCAGGCAGTATGCTGCAATGCCCCTTGCAGACTGCTAGCAATTGTGGCTCAGTGTTAATGACTTTTTAAAAGACCTACCACACAACACTTGATCTCTATCAGCCAGATATGCAGTAAACAGTTGTGACCTGATGGGAGAGGGAGAGAAGCAGAGATCTGTGGCTGCACACACAGCGCTGACTTGCCAGGCCTTAGAGTCCTGATCTAAGCAGACTTTCTAACCCTTTAACAACACCCCCCCCCCCACAATACCTTTCTTACAATTAAAATAGAGTCGTTCTTCACTAATCCTGTGACCTCTTGAATATTGGTAATTTGCTCTTCTGAAACTCACCCACCTGATCATTCATTTTGGCTTTTTGTAAGTCTCACTGAACAAATGTAGCTTTGTAAAATTGCTTTTTAAACCCAGTTCAAGAGCTGTAAGACACTACAAATGACCAGATATGTATAAAAATTCTCGTTCAGTCCTCTTCCTTACCCTTAAATCATTAAATGGTATTATTCTGTTTAGAGAGACCACAGAACAGAAATAACCCCCCCCCCTTTTTTTTTTTTATCAAGCCCATCTGGAGAGATGTACACGCCTGCAATCATTGGGAGAAAGGTCAGTTCCTCTGATCTTGTTGCAGACCTTTCCCAAAGAGCTTATTTAAAGGTGTGGAATCAATTAGTCTCCCTTGGCATGAGATTAAGGCCAGAAAGGAACGCAGTTGAAGAAGATGTATTTAAAATGGTTTTGCACAGATCTTTTGGAGGAAGGGGGGAGGGTAGAAGCACAGAAATGTCCACCTAAAGTCTTGTAATTATTAAAAAATAACACACACACAAACAAAAAAAAAAACCCTAGACTATCTCAGAAATAGCCCCCATTCCCAAGGCTGAAATCAGTCTATATTGTGCCTGCCCGGCTGTAAAATTTCTGCCTTTATTGATATGAAAACAAGGGTGGAAAGGCCAAGTTGGGAGTCTTGCTTCTGCTGGACCATGTGTTCCTAGCCTGCTCATGCAGTTGAACCTTCCTAGTCTGCTCATGCAGTTGAACCAAGGGTCCACCAGGCCTGTGTGCTTATTATCACTCTGGTAGCCCAGGCATTTCTTGTCACCTTTAGGTTAAAATGCCCAGAGATAAGCACAGACATGCTTTACCTTAGTAAGCAGTTAATTTTTATCACAAATTGGTCACTTAAAGCACATGTTTCGGAAAACAGAGATAAGGAGAACACTTCTCCCTTCTGCCTGGGCCCCCAGTTAGAGGGCCCAGGAGTAACATAGATGGGAGGATTGCAGGAGAACAGCGCTGACCTTTGGATGCAAATCAACCCTTTTTAGAAGAGGCAAAGTGACAGTCATTCCTAGCACACCAGTGAAGCCAGGGCCAAATATTTACTTTTTTTGAAAAATCCAAGCCCCGGGTATCTAAATGCATTCTTGCAAAAAGAAAAGAAAGAACTGGAAACTTTTCTGTTGCAAAATATATTTCTTTATTTTAAATGCCTAATTTGAATGAAGAATAACTGCATGGCTATTCTTCCCAGCAAAAAGGAATTGAGTTTGGATGAAAAGTTGAAATTTTGAAATGAGTTTGAAGGCTGTTAGAGTACCCTGACAATACAATCAACTGTACTATGTAATCATTTCCCTTAATAGTTACCTGCCAGAACACCTATTTCTTTTACTACAGGATTAGCCCATCAGAAGTAGATCTGAGTTGGACATTTCACTGACTAAAGACTGCTTGAATATGTTTAAGTCTTTAATGTCACTTTCTTCACTGTCTATAAGATAAACTAGCGGAAAAGTATTGGCTCGCAAAAGCCAGCAGATCTTCTGGTAACTACAGAATGCTGCAATTGTATTTACCTATCAGAAGGCTGATCTAAATAATAAACCTAACATTTCCTTCTAAACTGTCAGTGGAAAGATATGTTTATTACAGTGTCCTCCATCAAGGAATATGAGGGAATTTAGGTAAAGTTTAAAAGAAAAAAGAATGGGCAAAGTACACCACCGATGCAAACTACACATAGCAGTAAATAATTATACCCTTCTATTTTTATTGTGCTATGTATATCTTATTTGCCCATTCCAGAGGTGGAAAATAAACCTAGCCTATCTCCCTGAGGAGTTAATAAAGTATTCCAAATGCATGATCTAACAAAACTCGGGGATAGTTCTATGTTTTATTGTTAACCCCTTGCATGAAACCTTCTGAAGCTGAAAAGAAAAAGGAAAGGGCTTTTGTGTTAGCTGATCCTTGGCTATTCTAGGGCTCAGGTTGGTGTGAATGGGATGAGGAGGTCACTTGAAATCTCCTTTTATCTACTCTTATTTTCTCTCTGGATCAGCAACTTTGAATAGACATCACCTAATCGCTCTTAATGGAAAGAAACTATGGGAGCAAACGAAAATGCCTTTACTCCAGAAGTGTATACATGTGTGCAGACAGCTAGCTAAGCTGGCATAGAGCTGCATCTCTACACACATGTGCTTAGAGAATTTTTCGGCTGTGATATATGAGTAATTTTTTCTCATACATTCTGGGGGGGCATATGATTGGATGAGTTATTTTGCCTTCACACTTAAGTATGTACGCGGGTCTGCATGAGTATTCTCTATCAAGTCTAAGTGATACTTTCAGCTGTCCCTTTCTTCAGCTTTTTCTTGTCCCCACCCTCTGGGATGTCATATTAAAGTCTTGAAAAAAGACAAATAACTGAGAACACGATGGATAGCCTTTTAGTGAAGACACCTTATTTCTTTCCATTTTCAACTGGAAGTCTCACTGACAGGAGGATTTCTCTTCTGAGGGTAGAGGTTGTGCGACAAGTAGGAGGTGATGGGATAAGACAGAGACCTTTACTTTCAATTTCTCCCTAAGATTTTTTTCTTTTTTATCTTCCTTCAAACTAAATTGGTTAAAACACATGAAATAAGTGGAAAACACATTAAATAAGTCTGACATTAAGGATTTAAAAGGTTTTTTTTTTGCTCTCAATACATAGCTCCAAATTCTTGAAGTTGAGCAATTAATTACAATTTATTGAAATTAGAATTATTTTAGTAAGTCTCACGTTAGCTAAAATGTCATCCTTCTTAGGATTTGTTATATTTACTTCAAAAAAGAACCCCCCCCCCCACTCAAAAGTAAAATATGACTGGTTATCCCGAAAAGGATGTTCGATTTTTAGGACTGAAAGCAATGGGTTTTACCTCCTAAGAAGTGCCCCCTCCCCCATTTCCCTCTAAGTAATATTCGCATTGCTCACAGAGCCTGGGACACTTCGCTGTAAATTCCTTTAAGGGAATACTTGGTTGCCAGGGCTACAAGTTCCCATCTCAACCTGCCAGCCTCCCGCCCCCTGCTCCAGATCGCTGGGACCCTTGGCTTTCAGGACTGGGACCTTGAACACCCCCTTATAACCCCTACGTACTTATCCCCCAAGCTTGCGGGAGATGGCAGTTCCAAAGTTCGAGGTTGGGTGGGGAGAATTAATCCCTCTTTAACTCCTCGCCTTCCCGCCCTCAATTCTGAATCCCAACGGATCCGTTTCCCGGGGTTTCCTGGTGAATAGGAGCGTAGGAGACGCCCTGTCCAATAAAGATTAAATTAAGTAGAAGAATCCCAGCGGCTCGATATTTGGAAGCTCCGGTGGGGCGTCAAACTGACGTTTAACACATTTTTTCCACTCACTGTGCACAAATCCTGGACCTGTTGGGCTTAACTTTAGAGAGGAAGGAAGAAAGAAGGCGATAAGGAAGAAAGGAAAAAGGGAAGAAAAAAAGCAGAGAAAGAAAGTCTCTAAGAAACCTCAGTGTTAAGGGGGAAGTGGTTTTGCGCTCAGAGAGGCTGAAGGCAGAAGTAGGGCTTTCAGACCTTTCCAGTCTTCTTTCTCCGAACCACTGGGGAGGGAGTTGGAGGCTCCCTCTTCCCACCGAGGGCTTGGAACTTTGCTGTTTTTGTGGGTCTGACTTTACATTTATACCTTGGAGACAGGGTGGTGGCCCAGGGTCATGACTGGGTGTGTTGACTTTTTTTAAATTCAAGGTTTTAGTAGCACGAACTGAGCAGTTTCCTCCAGTTGCTGCCCAATAGGAGAAACAATGGCTTTCTCTGTAGGCGTTCAGCGCGCTGGACACTGACCTTGTAGCTGAAGCTCTGCCAAGCACTCCTAGTTCGGCAGCCATTCCAAAAATACAGGCCCCTTACCCGCATCTGCTCCACTAGTCTCTGCGTGCAGTCAGGAGGGGCAAAAGGCAAGTCCCTTCGTGGCAACGACTCGTCCGTGCAAATACAACACTGAATAAATTAACCTCAAACCAGTTAGTTGGGATGTAGTAGTTTAGCAGGACTAATTGCAGACAATGGAGCTGAAATGACTTTTCCAATTAGCTGCTGGTTGGAGTTTAGTTGGAGGAACTGTCAGCTCCAACGATGGGTAATTGCTTTATTGCTCACAAAACTATCATCTATTTAGAACATATGTGCTAATTACTCTGGATGGGCGTTGAAAAAGAGACCATAAATCTAATAGCACTTTAAAAAGTCTACGGTGCTTGTAAGCAACTCCAGTCCCTCGCATATTCTCTCCTGCTCAGGTTGGCGTGATGGATGGCTGTCTTTCAGGAAGGCGAAGGTTTGTACTGGAGGCTCCGACGGGATGCTCTGGTCAAATCGCGTGCAGGAGAGCCAGCGTCCCGCCCATGCTGTGCAGGGGCAATAAATCACTGTCATCAAAACCAGCCCTCTCTTTAGCTGTGCACTTTTTTTCATTTTCACTAAAGATTACTTAAGAAATCTTTTAATTGGATTATACTGAGAAATTAATCTCCTTTAGCCCTGGCTAAATTTATTGTGGCCAGTGTCGCGGAAAGCCCCAAACCCGCAGTGAGAGCCTCGTCCCCTTGCTCTCTTCTTTCCTCAGACCTCCAGGGTCTCCCAGCTGCGTGCTTCGGAATGGTTGGGGTGAGGAAAGGTGGAAATACGCGTCTGGGTGGACGGCCGAGGTGGTCCCCAGTGAATCCCCTTTGTCCTGAACTCCGCTTTTCTGTCCCGGATTCTCTTGCTGTCCACACTCGGTATCCTTACAGCACTGCGCCTTCGGAAATTCAATATACACCTCTATTTTTGGGGGTCTGATACCAGTAGAGGCGGTGGGGTGTGGCTGAGGAGGCTGGCCAGCCAAATCACCTTGTTCCCCCCCCCTCGCTACCCCCCATCTCATGCAGAGACTTGGGGCCTTGCGAACACTCTCCACTCGGGGCCCTACTTTCCTGCGCAAAAACGCACGGCTCACTTTTGGCTTTTTTTCCGGGTACAATTCTGGGGATACTTCCCTTTGACTTGCACAGCGCTGGAGGTCTGGTGGCCTGCCTCTTGGATATTTCCAGCTCCTCGAGCACCAGAGCAATGTCAGACAGCGACCTTCCTTCCAGCACCCATGTCCTGCGCCCTCAGCTTGGTCCAGCGTGGCTGGGGCAGCCAATGGGAGGCTGTGGGTCTGGCCCCCGCTAGCTGCGCTTCTTAGCGGGAGGTGACAACATCTGCCTGAAACGGGATACCTACTTTTGCAGCTCAATTTAGCCGTTAATAGCAGCCCTCTGAGGTGTGGTTAATTGATGGGGATAAAGGCGTAATGACTTGACGCGGAGACGCCGATGATCCTTTAATGTACTTTTAAAAGAACAACTACCACCCCAAACGCCAGTGAATCATTGCTCGGTGGGGGGAAAAAGCTGGGATCTGGAGGCTAGAAAAGCTGTGCTTGTGCTGTTTGTACCTGGAGGCGTCAGTGCCGGGTGAGCCCTAGCTCGCAGGACCGGGGCTCCCGGTAGTCGCCAGGGCGCGCAGCTCAGGCTAGCGGGGGTTGGGGGTAGGGGTGTCGCGTGCCTGCAGAGATCGCGGCGGGACCGGACCGGAGCAATGGGATGACAGGTGACCAGGCTGACTGACGGGGAGGAGCCCGATGCTGGGGAGGATGCCGCTCCACCCGGGTCCTGCTATTCTATCGGTTCTGTTCCTGCTTGGGGCTGGTTCCGTACGCTCCGGGCGCCTCCGCCTGTCCGCCATCCCTGGATAAAGCGACTTCGCATTCAGCATGAGCGAACTGGCCAAGCGGCGGTGCTCTGCGGAGACTCGCTGGGTTCCGCTCTCTGAACAACCTCAGAGGGGCCTCAGCGTCAGGCGAGAGAGGCACGTGCCGGCGTGGGGTGTGTGGTGTGTGCGTGCGTGTGTGTGAAGATCGCCCTGAAACGCAGAGCAAGGGCTCAGCAGCCCTGAGCACATGGCCATGTTTATGCGGGTACTACCCCGAGCCCTGGAGCGCAACAGACTTGGGTTTACCTGCACTGCAGCTGGGTCTCGCGGCGGGGTCAGAACAGGCCCTGCATTCCATCCACCCAGCCCTCCGCCCACCGCTTTCTCCTCAACACCTTCCTTTGCTCACTTCTGTTCGAGTCTTCAGAAGGTCAAAAGGCAAGTTTTACGCGGCGCAAGTCTGGAACTTAGGTTCACACAAGCACGAAAATGAAAAAAAAAAAAAAAAAAAAACAAAACTTCGGAACGCCTTTTCTGTTTGTAAAGGGGAACCCCCTCCGGGTGCTGGCGGTAGCATCCCTAGCAGGTTTTAAGAGTCTCCTATTTTACAGCTTGGAGGAGAACCTTGATGCTGCAGGTTCGAACTCCTTCGGGAAGCGGAAGGAGAAATGACTCCAATCACCGTTCGTATTTTATGGAATTGAGCGATCGCAGGTGTTTCAGCTGCTGCTATGGTCTGCCTTCCGGCCTCAGCACTTAACAGGGAAGAAAAAGTCCCAAGAAACTTAGTTTCCCCAAACCTTCTGGCGCAGAAGGCGTATATTGTCAAAGGGCAGGGAAGCTTGTAGTGAAGGATTTGAAAAAACTCAAGAGTCCCAACTCGCGGAGTGTGCCTGACTTGGTGTAGTTCAATCTTTCCACCATCACTGTCTAATCTCATCTAGTGTGGTTCTGTCCTCCGTGCATCGCTAGGAAATCAAGATTCACTGTCAATTAGCCGTTGAGCTCCCGACCCCTCCGTAGCCTGAGCCGGGGAGGACGGCGAGCTGGGTTCCATGGCCAAGGCCTGGCTCTTGGGCGCCTCAGAGTCAGGGACGGCCCCTGGTCCAGGTTCCTGCTCCGGTCGGCGACTCCCGCTCAGAAGCTTTCTGTCTGGAATGGAGTCTGTGACCCTGGCAGCAGATCACCTCTAGCGAGGAAGCTCGAGGCTTTCCTGAAGGCCTGATGCCTTCGGGCCGCCGGGACTGTCAGGTGCTCGTGGAGGCGAGTTGTCCGCCTGGGCCCTTGGAGCAATGCGGCCGTCGGCGTTGCGGGCCCTCCAGGGGGGCACCAGCCCTAAACCAGGGTCGGTCTCCACCGCAGTCAAGGGCCCTCATCCTCGTGTCTCCTCATATTTCTTGTCCCTCCAAATCGCTCCCTTGCGAACGAATTCTCCACTCTGCGAACCAGGAATCCTCGCAGGGGCCCTCTCCCAGCCCTACCCTCCAGGCCGGGGTCCAGCGCCGCGCGCGGCCCGACCCGAGCAGCTCCGGAAGCGAGGCCCACATCCGGGCACTAAGCGCCTCGCGCCCGGGCAAGGCGGTCGCGCGCTCGACGGAAACGAAGTGGCGGGAGAGGCAAGGGTCCTAGGCCACGAGATTCGCGAGCTGGGACCTCGTGGGACTGCGAGAGGCAGAGCTCTCGCCCGCAGCCCGGACCGAGGCCTTTTGCGGGCAGAAGGCTCCAACCCTGTGAGAGGGCTGGAGTGACGAAGTCCGGGAAGGCTCAAGAAGGAAGCCGGGCTCGACCGGGGGGTGGCGCACGCTCCCCAAACCCTGGGTTCGCGGCCCTGGTCTGTGTGGGCCCTTCGCTTCCCCTTGGTTAGGCGCTGCCGTCTTCTTAGGAAGGGACCTGAGGGAGTGTAAGCCGGGCCCCTCCCAGGTTTTCAAGGTTTAGAGACCCACCGTCGAGCCAGCGAAGCCGTTTTTGCTAGTCTCAGCATTCTGCTTCTCTCCCTTCACTGGCTGGAATGCCTGAGCCTTGCAGCTCTCTGAGGCTGCCTAACAGTTTGCCCTGCTTTGGGCAGCTGGTCCTTTTACAGGTGTTGGGCTGGGAGAAGTAGGGACCAAGGCCTGGACCACGGTTAGGGAACCCCAAACCCGATTTTCTAGTTTAAGGAGAAGCTCGATCTTAAGTCGCTGGAATGTCAGTGGGAATTAACTTTGTGGCCTTCCCGCGTTTTTGAAAACATCAATCTGTAAGGCAGGAACAGCACAGAGAAACTGCTGTGTAGTTCATAAAAAAGATCTTGGGAGACTGTATCGCAAGAATTTTCCCAGAGATTGCTTTATAATCTCTCAAATTAGAGAGCTGGTACGTAACTCGCCACCAGTACGCTGAAAAGTATCTTCCTTCAGACAGGGATGAGAAACGGAAATACCACCACCCTCCAGCCAAACCGTTGTGAGGACTGATTGCAGGGAAACTGGTGCTCCAGATGTTGCACTAGAGGCGCTGCAAGTGTGAGCAGGTAATGTGGAGAAGAGTGACATTGTTAACAGCATCTAATTAACAATGACTTCATTTGATTGGAAGGATGAAAAAGCCTTTTTAAATCAATCCAGATTCACTGGCCTAAACTCAGCCAATTTATGAATATGGAGCCGGACTGGGGTCTGCTTTCTTTCAAAGATGTCATTTTAGGGGTAATAGCATAGGTGAAGTCATTTGGTTACACTGTGGAAACTTTTATAGAGCCTTCCTTGGGAATTTAATTCAGTGCTTCTTCATTTTATTAGGAACAGACTGACTCCATCAACTGTGCTCTCCCTGTTTAGAGACAGGGCTGCTTGAAGCAATTAGGTCCACCAATTAGCATAGTTTTACTGACCCCAGCAGCAGCACCGCTCCTTAGATTATCCATTTCTTCAAAGTCAGGGGAGAAACTGGAGCGCAACATGCTTCCCAGGTGTCCAGATTGGGGAAATAAGCCCACAACCAGGGTAGTACTGCAGGACAAAAAGCTTTCTAATAGTCCCCAACTGTTTGCTTCAGCAACTTTGGTGGATTCCCTCCCCTCCACCCTTTTCTGATTCTGGATATTATAATACTTCCTTACTTTGACATAACCTTTAAAACCTCTCTCCTTTGGTTACACTTAGGCAGAATTATTTTTAAGAAAGTGAATTTTCTCCTTTGTTTGCTATCCTGCATGCCAGTGATGCTGTGGAAAATGCTAGGGTCCAGAGAGAGGAAATTGCTGGTGGGCTCTTTGAAACCCTGTTAGGTGACAAGGTAAGAGCTCAGATCTTTGGGGGTGTGTGTGCGTGTGTGTGTTTCAAAACCAACAAGGAGAGGCCAGAGGGTGGATATGGGGAGATGTGTCATTGCTTTTCCTAATTTTGAAGGTGTCCTGCAAGGATTCGCTGCAGCCTCTTCACAGTAGTCTTGATTAGCTGGTGGCCACTATCTTTAGTAAAAGAAAATGTCTGGAGCCCAAAGCAGTCTGGGAAAGAAGGGATTTTGCTTTTGCTATTGTCAAAAAAAAAAAAAAATTTTTTTTTATTGTCATAGGTCATGAAAGGATTAAATTTACATGGCTTATTCTCTCTCTCTGCCGTCTCCTAAAATATATATTCCTCTGTAAGATTTCACTAGATTAAATTGCTGACAGTTCATCAGTAGCAGCAACAATGTAATTCCCCTAGCCTTATTAAATCAATAAATACTAGATCCATGCATTGAATTAAAAATGCGTCAGCATGGACAAGAACTGCAGTCATACTGCCATGGACTTCAGAATCGAAGATGCCACTCAAAAATTGACCAGTTAACATTTATTTAATCTTTCCCTGTTTTGGATCTGTTATTAGATATTCTGAGGTTTTAACATTCCAGGAACCCTTGTGACAGTTTTGTTGTTTGCTTTTTCATTTATTTCTTGAAAATCCTTTTCTTTGACTAATTCTTAACCTTTATCTAGGAAAATGATGCATGTATTTAACCATAGTAATATACTGTGACTTTATAGTTCTTGTCATTAGTTTTCATCTAGGAAATTTACTTCCGCATTACTCTGGTAGGACATATTCAGATGCACACATTTTTACATAGCCTTAAATTCGTATGTTTTTGTGTATGTATTGATAAATAGACTAAATGGATTGCTGTGCATTGATTACAACAGGTTATTTTTAAAGAAGAAACCACATTTAAATTTATATTTTGGGACTGTCAACTATTCTGTAAACCAAATAATTATAATTTTAAAAGAAGTTGTTTAGTTATTTATAAATTCGATTTGCTTGTTGGAATTTATACCATAAGAGGTGAAATGAAAAATTTCAAGTCTTTAAACTTAACAAAGAACTGAGGAGGTTACACATATCTTAAGTGGTTACAGTCTATGTGTGAAAACATACCAGTTTTTTTAAACCAGGAACTGGCCAGTTAAGTTGTAGATTAGTAGGCAAATTTGCAGCTAGTCACTACTGAAAACAGGAAATGTGTTAAATACCTGGAAATGGGATGGGAAAAGTAATATTACTGTAGCCAGATACTTGCTCATACTGATTAACGATGCTAATTATTTAAAAACATTCATCCCCCATTGATGTCAGCCAGCATAAATAGTACTGAATTCTGAAGATATAGTCATTGGCCCTTGGGTTCACCACACTGTGGAAGAAAAATCTTTATTTGACGAAATAGGCAATCAACTGAAATCTATCCTCTTTAAATAAACTGATTCCTCAGTATTTTCCCAGTGTTGGTGTAAGTTGTTGTCTGTGATGTCCCCCAGGGCTCTTTCCTGCTCTCTGATTTGGTATATAAAAGCAGCTCTGAATGATGGATTACTGTGTCATTGCAGCCTGCGCAGGATTAATTTGTTTCATTGATTTCTCTTTAGGCAGATTGCCAGAATTTGCTGCTTCCCACCTTTCCTCAAGACTTCTAGAAGTAATAGACAGTAATAGCCTAAGACAAATCAGCTCTTTCCTGTAAAAACAGAATCACAAAACTAGGAGTCCTGGGAAAGCTATGGCAAACTTGTTAATTTGTATACTGAGAGTGTAATTAATAGGCTACTTTGTTTGCCTTAAAAATACTTTTAATTGAAAGATTTCTTTGAACTGATGACTTAAAACACATCGTATTAATAGATCTTAAGTGGGCATTTATAATGTTTGTCCCATAACAGATTTCCCCTATTGTAAGCATCCTGAACTCAGGGGGAAAAAAAAAAGTTGTCTATATGATTGACAAATACTTTTCTTTCTATGCCAGATTTCAGCATCAAATAACATGCCAACATAACTTTAAGCCAATTTATCTATAAGTATTTATAGAATTATTTGACCCAAAGAATTTTGAGGAACTTTGGATAACATCTGACAGTTTCAGAGCATAGAAATTGTTTAAAGAAAAAAATAACTTTTTCCAATTAAAAAGTTGTATCTGCTCATAACGGAGTTTTCAAAAATTAGAAATTACATCTTGTATATTTTTATTTATTTAACTGCAGGTACTACTTTGTGTTCTGTTTTTGTTTTTTTCAGTTGGCATTATGCAATGAGGATTTTCCTATATGATTAAAATTATTATTATTAAAATCATTTAAATTGACTGTATAATGTTTTAACATATTTAATTAACTATTGCTTCCCTATTTGAGAGGTTTCTAATTTTTCATTATTATAAATAAAGTTGTGGTGAATAGCATTTTAAATAAATCTTTAATCATCCTTCTGGTTATTTCCTTGCAATCTATTATTAGAAAAGAAATTACTTTGACTTAGGATGTAGACTTCTTTTTTAAAAGGTTCTTCATATTGATTGCCAAATTATTTTCCAGAAGGGTTCTACCAGTTCATAGTGGTACTGCTTAAAATAATTTCTCTGTGGAGGCAGCATTGTAATTCGTGTTACATGAGAAAAGAACATAGAACGACACTCTTTCCCTTGTGTTCTGAAAGCAGTAGTACCATCTTGCATATACTTAGTCTCTCAGAAAGTGTTTTACCAAATGCAGATGGGAAATAGGCTGGTTATACAAATGTATTTGTTTCCCTTCTGTAGTGCTGAAAATTATATTGATTTAATGATCTGAAGTTATACTTTTTATGTAATTAGTTGTGTAGTAAAAACTAATATTGTCGTGTGCTAATGCCTTTTTTTCCTCTATTGTGCTGTGGTAGTAGTCCATGCAGTATCAGCAAGTTTATGCTTTTGGTGTGCTTTTTTGAAGTAAAAAAGAACATCTGTTTCCCTTATATATTTGCATTATAATGAAAACAATTAAATAGCTTTTATGGTAGCATACAGTAAATATATTTTGCCGAATGACCTATACTTTCTTGTTGGAAAGTTTGGGAATGTCATAGGGACTTAATTTTTACAGGTAGTTTCCATGTAGAGGTTTAGAAAGGCCTTCGCTTACTTTAGGGAAATCCTTGTAGTTCTTATTTGTCTCAGTATAAACAAACAAACAATCCTGACGATTAAATACTAGGTTCTCAGATGTGAGTCTTGAATATATTTCTCTTAGGCATATGTTGAGAGTAGAAATTATTAGATATCTCTCCCAATTTTCTTAAATAGGTTAATCGTGCTAATAACAGTACTGTGCATTTACAATTCATTTTGTGTTTTGTGCCATTTGTGTACTTTAGTCAGCTGGAATACTGAAAATATATATACATATATGTATATATTTATTTACAGCCTATTTCACCCTTTTTTCCCCCATATATTAAGGGGACATGGTGATGTTTTCCTTTTAAGCTCAGAAAGAAAATGTTTGAAACCACACATAGGTATTTTCATTGACCTTAAAGTTCAGCAGAAATGTTTTCATTTATTTCAGCTTTTAGTTAAAGATATTTTGGTGATTACTTAAAAACTGATTTTAAAAAGATTTCAGATAAAAAATGGTACATAAAGAAAAATAACCCTCATGTACCCCTTACCCTGTTTGGGAAATAAAATGTTTCAAGTACAATTGCAGCCCTTCCTGACTGCGTTCCCTTATGGCTTCTTGAAGAGATAATCATCATCCTAAATTTAATGGTTATCATCCGTCTTGCTTTTTAGGTCCTTTTTTACATGGTCTGAAAATTTGACTTAAGTAACTTGTCCTTTCAAATAAATTAATTTTAAAATGTTAGAGCTGAGACTGCTGTTAGAACCCTTTAGTCTAATCATCTTGTGACTGGGCATGTTTCTGTGCTTTGTTGTCCTCATCAGTGAAGGTGAGGGTAAGTCTGTATGATCTCTGATGTCCTTCTATCTGTAATTAAAAAAAAAAAAAAATTACCTTGTTTTTCATATGAAACAAACAAGCAAAAAAAAAAAAAAAAAAAAAAAACAACAGACAAAAAGAGGCCTAGAGAGGGTAAGTAACTTGCCCACGACTCTATTCTCCTGACTTCCATTCAGGCCGTTTTTTCATCACTCCTCCTTGCCTGTTGTCTTTGAATCCTGACTGGCTGACTGTTGCTATAGCCTGCGATTAAAAACTGTCTACAAGCTTGTATGATTTTGTGATTTTACTTAAGACAACAGAGGGAGAGAGAAAGAAGGATAGAGAGAGGTAAGTTTTTCTCTCAGATTTTTTTTTTTCTTTTTCTGGAGGGAAAAACAGTGAAAGCACATTAGCCTGAAAGGTACTTATAGAAAGAGAGGACTTTGTGTCTCTGCAGGGCCTGTGAACCCTTTCTAAATATTGTGGACTGCTCTGGGAAAAACGATACATTTGGGTACACTGAGACTTCACTAGGCTTCTTACCTTACAGTTAATTTTCTAATTTCTTCAAGGTAACTGGACCAGGAAAATAGGGGTGGGCATAAACACAAGTGTCTGTTTACATGCATAGCTATCTAATTTCCAGTATATTTTGGCAGTCAGGACTTTAACAAATTATTTTTCTCTTTTTTATTTAGCATATGCTATGGTCAAATCACAAATGACTTTGCATTTGAAAATGAGTTTATTTCTTATTTCTATTTAGCTTCCAACTCACCAGAGCACTAAAGTGAAAATAGCACAAATAGAGTAATGTGGAAACACGTTTTTAAAGTCTCTTTGGAGAAAAACTCCATTCTAAAAATGGCAACTTAGAATTAAATGCATGTACTTTCTCTTTCAGGTTTTTACTCTTACAAACTTAATTCATTCTTAGTTGAGATGACTAAGCTTGAGTCATAGTATTCACATAGTACATGCTTCTCCTATGAAAAAATAACAATATAACTGAAGGTTGGAGTTACATATCCTATTATAAAATCATGATTTCTCAAATCAGTTGCTTTAAGACCAAAACGTTGGTTAATAAGTTATTTGCTTCCTTCTACAGGTACATGCTTGGAAAGCTTTTTATAGCAGTAATCATTCTTTTTTTGGGAGGACAAAGCTACTAATAGTAGTTTCATCAATGCTATAAATATTCTCAAGGTAGTTGTATTTTACCCAGCAAACCAGATAACACATTTGTCTCAGTATTTTAGGTCAGATTATCTTTTGTGTTCAGCAGCCTCCAATAGCAAAATTTCCCTAGCATATTAGGTTGAGGAGGAGAGACCCATTGTAATTAGGTACCAGTATTCAGTTCCCCTTTTATTTAGGCTTTGCTTTATTTGTTCATACTCACCAAATATGTTTTCCTTCATTCATGTAGCTTTTCTATCTGGAGGGAAACACTGTTTTTTGAGCGTGTGAGAATATTTCAAAGGGTAATTCTTGTCTAGTTGAAACTTGGGGTGAACATCTAATATGTAATATAAGGAATTTTCTACACTGGTTGAATTTCCTCATACTGCTCCACCAGGTAGATGAAACTCAAGAGAAGAAGTGTGGATAAAGGAAACTAGCCCATGATGAACATATTTTTCCCTCACCAGAATATGAACCTGGACAATGGTAGTGAGAATACTGAATCTTAACCACTAAACCGGCAATGCAAAAACTAGAAGAGACCCCAGTGAGACGTAAGAATATATAGTCAATATATAATCTGCATATGTTACTTCACTCTTTTAGCTATAATAGTTCCTTTGTAGAAAGGTGGAATGATGTTTACAGGAACAACAGTGGTGAAAAACAAAACCAAAAACCTTTTTTGCCCTGTACACTCCTGGGGTTATAGAAGCTTAAATATCTGCAGTGATTTTACTCAGCTCTCAGTGACTTTTTGGAACCCTATTGGTACAGGGGTTAAGAGCTTGGCTGCTGACCAAAAGGTCAGCAGTTCAAATTCGCCAGCCATTCCTTGGAAGCCCTACTGGGCAGTTTTACTCTGTCCTGTAGGGTCGCTATGAGTCAGAATCAACTCGATGGCATTGGGCAACAACAGGCTAACGGGCAATGACTTAACTTTAGAGGAAGTTGAAATTATTTCAAAAGTAGCATTCCCTATATATTTTTTAATTGACACAGCCAGTACACAGTTTCTAGCTGTGACTTCCCAGAACTAGTCTGTCTGTGAATAAAAGGGGGAAAATTTTCTTCTACCAATTTTAGATTTGCACATTATAAAAATTTTCTCATGTCCTGTTTTAAATTCCCAGCTCTTTAAGATTTTCACATTATTTGAGTCTTAGGAGAATTATGTCACTGTTGTGCTTTTTTTTTTTTTTTTGTGCTTAGTGTTCTTGAGGACTAGATAGTAAATACGTATTTATTGAGTTCTTCTCATGCTTAAAGGTCCCTGGGTGGTGTAAGTGGTTTGTGCTTGACTATTAACCTAAAGGTTGGCAGTTCAAACCCACCCTGCAGTGCTGCAGAAGAAAGGCCTGACAATCTGCTTGCATTAAGATTACCAAAAAAATCAGACCTACTGCTGTCAAGTTGATTCCGACTCATAGCAAGAAAACCCTATGGAGCAGTTTTACTCTGTAATACATGGGGTCATCATGAGTTGAGATTGACTTAATAGCCCCAGTTTTTTTTGTCTTTGCCATGCTTAAGGCATGTGAGGTAGATAAAGGCATAGTTCTTGCTCTTAGGAAAATAATAATTGATATGTTTTTTTTGCCGGTAATTTAACAGACTGTATTTTCTTAATATGAGGTATTTACATGATTTTATTAGTATCACTTTATTGAGATTTTAAGAGAAAAAGAATATATTTAACTTTCCTTGTTGTGCTGTTCTTTAAGAACCTTTTGAAAAAATTCTTGGAATGTAATTTTGGGGATAGCCAAAATTAAATTGTATTATTATTATTATTGTTGTTGTTGTTAGTTCCTATTCAGTTGTTTCTGACTCACGGTGACGCTGTATGTGCAAAGTAGAACTGTTCCATAGAGCTTTCTTGAAGGCTGTGAGCTTTTGGAAGCAGATTACCAGGCCTGTCTTCCGAGAAGCCTCTGGGTAGGTTCGAACTGCCAACCTTTTGGCTAGTGGTTTTAACTGTTTGTATACCTGTATAGTATCTTGAAAAAAGAGAATATGGCATTTGCTAACTTTAAATCTGTTTTAAAAATATGAGATCTCAGAAGTTTGCTTAATACTCTAAAGCATTTTGCTTAGATTAAACATACCAATTTAATTATTTCTCTGCAAATGAAAAACGTTACATGATAATGTTTCCTGAAAAGTGGCTGTTACATTGCTTATTTAGCGAGAAGCAGGCTTATTTTTTAAAAAACTCAACTAAAAGTCTATATGAATTAAAGTAAGGAACTGTACTTATGTGAGATGGAAAAATATGTTTTCATGAATATGTATTAGCAAAACAACCTATGTTTTGACCACACATTAGTTTTGATGCTAATATTGAATTTAGTATAGCACCGAAAATGTTTTCATAGCTCACCAAAGTTTATTGAAAGATGCTAAGAATAACTACCATTTGGTCACACAGGAAGTGACTAGGTTATTGATAAACTTTTCAAAGAATTTGACCATTACAGTTAACTATTTTAGATAAAAAAGTTACCAAGAATATTACTTTTGTCTCTAATAATTGCAGTCTTTTTAGACTCGATTATGTAATTTCCTCTAATTCTTCATATATATAGACAGAGTTTCAGTTTATGAGTATTGCAATTAGCAGTGGAAGTGGAATTTGTATCTTGTGCAGAGTGCTTGCATGGCCCAGGATCCTTTTCAATTTTGGTGATCCAGTGGGGTTTACATTATTTACATTCCTCAGAACAAGTATATGAATTCCAAAATATATATAAGTCCCTTTTCAATTAGTTACATTTTGGGGATGTATATCTTATAGGATTTATATAAAAAGAAGGAGTCTCTGGGTGGTGCAGACAGTTAAATGTTTGACTACTAGCTGAAAGATTGGCAGTTTGAACCTACACAGAAGTACTTTGGAGGACAGGCCTGGCAGTCTGCTTCTAAAAGGGCGCAGCCTTGAAAACCCTACGGAGCAGTACTACTCTGCACATATGGGGTCACCATGAGTCAGAATTGACTCCGCGACAACTAACAGCAACAACAACATATAGGAAAAGAGGCAAATAAACACATCAGTGATACCCGGTGGAAGGTTAAAGTGGATTATTTCATATTATTAGAGATAAGCTGATGTCAGTTTAGGTTGTAAAGGTAGTTTTTTGGACCTGTTAAAGCTTAGGAATCTGAGGATATAAGAGACTGGTATTGTAGAGCTTTGAAAGCTGTACCCCTACTGTTTACGACAGAGCCAGAATTCACTAAGATCCTATTTGTATTTCAATTCCAAGATTAATATGTTTCAACGTGTTTGGAGTTTTAACAAATAGTTCTAAAATTCTGAAAAGTCCTGGTTTTTATAGTGAGGAACTAACCAAAGCAGTATTTTTATGCATAGTGTGTACAGTCAAGGCTTTGGTTCTTATGTAAGCTTACCTAATTATTTGTCCTACCCAAGAGAAGTGTCGAACACCTGAATTTATCAATTTTCCTTTTTATATAAATAGTAAAACCTTATTACTGTCATTATATGCTAACTACAATGAAATCCATTTATGTAAAGAAAAGGAACCCTGGTGGTACAACAGGTAAAGTGTTCGGCTACTAACCAAAAGGTTGGTGGTTAGAACCCACCAGCCACTCCTCGGGAGGAAAAACCTAACAACCTACTCCCGCAAAGATTAAAGCCTAGAAAACCCTATGAGGCCGTTGTACCCTGTCCTTTAGGGTCACTAGGAGTCAGAATTGATTTGACGGCACACAGCAACAACATTTATATAAAGACGTCCGGGGCGGTGCAAATGGCTAAGTGCTCGGCTGCAAACCGAGAGGTTGGCTATTGAAGTCCACCCAGAAGGGACGTGCAAGAAAGGTCTGGCAATCTACATCTAAAAAATCAGCCCTTGAAAACCCTGAGGAGCACAATTCTACTCTGACACAGATGGGATGGCCATGAGCTGTAGTCTACTTGATGGGAACTTTTTTTTTTTTTGTAAAATTGCCATTTTACTGATGAGGAATTTGAGGCTCGAAAATGGTTAAGTAATTTTCTCAAGTCACATAGCTAGTAAGTGACAGAGAAAGGATTTGAACTGAGGTATTTATTGCTTCAGAGCCTATTCCTGGTCTATGCAGATTTCATTGCCCCGTATCAAGCAACTCCTTATAGTACCTTTCGATTATATCGTTGGTCAAATTATATTATCACAAGTACATAAAAATGCATGGAACAACTTTCTCACAAAACAGGAAAATCCTCATGTTATGCTTAGGTCCTAATTATCTTGAAGATTATAAATTTTCCAGTGTTCCAATATCAAGGTGCTTTTATAGAATCAAGGATGAATCATATCTACCCCTAGAGCTTTTTGACACTAGATTGACTTGGCTATTAAATAGCACATTTCTAACAGATTGGAAAATGAATAATAAGGAATTTTATTATTTCTGATTTCTAATTTTACTTTAGAATGTTTTTGTATTTAGTGACTTTTTGGAAAAAAATCATGGTTTTTAGTAGACAATTTTTCTGAGGTAATATATATAATTAAAAAAATATATATATGAAAACTCTTTAGTAGTGGTTGTATACATAAGTTTGTAGTTTATCAAAATATTGGTATAATTATATGCATATATGTCCATAAATGAGTCATGTCTGTATGTTTGCTTTGGAATGGGACTGATCGTGCATATAGTCCGTTCTCGTAAACGGTTTTAGGAAGAACGAATTGGGGATCCAGTCAGTATAGTTTTCAATAAATGTGATTGGATGTCAAAATGTGTGGGGCAGATAATGAGGTGTTGGTAACACACATAAGAGATCATTGTAGCTGGGGCTGTGATGAAGTTGGGATTTAGATAGGCACTGAGAACGAGAGGATGTTACAGAAGCAGGTAGCAGAAAGAACATGAGTTAAGGTCCTGATACAGTATTTCATGTTTAGTGGGCTGTGGTGGTGAAGGGAGGCTTTGGGGCCAGTTATATTGTCAGGTAATCCTGGTTCTGGCTCTTTAGAGTTTATGCCACTTTTAGCTATGAGGCTTCAAGGAATTTCTCTAGAATTTATAATTTTTTTAGGGAGAAAAATTGGAATATATCAATAACAAGAAAAATAACATGACCTATATATAAAGCTACTACCTGGAGCCAGACGTTACTCATATTTTCGGTATCCTGATAAAATTCTTGCCAAATTCATGCCATACTTTTTTTCGTTGAGATGATATCATCTAAAGAATTCTCTAATGTAGAGCCATTAGTGTTCTGTAAATTCATGTATCTGAATTGGTTAACAGATCTCATGGTCACTAGTGATGAGTTGGGTCATCATAATTTCATATACTGAGGTCAAGTCAGCTTTGTCTCTTCTATAATTTGGCCTTTGCCTTCTGTCTTGTCCTTCCCTCCCATTTTCATACTGCTGCTAAAATCTTTTTAATTAGCATTTCACTCTCCTGGCTTAACTTCTTGGGTAATCTCCCACTGGCAAGATAAAAGTTTAATGGTTTAGCATACAAGCTATCTCTGTGATCTTTCTCATTCCTTTTTCTTCTTCTGCCTCACCTGCTCCACTTTCCCAAGAACCACCTGAAATTCTCAGAACATCGTGTACCTTTTCACACCTTTGTAATTTTTCACCGCTTTTCTCTACCAAGAATGCCCTTTTGCCACTTGTCCCTCTGTTCAGCTGATAACTTATTCTTTAGTGCTCATCTCAAATGACATTTCCTCCCTGAAGCCTTTATTCTAAGCCAATTTTTCCTTCCTTTTAGTATCTGTAGCACCTTATATAAAACTTGTTACAGAGCTGATTACATCAGTTTTCATCTTCATTCTTCTTACTAGACTGAATTATTTAAGACCAGAGATTATGTGTTACTCAAATTAATATCCATGATACCTAATAGGTGTTTGAGCAAACATTTGCTGAATGAATTACTGATAATATGGATAATCTTATCTTTTTATCTACTACTGCTTTGCCAGGAATGATGGCTATAGTTGGAATCAGTGAAAATTTTGGGGGTGACAGGTGACTCAAATAATGAAGGTGAGGTGGCTCATTCAGTTCAGTTTATCAGACATTTATTAAGCCTTTACAATTTGTAAAGGACTCTCCTGTGCAATGCAGGAATGGGAAACCAAAATAAGAGGACCTAGAGGAGTTTGCAACCTAGTGGAGGACTCCAAGTGTTGATGAGTTGGTGGGGGATGGTGGTAAGAAATATAATAAGAGTTGTTAAGGAAGATATACTTGAATGACGCATTAAAACTGAATAGCGATAGGAACCGTTTGTATAGTGTCTTGAAGTCAACAAAATTTATTTGTTTACAGGTGGCAGTGGTCCTGCATCACAGTTGTAGCAGACGTTCTGAACATTTCTATTGAATTTTCTTATCTCTACCTACAAGAGGAGTCCTGTAACCTCTTTCTCGTGGTAGCTACCATGCTCTGGTATGATGCTGCACTTTCCACTTCATCTTTCCTGTTCTAGCAGAGAATCTAGGTTAGAATTTAGCTGTTTGTTATTGCAAACAACTGTGTAGAACTGAAAGAGGATAGTAGTGAAATATTTCAATGATATCGATACTGTGATTCCTTGAGATTGTGTACTATACCTTTTTATGTTTACACTGCTTACAGAACCCCCAAATAGTGCCCTGCTCATCATAGGCACTTAGCATTGTGGTTTTGCTTCAATTAAATCTAATTGTTAACTGCTTATTGATTTTTAACAGTTGTTAATTTCTTATTCCTTTAAATAATAAAGAAGCACATAACATTCATTTTACTTATAAACTGTGACCTCCAGTAATATTTAACCAGCTTTCCAACTCTTCTATGAGAGATTCAATTGGCAACTGGTAAAATTCTTTATCAGAAGGCAGTGGAAATATTTTATTATAAAACCACTGTCTGTATTACCAAGAATGAATACTGTAGCTAGTAACTAAAGTGTTTTTTTCTTCATAAAAAGTGGAATTATTTTTAGAATTCTGTGAAATGTCAAAGTAACTTTGGATGTTATCATACTGCTTTTAATGCTATTGAGAATATTGTTAACATTAACAAAAATATTCTGTAATTTCCTCAGTTATTGCTACTGGTGATGAGGGATGTAAAGTTGGCGTGCTTTCATGTTTTGAGCACTGTCATTGTATACTTCTGATTTTATATGTCGGAAACAATCTTTGTTTTAGTTAAGAAAGGCGAGATCATTTTTAGTTAGGGATACAGGTCAGCCTCTGATTATTTTTATTTTTGGATCTGTAATATACAGAATGCTATGGATGTATTAGAGTAAATGTATATGATTTTGTATGTGTGTGTTATACCATATTTATACATTTCTGTGACTTTTTATTTTAGTTTATTAGAACATAGTGTTTTGGGACCAGAGACACAGGTTTCATTTTTTATTGATCATTTTATTTTTTTGTGACCACTGGTAACACTCATCTTGCAGTTCACCAGGGAGCTCTGGAAAGAGAATTGGCTAGATCGGCAAGTTCATCTCCACTGTGGAAAAACAACTTGCAACTCATCTGTTTTGATGGTGAGTGAGTGTCATCTTCATACATGAAAGATCATATCATTATTTTATGTTTACAGTATCATCAGACAATAATTTGGTTTACATTTTGTTTTATAAGACATTACTGGGAACCGTACGTTGAACCGTAGCGCTTCCTTACTTGAAGAAGTTCTGTTGTTACTAAAGGATAGCACAGAAATCAACCTAACAGTTAAAATGAATGGAAATAGTGATTTGTTGTTTATGAATATACCCAAAAGGAGATTGATTAGCTTCTTTCTCTTGCCTCCACTCTTATCTCCATAAAATACATGATAGCTAACTTATAATTCGCAGTTTTTAAAAAATTTATTTATTGTGCTTTAGGTGAAAGTTTACAAATCAAGTCAGTCTCTCATACAAAAAGCCATACACACCTCACTGTGTACTCTCAGCTACTCTCCCCTTAATGAGACAGCACATTCCTCCTCTCTACCCTGTATTCCCCGTGTCTATTCATCCAACTCCTATACCCCTCTTCCTTCTCATCTCGCCACCAGACAGGAGTTGCCTGCATAGTCTCTTGTGTCTACCTGAGCTACGATGTCCACTCCTCTCCAGCATGATTGTCTATCTTATAGTCCAGGCCAATCCTTGTCTGTAGAATTGGTTTTGAGAATGGTTCCAATCTTGGGCTATCAAAATGTTCAGGGATCATGACTGTCAGGGTGCCTCCAGTCTCTGTTAGACCATTAAGTCTGTTTTTTTTATGAGAACTTAAGGTCTGCACCCCACTGTTCTCCTGGTCCATCAGGGATTCTCTGTTGTTTTCCATGCCAGGGCAGTGATTGGTGGTAGCCAGGCACTAGCCAGTTCTTCGGGTCTCAGTCTGATGGAGTCTCTGGTTTATGTGGCCCTTTCTGTCTCTTGGGGTCATATTTACCTTGTGTCTTTGTTGTTCTTCATTTTCCTTTGCTCCAGGTGACTTGAGACCAATTTATGCATCTTTTTTTTTTTTTTTTTAGATGGCCGCTTGCTAGCATTTAAGGTTCCAGACGCCTCTCACCAAAGTGGAATGCAGACTGCTATCTTGATACATTTTGTTATGCCAGTTGACCTAGATATCCCCTGAAACCATGGTCCCCAGGCCCCTGTCCCTGCTACTCTGGCCTTTTAAGCTTTTGGTTGTATGGAGGAAACTTCTCTGCTTTTGGTTTAGTCCAGTTGTACTGACTATCCCTGGGTTATATACTTGCCTTTCCCTTCACTTAAAATTTTTTTTTGTCTACTGTCTAGTTAGTGAATATCCCTCTTCCTCCCTCCCTACCCTCGTAACCATTAAAGAATGTTTTCTTCTGTGTTTAAACTTTATCTGGAGTTCTTATAATAGTGGTCTCATACAATATTTGTCCTTTTACAATTGACTAATTTTACTCAGCATAATGCCTTCCAGATTCCTCCATGTTACGAAATGTTTCACAGATTCGTTGTTGTTCTTAATTGTTACATAGTATTCCATTGTGTGAATATGCCATAATTTATTTATCTTTTCATCCGTTGATGGTCACTTTGGTTGCTTCCAACTTTTTGCTTTTGTAAAGAGTGCTGCAGTGAACATGGGTGTGCATATATCTGTTCATGTGAAGGCTTTTATTTCTTTAGGGTATATTCCAAGGAGTGGGATTGCTGGGTCATATGGTAGTTCTATTTCTAGCTTTTTGAGGAAGTGCAAAATTGATTTCCATAATTCTTAATTCTTATTGAATGGATATTGGTTAGAACAGAATCACACACGTCGTGTGCTTATTTTAAAAATATTACTGATTTTAGGAGATTTCAGGGTAACTGTAGTGTGTCAGTGTAAAGATTCTATTCCATTCTGTAATCATTTGGCCTGTCAACAGGTAGCTATTGTTAATACTTGCCACAGGCTTGATATTGCACATATATAGTGGGTGACTATGAGCTAATGTTATTACTAGAGTTAGTGGTGTACCTACATAGCAATCTGCAGTACAGACCAATATCATTTAATGGATATTTAATAATCATGACTTCATTTTACTGTACTAATTACTTTTATGACTTAACCAACTGTATATAACCATGGCTACATGTATATATGAGTATATGTATATATGTATGTGAGTATATGTAAGTAACTGATGCAGTTACTCATGTTGCTTTGGCCCTCTTCTAGTTGCTTTCACTTGAGTCATCTTCATTGTCATATTGTCAAAGAAAATTTTCTTTTACAGTCTTGCTTTACTAGTGTTTTACTTTTTTTTGTTATTTTTATTTTTCTTATTTCAGAGTATAAACAAATCTCAAGGTCAAAGATTGGTAGGACTGATGCTAACTGAAATCAAAAGAAAAACCTAACTTTAGGAAGAAGATCCGTATACTGCAAGTGCATGACATTACGTGATTATAATCAGTCTTCCCATCTGTACTAAATGTTTTTGAAAGAATCCGTGGACTAAAAAAAAAAAAAATGGAACTGTATTTGGAGAAAAGATTTGATTGTGTAATTTCCTTTTCTCCAAAAACACTCTCAGTATTTTTGTAGCAGGACAGTACTTTCCTTTACTGTGCTCTACAGTGATTACTAAGTATAACTCGATGCATTTTTGAAAGCTTGTTTCTTGAAAACCTTATTTTAGGATGAATTGTCTCAGTATTATTATAATTATTTTCCTATTGAGTCTACCCAAAACATTGTCAGTGGGACTAGACTTTGGAAATTTCTTTGATATTATAACATAGGTAAAATTGCAGATTATTTAGTGTACATTTATTGAATAGTTAATATTTGCTTTCTTTATCTGCTAATGTCTTCACAACCTTCACAACAGTCATTTTGGATAGAAAAGAAATGATCCTAGATTTGTAGATAAGAAAACTATGATTTAAAGAGTAAAATTAATTTGCATAAGGTCAGAGATTCAGACTCTCTACTGTCTGATCTCAGAACTTCTACTCAAAGCTCTTGCTTATGACTGGCATGTTAACATGCTATGCATGAAGCTTTTATCTTTGCATCTATAGGCTGGGCTGTTTCACTCTTGAACTGTCATCTGGCTAGTTCAGAATGGTTTTGTACTACTGGTTGAGGCAGACCAAAATATATCTGGCCAAAACATTTGATTTTGTGACTTTTTGTGGATATAACTTTTGATAGTCTGTGAGTATATTATATGTAATTATTGTATGTATCTGCATATGCATATGTGTATGCATGTATATAAAAAGTATGCATAAATTCTTTAAGTAGAATCGCGTGGTGCTTTGGAAAACTTGGTTGGTGTTGCTTGAGTGTCTGCTCTGCTCTTCAGCAGTAGAAATGCTGTTTAATTTACAAGTTTTCTAAACCCTGGTTCTGGGAGATTATTTAAATATGAATATAAAACAGGTAGGCTAAAATGGTGGTATTAATTCTCTATCAGACACATAACAGAATGTGAAATTTAGTTTGACGATTGTTGAGGAAAGCCAGATGCACAAATTGTTTAGATATTATGGGAACCAATGATCCTATGTTTTTTATGCTTAACAGCTTTCAATGGCTTCTATTGTTTATAAAATATAGATTGTGTTCCTTTTAGTGTATATATGAGGTCTTCCATTATTGGGCCATTTCAAATGGCTTCAGGCTTACCTCTAGCAGCCTTCTCCCTTTCCGCTGAACACCGTAGATCCTACTTGTATAAGTTAAACTGCATTATAGCTTGTAGTTATGCTATCATAAGTTATTTTGTACTTTTGCCTTTATTCATATTTTACTTCTTACCATTATGGCCTTTCCTCTTTTGCTTCCCTGGTGAATACCAACCTTCACTCAAGATTCAGCTTTATTATCTCTATGAAGCTTTTCCTGACTACTGTCATTAAACCCTACCTTCTTTGAGCTTTTCCAGTACATAGATCTATTCTAGGACCTATTTCTTACCCGACTACAGATTTCTTTTTTTAAAATAGTATTTTATTATATTTTTGGTGGAAGTATACATAGCAAAACAGGTTCCCATTCAACAATTGCTACACATATTGTTCAGTGACGTTGGTTACATTCTTCACATTGTATCAGCATTCTAATTATTTCTGCTCTAGTTGTTCAGTTCCCATTAACTTAGCCTCATATCTCCCCAGCCTTCTTATCTATGCGTTAGAGTACTTGTTGACCATTTGATCTCATATTAAAAGCACTGTATTCAAGGGTGATATTCATTACTTTATGAGCTAACCTGCTATTTATCTAAAAGGTGACTTGGGATGGTTTTGGTTCAAGGCTGAAAGTATATCTCAGGGTAATAGTTTTGTGAATTCCTCTTGTGTCAATGAGTCCAGTAAGCCTTAAGTTTTTTAGGAATTTGAAGTTCTGTTCCACATATCTGTTCCTCTCTCTTAGGACCTATCTGTTGTGGTCTTGATCAGAATGTGTGGTGGTGGTAACTGGGTACAATCTAGTTCTTCTGGTGTGGACTGTAGGCTTCTTTTTTGGGGGGGACTGTAGACGTCTTAAGGGCAAGTACGATGCTATGCGTCTAATTCATTTTTATATCCCCAGTTTTTAGGAGAATACCTGGTACATGTTGTTGTTGTTAGCTGCCTTTGAGTCAACTCTGAATCCTTGTGACCTCGGATATAACAGAACAAAATGCCATCTTCAGGCTCTTTGATGTGTTTGAGCCCGTTATGAGGCTAATCCATCTCGAGAATTTCACTTGCTTTCACTGACCCTGTACTTTACCACACATGATGTTCTTTTCTAGTGATTGATATTTCCTGATGATGTGCCCTATGTAAGTGAGCTGAAGTCTCGCCATCCTTGCTTCTAAGGAACATTCTGGCTGTATTTCTTGTAAGACTAATTTGGTCCTTCTTTTGGCAGTGCGTAGCATATTCAGTATTTTTTCCCAGCACCACAATTCGAGTGTATAATTATTGTTTTCCTTTTTCATTGTCCAGCTTTCACGTGCATATGAGGCAATTAAAAAGACTGTGGCTTGGGTCAGGTGCACCTTAGTCATCAAAGTGACATCTTTGCATTTTAGAACTTCAAAGAGGTCTTTTACAGCAGATTTGCCCAATGCAATACATCCTTTGGTTTCTTTCATTTTTAAAACTTTTATTGTGCTTTAGGTGAAAGTTTACAAATCAAGTCAGCCTCTCATACAAAAACTTATATACGCCTTGCTGTATACTCCTAGTTACTTTCCCCCGGATGAGACAACACACTCCTTCTCTCCACCCTGTATTCCCCATGTCCATTCAGCCAGCTTCTGTCCTCCTCGGCTTTCACATCTCCCCTCCAGATAGGAACTGCCCGCATAATCTCATGTGTCTACTTGATCCAAGAGGCTCACTCCTCACCAGTATCATTTTCTATTTTATAATCCAGTCCAATCTCTGTCTGAAGAGTTGGCTTTGGGAATGGTTCCTGTCTTGGGCTAACAGAAGGTCTGGGGACCGTGACCTCCCAGATCCTTCTAGCCTGAGTCAGACCATTAAGTCCGGTCTTTTTATGAGAATTTGAAGTCTGCATCCCACTGTTCTCCTACTCCTTCAGGGATTCTCTATTGTGTTCCCTGTCAGGGCAGTCATCAGTTGCAACCAGGCACCATCTAGTTCTTCTGGTCTCAGGGTGATGTAGTCTCTGATTTATGAAGCCCTTCCTGTCTCTTGGGCTCATAATTACCTTGTGTCTTTGGTGTTCATCATTCTCCTTTGGTCCATGTGGATTGAGACCAATTGATACATCTTAGATGGCTGCTTGATAGCATTTAAGACCCCAGATGCCACTCTCCAAAATAGAATACAGAATGTTTTCTTAATAGATTTTATTATGCCAGTTGACCTGGATGTCCCCTGAAACCGTGGTCTCCAAACTGCTACCTCTGCTACGCTGGCCTTTGAAGCATTCGGTTTATTCAGAAAACTTCTTTGCTTTTGGTTTAGTCCAGTTGTGCTGACGTCTTCTATATTGTGTGTTGTCTTTCCCTTCACCTAAATTAGTTCTGGTCTACTGTATAATTAGTGAAAACCCCTCTCCCTCTCTTTCTACCTCCCCCCTCTTGTAACCATCAAAGAATATTTTCTTCTCTGTTTAAACTATTTCTTGAGTTCTTATAATAGTGGTCTCATACAATATTTGTCCTTTTGCAACTGACTTATTTCACTCAGCATAATGCCTTCCAGATTCCTCCATGTTATGAAATGTTTCACAGATTCATCATTGTTCTTTATCTATGTGTAGTATTCCATTGTGTGACTATACCATGATTTATTTATCCATTCATCCATCGATGGGCACCTTGGTTGCTTCCATCTTTTTGCTGTTGTAAACAGTGCTGCAATGAACATGGGTGTGCATATATCCGTTTGTGGGATGGCTCTTATTTCTCTAGAATATATTCAAAGGAGTGGGATTGTTGGATCGTATGGTAGTTCTATTTTTAGCTTTTTAAGGAAGCGCCAAATCGATTTCCAAAGTGGTTGTACCATTTTACATTCCCACCGGCAGTATATAAGTGTTCCAGTCTCTCCACAACCTCTCCAACATTTATTATTTTATCCTTTGGTTTCTTGACTGCTGCTTCTATAGACATTGATTGTTGATTGGGGTAGAATGAAATTGTTGACAACTTCAGGTTTTTCTCCATTTATCATGATGTTGTTTATTGGTTCAGTTGTGAAGATTTACATTTTCGTCATGTTCAGGCGTAATCCATACTGAAAGCTGAAGTTTTTGACTTCATCAGTAAGAACTTCAAGCCGTCTTCATTTTTGGCAAGCAAGGTTGTATTATCTACATATCACAGGTTGTTAATGAGTCTTCTTCCAGTCCTGATGCCGCCTCCTTCTTCATATCATCCAGCTTCTTGGATTATTTGTTCAACATACAGATTGAATAAATAAGGTGAAATGATATAACCTTGACACATACCTGGTATATAGTAGGTGCTTTTTTTTTTTTTTTTTTTAAGAATTAGTTGAATGAATGAATGAATGTTTAGTCTATACAGGAAAGGAAGGTGATCCTGGGAATTGGTGTGATAATGGTCATCGTTTCAGTGAATTCCAAGGTGGAGTGTTGCTCCTTTTTTTGAAGAATTCAGTGTTAATAACAACAGCAAAAAAAGAACAGATAAAAACAACAGCAGCAGCAACAAAAAACCCTATGGGATGCAGTTTCACTCTAATACACATGGGGTTGCCATGAGTTGGAATTGACTCAACAGCAACTGGTTTCATTCGTTAAAAAGTTGTTAGGTGCGGTCAAGTTGGTTCCAATTCTTAGTGACCGTATGTACAAAAGAACGGAACACTGCCTGGTCCTGCACCATCATCACAATCATTGCTATGTTTGAGCCCATTGTTGCAGCTGCTGTGTTAACCTATCTTGTTGACAGTCTTCCTGTTTTTCGCTGATGCTCTTCTTTACCAAGCATGATGTCCTTCTCCAGGGACTGACTGGTCCATCCTGGTAACTTGTCCAAAGTATGTGGGACAAAGTCTTACCATCCTCGCTTCTAAGGAGCATTCTGGCTGTATTTTTTTCCAAGACATATTTGTTTTGTACTTCTTCCAAGACAGATTTTCCAAAGAGGAATCAGAAGACGTGTTCACGACCATCAGAGAAAAATAAAAGCAGTGTTTTAAAGAAATTAACAAAACAAAACAGTATCTTTTCTGAAATCCCACCATAGTCACATTACCTTCTTGGAGTCAGTGTATAGTGTATGTTCAGAATTTTGTTATCATGAACAACCAAACACAAATTATTGGAAGTTTATCCACAAAATTTAGGAAGCCACAAAATTTAGGTAGCTTAGTGTTTTTATAAATACTTGATTTCATTAATTAGTATAATAGGTCTTGACTTAAGGACACTGTACTTTTCTTAAGGAAATTCACATATATTCTGGTGTTATAATCAGTCTAAAGCTGGAAAAGAACCCTTCTGCTTGAAAATTGTAAAAGGCAAATAAAAGATGAGCCTATTTGTTATCACATATAAAAGTTCCGTTTACTTTAAAACCGTATAATTATTTAATTGTACTTTGATGAAGGTTTACAGAGCAAACTAGTTTCTCATTAAACAATACAGATATTGTTTTGCGACATTGGTTGCCAACTGCGCGACATGTCAACACTCTCCCCTTCTCCACCTTGGGTTCCCTGTTACCAGCTTTCCTGTCACCTCCTGCCATCTAGTCCTTGCCCTTGGGCAGGTGTACCCAATTAGTCCTGTTTTGTTTTATGGGCTTGTCTAATCTTTGGCTGAAGGGTGAACCTCAGGAGTGACTTTATTACTGAGCTATAAGGGTGTCTGGGGGCCATACTCTTGGGGGTACTTCAGTCTCTGTCAGACCAGTAAGTCTGGTCTTTTTTTTCTAAGTTAGAATTTTGTTCTACATTTTTCTTCTGCTCTCTCTGACACCCTCTATTGTGATCCCTGTCAGAGCAGTTGGTGGTGGTAGCAGGCACCATCTAGTTGTGCTAGACTTAGTCTGGTGGAGGCTGTGGTAGTTGTGGTCCAGTAGTCCTTTGGACAATCTTTGCTTTTCTTCATTCTCGCTCCAGATGGGGTGAGACCGGTGAAGTATCTTAGATGGCTGCTCACAAGCTTTTAAGACCCCAGACACTACTCACCAAAGTACAATGTAGAACATTTTCTTTATGAACTGTGTTATGCCAATTGAGCTAGATGTTCCCGGAGACCATGGTTCTCACTGTGATCCCTCAGGGAGTTTGGATGTGTCTATGGGGCTTCCATGACCTTGCCTTGGACAAGCTGTGCTGGCTTTTCCAGTATTGTGTGCTGTCTTACCCTTCACCAAAGTTATCACTTATCTTTTGTCTATTTAATGTTTTTCCCTTTCACCACTCCCCTCCCTCATAACCATCAAAGATTGTTTCTTTTTGTGTGTGAACCTTTTCATGAGTTTTTAAAATAGTGGTCTCATATAATATTTGTTCTTTCGTAATTGACTTATTTCACTCAGCATAATGCCCTCCAGATTCATCAGTGTTGTGAGACGCTTTGCAGATTCATCATTGTTCTTTGTCATTGCATAGTATTCCACTGTGTGCGTGTACCCTTCATTCATTTGTTAATGGGCACCTAGATTGTTTCCATCTTTTTGCTACTGTGGACAATGCAGCAATGAACATGGGTGCACTTAGGTCCATTCATGTGATGGCTGTTATTTCTCTAGGATATGTTCCTAGAAGTGGAATTGCTGAATCATGGTGTTTCTATTCCTAACTTTCTAAGGAAGCATCATATCATTTTCCAAAATGGTTGTACCATTTTGCATTCCCTCTGCTGTTGTTGTTGTTAGGTTTGTCAAGTCAGTTCTGACTTGTAGTGATCCCTTCCACAACAGAACGAAACACCATCTGGTCCTGTGCCATTCTTACAGTCGTTGTTATGCTTGAGCCCTTTGTTGCAGCCACTGTGTCAGTCCACCTCACTGAGGGTTTTCCTCTTTTCCACTGACCTTGTGCATTGCCAAGCATGATGTCCTTCTCCAGGGATTGATCCCTCCTGACAACGTGTCCAATTCACGTAAGATGCAGTCTCGCCATCCTTGCTTCTAAGGAGCATTCTGGTTGTACTTCTTCTGAGATAGATTTGTTCGTTCTTTTAGCAGTCCATAGTATATTCAATATTCTTCACCAACACCACAGTTCAAAGGTGTCAGTTCTTCTTCAGTCTTCCTTATTCATTGTCCAGCTTTCACATGCATACGATGTGGTTGAAGATACCGTGGCTTGGGTCAGGTGCACCTTAGTCTTCAAGGTGACATCTTTGCTCTTCAACACTTTGAAGAGGTCCTTTGCAGCAGATTTGCCCAGCACAATGCGTCTTTTGATTTCTTGACTGCTACTTCCATGCTTTCCAAGTAAAATGAAGTCCTTGACAACTTCAATCTTTCCTCTGTTTATCATGATGTTGCTTACTGGTGCGGTTGTGAGGATTTTTGTTTTCTTTATGTTGAGGTGTAATCCATACTGAAGGCTGTGGTCTTTGATCTTCATTGGTAAGCACTTTCAAGTCTTCTTCACTTTCAGCAAACAAGGTTGTGTCATCTGCATAACGCAGGTTGTTAATGAGTCTTTCTCCAATCCTGATGTCCTTCATATAGTCCAGTGTCTCGGAGTATTTGCTCAGCATACAGATTGAATAGGTATGGTGAAAGGATACAACCCTGATGCACAGCTTTCCTGACTTTAAACCACTCATCATCCTCTTATTCTGTCTGAACAACTGCCTCTTCATCTATGTCCAGGTTCCTCATAAGCACAATTAATTGTTCTGGAATTCCCATTCTTCGCAATGTTATCCGTAATTTGTTGTGATCCCGCAGTCGAATGCCTTTGTGTAGTCAATAAAACACAGGTAAACATCCTTCTGGTATTCTCTGCTTTCAGCCAGGATCCATCTTACATCAGCAATGATATCCCTGGTTCCACGTCCTCTTCTGAAGCTGGCCTCAATTTCTGGCAGTTCCCTGTCAATAATACTGCTGCAGCTTCTTTTGAATGATCTTTAGCAAAATTTTGCTTGTGTGTGATATTAATGATATTGTTCTATAATTTCCATATTTGGTTGGATCACCTTTCTAGGGAATAGGCATAAATATGGATCTCTTCCAGTCAGTTGGCCAGGAAGCTGTCTTCCATATTTCTTGGCATGGACAAGTACGTGCTTCCAGCCTTGCATCCGTTTGTTGAAACATCTCAGTTGATATTCCGTCAATTCCTTAAGCCTTGTTTTTCGCCAGTTCCTTCAGTGCGGCTTGGACTTCCTCCTTCAGTACCATTGGTTCCTGATCATATGCTACCTCTTGAAATGGTTGAACATCGACTGTTTGTGGTATAATGACTCTGTGTATTCCTTCCATCTTTTTGATGCTTCCTGCGTCACTTAACATTTTCCCCATAGAATCCTTCACTACTGCAACTCGACGCTTGAATTTTCTCTTTAGTTCTTTCAGCTTGAGAAATGCTGAGTATGTTCTTCCCTTTTGGTTTTCTATCTGCAGCTCCTTGCACATGTCATTATAATACTTTGTCTTCTCAAGCCACCCTTTGAAATCTTCTGTTCAGCTCTTTTACTTCATTATTTTTTCCTTTTGCTTTAGCTGCTTGACGCTCTAGAGCAAGTTCCAGAGTCTCCTCTGACATCCACCTTGGTCTTTTCTTCCTTCTCAATGACCTCTTGCTTTCTTCATATATGATGTCCTTGACGTCATTCTACAACTCGTCTGACCTTCGGTCGTTAGTGTTCAACGTGTCAAATCTGTTCTTCAGATGGTCTCTAAATTCAGGTGGGATATACTCAAGGTCATATTTTGGCTCCTGTGGACTTGCTCTGATTTTATTCAGTTTCAGCTTGAACTTGTATAGGAGCAATTGATGGTCTGTTAGACAGTTGGCTTCTCGCCTTGTTCTGACTGATGATGTGCTTTTCTATCGTCTCTTTCCACAGATGTTGTTGATTTGATTCCTATGTGTTCCATCTGGCGAGGTCCATGTTTATAGTTGCCGTTTATGTTGGTGAAAAAAGATATTTGCAGTGAAGAAGCCATTGGTCTTGCAAAATTCTATCATTCGATCCCTGGCATTGTTTCTATCACCAAGGCTGTATTTTCCAACTACCAATCCTTCTTTGTTTCCAACTTTCTCATTCCAATCACCAGTAATTATCAGTGCATCCTGATTGCACGTTTGATCAGTTTCATACTGCAGAAGCTGATAAAAATCTTCATTTTCTTCACCTTTGGCCTTAGTGGTTGGTGCGTAAATTTGAATAATAGTTGTATTAACCAGTCTTCCTTGTAGGTGTATGGATATTATCATATCACTGACAGTATTGTACTTCAGGATAGATCTTGAAATGTTCTTTTTGATGATGAACACATCACCATTCCTCTTCAAGTTGTCATTCCTGGCATAGTAGACTATATGATTGTGTGACTCAAAATGGCCAATACCAGTCCATTTCAGCTCACTAATGCCTAGGATATAGATGTTTATGTGTTCCATTTCATTTTTGACAATTTCCAATTTTCCTAGATTCATACTTTGTACATTCCAGGTTCCAATTATTAATGAATGTTTGCAGCTAAAACCTGTCCTCCATGAGTGACCCTGCTGGTATCTTAATACCAGTGGCATAGCTTCTGGCATCACAGCAACACGCGATAGGACAGACTGACAGACACATGGGGGTATTTCCTTTAGCAGTGCATAATAGTTCCAATCTCCCCACAGCCTTTCTAACATTTGTTATTTTCTGTTTTTTGATTCATGCCAGTAGTATTGGGGTGAGATGGTATCTCATTGTGGTTTTGATTTGTGTTTCTCTAATGGTAGTGATCGACAGCATTTCCTCATTTATGTTAGCTGCTTGATGTCTTCTTTGGTGAAGTGTCTGTTTATATTTGCCCATTTTTTAAATTGGATTATTTGTCTTTTTGTTGTAGAGGTGTTGAATTATCCTGTAGGTTTTAGAGATGAGACCTTTGTCAGATTTGTCATAGCCAAAAATTTTATCCCAGTCTGTAGATTTTCTTTTTATTGTTTTGGTTAAATCTTTTGATGAGCATAAGTGTTTAATTTTTAGAAGATCCTAGTTATCTAGCTTATCTTTCGGTGTTTGTGTATTGTTAGTTATGGTTTGTATCCTTTTAATGCCGTGTATTAAGGCCTCTAGCATTGATACTATTTTTCCTTCTATGATCTTTATAGTAAAACTGTGTATTCTAATTAAAATGCTTATAATGGCCACTATTGTAAAATGTACAAATTTTTACATAAAAAAAAAAAGATCTTTATAGTAAAACTGTGTATTCTGATTAAAATGCTTATAATGGCCACTATTGTAAAATGTACAAATTCTTACATAGCTCAGTATTTTTTCATTTTGAAAAGCACTAATTTATCATATTATCCCTTCAGTAGTATGCCAAGCTTTAAGTTAGTCTTGTACTTTTATCCATTTTTTTTTTTTTAATAATTTAATAAGATTATACTAGAGGTCAAAAATGTTCTTTGAATGTCAGATTAAGTATACTTACAATTTTAACTAAGGAAATACTATACAATGTAGGTATTAAAAGGAAGCTTAAGGCTCCTGGTATTAATTAAATTCTGTTAAATAATTGTATTTATTTTAGAATATAAGGAAACAACTTAAGAAAATATGCTGAATTTGAATGAGTTTTTTATGGGAGGAGTATTGAGGGGGTTGGATGGAATGAAATTTTTCTTGTTCAATCTGTAAACACTAAGACTTTTAATTTTGTAGGGTGACATTGAATAGCTTGGTCATTCAGCTTGTATATCCTTTAGTTTAATAATCAAAGACTTCTAAGTATATGTATAATGTGTGCTGCTGAGAATTAGTGATTGAGCATAAGAATACTAGAAAAATCAAGGGATTTTACTGTGGCCCATTATTCATTCAATTTCTGGCAGCCTTCATGATTACAAATCACTTGATTGACTTACTAGACAATCTCAAAGCGAATTATGAATTAGGTTCATTTTTCCTGGTTGATAGTTGGCACATGCTGTAACTCTTCTACTTTGTGATATATCAAATTCTTGTAACTGTAATAATGTAAATAACAAAGTCTTTATTTCACGAAGATGAAATTGCCATTTCAAGAAATGAAATGCGATTGCTAACATTTTAACAGCATAATGTAATTTCTGCCTTCACATCCTAGGGTGGAATCCACAGTGATGATGCTATTTTTCAGGTTACCAAAAAAAAAAAAAAATCTTTCGAATGATTTTACATCAGGTATAAAACTCCTATTGGTATCAATTCTGTAGGCTGCTTGAGCAGTTGACTGAGCCTAGGTTGAAAAGGGAAACCCCGGTAGTGTAGTGGTTAAGAGCTATGACTGCTAACCAGAAGAGTGACAGTTCAAATCCACCAGGTGTTCCTTGAAAACTCTATGAGGGTAGTTCTACTCTGTCCAGTAGGGTTGCTATGAGTCAAAATTAACTTCATGGCAATGGGTCAGGTTGAAAAAACAGTTGCATTTTCTTTCCTTAAGTATTTAAAAAATGTGCATGATGGAGGAATTGTTTATTTTTAGTATTTTCCTTTGAAGGAAATGTAGTTTTTCCTAAATACCTAATTTGTAAAGAGGCCATGATGTTGCAAGCTTAAAAAATGTTAAGCATTTTAATGGTTATTAATAAAGAGGGTCTCTTTTTGAATAGGGAAAAGGCCCCATAGTGACCTGAATCTTGAGTCTTTCCGTTTGGAAAGTCCAGAGAGTCATCTCTGCTTTCCAATGCAGCCTGTTCTCTTTTGGCTTAATAAGAATTCTTCCTGAATAACTACACTGGCAGTTGAGTGGCAGAAAATTCCTTTAGCATAGCTGCATTTTTTAAAAATCCCATCCACTCAAGGAAATGAAAATAAAATGGGTGCTCTTTATATTCAAAATTTGGGACTCCTGCACGGAATCTAGTCATTTCCTAAGTAAAAATGAGGCCCCTTTGTTGAAAATTCTTATGCATAGGAATTAGAACCCAAACTATTTAACGGTGTTATTATTCGATTCTTTTACTAATAAAAAAAATGAATATGAGAAAGTAATTATGAAGGCAAAATTTAGCAGAATTAATGGAAACCATACATGTAAGGCCAACAAAATTCGACTGCCATACTTTTCTCTGTGTAAAAAAGCAGAGTAATTAATATCTCAAGAATTGTAGAATATTTTCACTTTCTTTGTTTTTTTTTAACATAAGATTTATACATATTAGAACAAAAAAACTTTGTTTTTCATTGTCTTTAAAAAGATGTTTTACAAAAATTTCTTCCAAACAAATTTCCACTATATATATTAATTTATGCAAACATGTAGAATAGTAATGTATAATTGTATATAATTGCATAGACACCATTATATACTTTTTATTTTAGTGTTTTGTCTTCTTTAACATTGTCTAAAGTTCTTGAATTTATGTTTGGCCACCTTGAAATTAACTTTTTAATTCCTTAACACTATTAATTATGTGCTTAGTATTTCAAATTTTTATTAACCATATTTCATGGGATTAACATTTTATTCCTGATTTGCCAATTAACTATATAAATAATTATTACATTAATTTAAAAATTATGATTAGAAGATTAATCTTCCAAAGATGTCTATAACAATATACCACCACTCTGGTAGAACTGGAATTACCCACTGCCATCGAGTCAATTCTGAATTATAGCGACCCTATAGGACAGAGTAGAACTGCCCCATAGAGTTTCCAAGGAGCGCCTGGTGGATTCAAACTACTGACCTTTTGGTTAGCAGCCTTAACACTTAGCCACTATGCCACCAGGGTTTCCTAGAATTGGAATTAAGGAATTAGAAATGGAAAGACAGAGAATCAGTTTATTAATTATAGAAAAAGCAAAATCTTTGATATCTTTGGTAGGTTTTGTGACATGACCATGAAATATACTGGGACCTTAAAGGATTGCCACTTTCCATCCTGGCTGGGTGCCTTTTATTCCTGTGTCATAGCTGTACATTTGGAATCCAGAAATGTTATTGTATTTCTTTAAGCATAATGAGGTTAGCAATATATAGTAAAATGGGATTTTGTGGTTGTAACCTGGCCACAAGACTTGGGAATAGAAGGAGGCCTGGGAGAAAAGAGGAGACAAAGAAATTTGTTAGGTCACAGAAATGGGCTGTATTATTTTGATGGTTTTTTATGTTGATTAAATCAGTGGATTGCTAGATTGTCTCTATTTTGTGGTATACAGCCTGATATTTAATTGCTTCTTTTGAAAAATTTAGCATTAGAATAGTCATTGTCAGAGAGACTGAAACATCTAGATTTTATGGGAAAGCTGAAAGAAAATATTCAAGAGGAAATTTCTGATATTTTGTCTTTCTAGATAAGTATGTAAAGGGGTGAGGCTGTCCGGTATAAACAAAATCTGCCAAAAAGTTGTGTTCCCCAATTTACACTTTAACCCTTGACATTTAATGTCCCTCCTTTTCCGCACTAAATGTACAAGACAATAAACTTTGCATTTTTGTAACATGTCTAAGTGTCTCATATTACATAATATTTATTGCATTTCTTAATATCAACATTACGTTGTTACGTCTATATTGTAGTTTCATAGGTTAAGACTGACATTTTCTGTATTGGTGGTAAAAATCAACTTTTGAAATAGTGTCTTGTTTATTTCGTTTTTATAGCCCTTTAGAATATTTTTGGTTAGTTTTTTCCTTGGCCTGGATTTGATGAGTTCGCAGTGGTTAAGTGCTTGGCAGCGAATGAAAAGGTTGGCAGTTTGAATCCACCAGCTCCTATTTGGAAACCTTGTGGGGCAGTTCTACTCCGTCCTATGGGGTTGCTTTGAGTTGGAATCAACTCGACAGCAATGAGTTTGGTTTTATGGTTTATTTATTTTGTTTAGGCATATACTAAAGATTGGAATTACAGAGTCATAGATATGGAAAACATGCTTATGATATCTTTTTATTAAAAATCAGTTGCTACTGAGTCAGTTCCAACTCATGGAGACCCCATGTGTTTCAGAGTAGAACTGTGCTCTAGAGGTTCAGTGGCTGATTTTTTGGAAATAGAGCATTAATATGATATAATTACATTGTGTATGATTTTAGCTGTTCATACTATAGATAATCTTTAAAATAATTAATTTCTTTTAGAACCTCCTTTTAATCGGATTCGGTGGTATTTAGTTTCGATCCCGAGAAGTGGCTACATTATTAGGCAAAATGATTCAAGGGATGTGAACATGAAAAATGTAGATCTGGTTGTAATCAGTGATTTGGGATTGATATAAAAGAACATAAAAAGGCATTTCATTTTCGTTAAAACTAAGGATCTAAAGCAACATATAATAATGTGGTGCTTTCTACTTCTAATGTCTATATAGTACGTTAAAGCCTCAAACAACATCACTCACTTTTATCAGTCAGTGTTCTCCAGAAAAACAGAAATACACACATACACACATTATATCTATATCTATCTGTCTATAATTTTTTAAGGAATGAGCTCACATGATTATAGGGACTGCTAAGTCTGAAATTTGTAGGTAGGCCAGCAGGCTGGAAACTCAGGCAGGATTTGATGCTGCAGTCTTGAAGCAGAATTTCTTCTCTGGGAAACCTCAGATTTTTCTCTTAAGCCCTTAAACTGATTGGATTTTATCCACCAGGCTTTAGCTGATTGGACATTATTGAGAATAATTTTTCTTTACTTAAAGTCAACTGAGTGTAGATGCTAAGTACAGCTACAGGATAGTCTAGCCAAGTTGACAGATAAAATTAACCATCACAGTGTACCCCTTGTCAAATTAGCACCTGTATGCATTAAACCATACATCATCTTAAATAAAAATAATAACAGAGTCTTACTTCTGCCTAACATGATACAACTATCCTGCACACAACCAGAAGTGTGTTAACCTTTTCCCCAGAGGAGGATGCAGAGTCCTTGGGTGATGTTAATTCTTTTAGATGTTCTGTATCATAAATACTGTGATTTAAAGTTTACTATTTTCTAAAGGAATCTAATTTTTCATTTTTATTGAGGCATAACACACATACGATACAGTATGTGTAAATTATTATATAGATATATATATTATATAGGGTTTTCTTCTGGGTTATTATATAGGTATAGTATTATAAAAGTATATAATTTCATTAAAAAATTTTATTCTTTAGGTAAAAGTTTACAGTGCAAATTCGTTTCTCATTCAAAAATTTATACACAAAATTTTTTTGTGACATTGGTTGCAATACCCACATTGTGTCAGCACTCTCCTCCTTTCACTTTCCACCCTGGGTTCACTGTATTCATTTAAAGTTAACTACTATTAATACATCTTCCACCACTAGTTTGTCAGTTTGTTGTACTGTGGTTGCTTGCATGTTGCTGTGATGCTGGAAGCTATGCCGCCAGTATTTCAAATACCAGCCAGGTCACCCATGGTGGACAGGTTTCAACGGAGCTTCCAGACGAAGACAGACTAGGAAGAAGGACCTGGCTGTCTACTTTTGAAAAAATTGGCCATTGAAAACCTTTTGAATAGCAGCAGAACATTGTCTGATATAGTGCTGAAGGATGAGTCCCTCAGGTCGGAAGGTACTCCGAATACAGCTGGGGAAGAGCTGCTTCCTCAAAGTAGAGTCGACCTTAATGATGTAGATGGAGTAAAGCTTTTGGGACCTTCATTTACTGATGTGGCATGACTCAAAATAAGAAGGAACAGTTGCAAAAATTCATTAATAATCAGGACGTGGAATGCGTGAGTATGAATCTGGGAAAATTGGCAGTTGCCAAAAATGAAATGGAAGGTATGAAGATTGACATTCTAGGCTTTAGTGAAGTGAAATGAACAGGTATTGGCCATTAAGAATTGGACAGTCATATGTTCTACTATGCTGGGAGTGACAAATGGAAGAGGAATGGTGTCACATGCATTGTCAAAAAAGAACATTTCAGGATCTATCCTGAAGAACAATGCTGTTATAATAATATCCATACACCTACAAGGAAGACCAAACTCAGAGTCTTATTGTAAGAGTGGCTGAATTACAATGCCAGCTCACTTGCCAACCTTGAGATGTGTCAAAGTGAGGGGATTCATTGGGAAGAAATGGGGTCCTGAAATTTGGGAGGGGGACATATGGGCAGATAATCAGGAAGCTGGAGACATTGAGCCCCTAAATTCTGCTGAATCACTCCTGCCAACAGAACCAGTCCCATCTGAACAGATTACTTCATGTTTGTTTGCTACACCACCCTGGCCAGAAAAACCATTAGTCCTTCCACTCCCATCTAATAAGATTAGCCAGGTGCATCTAAAGAGCCCTTGCCTGAGTCATTGCCTGGGGCATCGCCTGAGGTAGATGCTTTACAAGACAATGCTGAATGTTCTCAAAACAACTTCACACTACTGATTCAGGCTTCTAGAGCTATGACTAGAATTAAGTCCCAGGGAGCCCCAAAAGGTGAAGTGAAAAATGTGACCCAGGAGGAGATGCATTCCACTCCAAAAGAACTGCTTGACTTTTCTAATATGTACAAACAGAAATCTGGGGACTACGTGTGGGAATGGCTAATAAGAGTATGGGATAATGGTGCAAAGAACACGAAGATGGATCAGTCTGAGTTTATTGATATGGGTCCACTAAGCACAGATTCTTCATTCAGTGTTTCAGTTTAGGAAAGGATCTAATAGTTTATTTGGTTGAGTTGCTGAAGCAGGGATTACGTGGTGGCCTACACTAAATCAAGTTGAAGTACCAGACCTACTTTGGTATACTGTAGAAGAAGGTGTCCAAGGCTTAGGAAATTGGCATGCTAGAGTGGGTTTATCAGGTTAGACACACAGACCTACACATGCAGTGACCAGAGGACACACCTTTTGTCACAAGTGCGAGGAGCAAATTTGGGAAGGGAGCCCCGGCATCCTTGAAGACTGCTGTGATTGCTATTTTATGTAAATTAAATTCGACAGTGGGAATTGCCCTAACTGAGTTAAGGCACCTAACTACAGTGGGGCTGATTGGACCCTGTGGTAGTAGGGACCAAGTGGTGGCCCTCAATCGGCAAAGACAAGGTGGGTATGATTACAGTAATGGGCAGTGGAGTCAAAGCAGTGATCAGAATAGTCTGGCTCATGTGGACTTACGGTGTTGGCTATTTAGTCATGGTGTCCCTAGGAAGGAAATAGATGAGGAAGCCTACTAAATATTTACTTGATCTGTACAAATGGATGAATTCTAGATCAAGTGAACAGCAGTCTAACTTGAATAGAGAGTCATGGTCCCTCAATCAATTTCCTAGGCTTGAGGGAGTTTAACAACCCACAACCCCTTGAATGAAGGAGCGGCCGGGTCCCCTTGAGGAAGGACTCCAATGCGCGCCAAAAATTTATACCATTGATCTCTTTCCTAGTCTTCCCCAAAGGAATCTATGGCCTTTTACAAGAGTGGCTGTTCACTGGGGAAAAGGAAATAATCAGGCTTTTTGGGGATTACTGGATACTGGTTGTGAACTGACACTAATTCCAGGAGATCCAAAACATCACTGTGGCCCACTAGTCAGAGTGGGGGCATATGGAGGTCAGGTTATTAATGTAGTCTTGGCTCATGTCCATTGTATAGTAGGTCTAGTGGGTCCCTGAACCCATCCTGTAGTGATTTCCCCAGTTCCAGAATGCATAATTGGAAAAATACACTTAGCAACTGGCAGAACCCCCACATTGGATCCCTGACAAATGGAGTAAGGGCTGTTATGATAGGAAAAGCCAAGTGGAAGCCATTAGAACTGCTCCAACCTAGGAAAATAGTAAACCAAAAGCAATACCACATTCCTGGAGGGATTGTAGAGCTTACTGCCACCATTAAGGACTTGAAGGATGCAGGGGTGGTGATTTCCACCACATCCCCATTCACCTTGCCTATTTGGACTGTGCAAAAAACAGATGGACTTGGAGAATAACGGTAGATTATCGAAAAATTAACCAGATGGTGACTCCAAACAGCTGCTGTTCAAGATATAGTTTCGTTGCTTGAGCAAATTAGTATACCTCCTGGTATCTGGTATGCAGCTATTGATCTGGCTAATACCTTTTTCTCCATACTGTCTCAAAGGACCACCAGAAGCTGTTTGCCTTCACCTGGCAAGGCCAGCAATACACCTTCACTTGCCTACCTGAGGGCTCCATCAACTCTCCAGCCCCATGTCATAATTTAGTCCGTAGGGACCTTGATTACCTTTCCCTTCCACAAGACATCACACTGGCCCATTGCATGGATGACATCATGCTGATTGGACCTAATAAGGAAGAAGTGTCAATGACTCTGGACTTACTGGTAAAACATTTGCATGCTAGAGGGTGGAAAATTAATCTCATAAAAATACAGGCACCTTCCACCTCAGTGAAACTTCTAGGAGTCTAGTGGTGTGGGCATGTCGAGTTATTCCTTCTTAAGTGAAGGATAAGTTATTGCATCTGACCGCCCCCACAACAAAAAAGGAGGCAGAATGCCTAGCGGGCCTCTTTTGAATTTTGGAGGCAACATATTCCTCATCTAGGTGTGCTACTCTGGCCTATTTATCAAGTGACTCAAAAAGCTGCTAGTCTTGAGTGGGGCCCAGAACAAGAGAATCCTCTGCAATAGGTTCTGGCTGCTGCGGAAACCATTCTGCCACTTGGGTCGTATGATCCAGCTGATCCAATGGTGCTTGAAACATCCGTGGCAGATAGAGATGCTGTTTGGAATCTTTGGCAGGACCCTATTGGTGAATCACAGCACAGACCCTTAGGATTTTAAAGCAAAGCCCTGCCATCCTCTGCAGATAACTACTGTCCTTTTGAGAAACACATTCTGGCTTGTTATTGGGCCTTAGTAGAGACTGAATGCTTAACCATGGGACACAAGTCATCATGTGGCCTGAGCTGCCCATCATGAACTGGGTGTTGTCTGACCCACAGAGTTATAAAGTTGGACGTGCACAGCAGCATTCCATCATTAAATGGAAGTGGTATATATACAAGATCAGGCCCCAGTAGGACCTGAAGGCACAAGTAAGTTGCATGAGGAAGTGGCCCAGATGCCCACAATCTCTACTTCCGTCACATTACCTTCCATCTCTCAGTCTGAACCTGTGGCCTCATGGGGAGTTCTTATGATCAACTGACCGAAGAAGAGAGAACTTATGCCTAGTTTACAGATGGTTCTGTGTAATATGCAGGCACCACTTGAAAGTGGACAGCGGCAGCACTACAGCCCCTTTCTGGGACCTCCCTGAAGGACAGTGGTAAAGGGAAATCTTCCCAATGGGCAGAACTTTGAGCAGTGCCCCTGGTTGTTCACTTTACTTGGAAGGAGAAATGGCCAGATGTGTGATTGTACACTGATACATGGGCTGTGGCCAATGGTTTGACTGGATGGTCAGGGACTTGGAAGGAACATGATTGGAAAATTGGAGACAAAGATTTATGGGGAAGAGGTATGTGGGTAGACCTCTCTGAATGGGTCAAAGAAGTGAAGATATTTGTGTCTCATGTGAATACTCACCAAAGTGTGACCTCAGCAGAAGATTTTAACTATCAAGTGGATAGGATGTCCGTTTCTATGGAAACCAGTCATCCTCTTTCCCCAGGTACCCCCGTCATTGCTCAATAGGCTCATGAACAAAGTGGCTGTAGTGGCAGGAATGAAGATTATGCATAGACCCAGCAACATGGACTTCCACTCACCAAGGCTGACTTGGTTACAGCCACTGTTTAGTGCCCAATCTACCACCAGAGGGACCAACTTTGAGTCCCTGATATGGCACCATCCCTGGAGGTGATCAGCCAGCAACCTGGTGGCAAGTGGATTACATTGGACCACTTCCATTATGGAAAGAATAGCACTTTGTCCTTACTGGAATAGACATTTACTCTGGATATGGATTTGCCTTCCCTGTGTACAGTGCTTCTGCCAAAACTACCATGTATGGGTTTAACAGCTGCTTCAGCTATGGGCTGTGGAGTGCTGCGGGGTAGGTGCAGTGATGCTGGTTCTGCTCTGGGCCATGGGATCTGCTGAGTCACAGCCAGCGGGGAGGAAGTAGAGGGGGCTGGTTCTGCTTGCAGCCGCAGGGCATGATGGAGTGGAGGAAGTGGGGGAGTGAAGTGGGGCCAGTTCTACTGGGGCTATGGCATACGTTGGGGTGGGGCTGATTTTGCTTGGGGTCGTGAGGCTCGGTGGGGTGGACCCAGTGGGGAAGGGGGTGGAGTAAGGCCAGATCTGCTTGAGACCTTGGGGTGCAATAGAGTGGAGCTGGCAGGGGGGAAAGTGCAGCAGGGCTGTTTCCACTCAGGGCCATGGGGCAAACGTGGTTGAGGTGGCAGGGAGGGAGATGGAGTGGTGCTGGTTCTGCTAGGGCCACTGTGTAGCTGAATAGAGGAGAGAGGCAGGAAGTGTGGTGAAGGGAGGGGTGGATGGGGCTCTGTGGGAGAGAGGAATGGTGGGGCTTGTACTGTGGTCCCCAGCAGCTGAGGCTGCAGGGATTGGACAGTTCATGCTGCTATTCTCCAGAAGGTTGGGGATTGTAGGAGCACATTCCTCTGGTTACTGTATGAGAGTGTTTGAGCATTTCCTTGAATGGCAGCCAGCACACCCAGTCTTACTTTGCTCAGTGTCCCCCCATTCCTCTATCTCCTATTGGAAATTCTGTGAAGGTGCCTTTCTGCGCTCTTCGTGCAGGGTTGATGGGTTTATCCCAAGATGGCCACACTGTGTCATGCTGGATGGCAAGGAACCTCTACTCCATATCTCTGTTTGTTTGCTATTTTTAATCAGTTTCTTCTTTTAATTTGCTTCTGAGGTAATACTCTATACTTGCATTTAAGGTTCAGGGTTTCAGGATTGACTTCTATATTTGTTCTACTTGGTTTTTTGGGTCTTTTTTGTAGAGAGATGGATTAGTGCACTTGACCAGTCCCCCATCTTTCCTCCCCCCTGCAAATATCTTTTTTTAATAATATGGATGGTGTCTATACACCTGGACCTTGTTGGTTAGAATATACAGAAATTAAATTGACTATATCTGTAGAAGGAGACTATGGAGAAGCTCAGTATCATCAGTTAGTAAAAAGGTAGGGGCCCACTGTGGTACAGACCATCAATTGCTCATATGCAAGGTCGGATTGAAGCTGAAGAAAAATTAAAACAAGTCCATGAAAGCCAAAGTAATGACCTTGAGTGCATCCCACCTGTATGGAACCCTGGTGGCACAGTGCTTAAGAGCTACAGCTGCTAGCCAAAAGGTTGACAGTTTGAATTCACCAGCCGCTCCTTGGAAACCCTATGGGGCAGTTCTACTCTGTCCTGTAGGGTCGCTATGAGTCAGAATTGACTTGACAGTAATGAGGCTTTTTTTTTTTTTTAATATCCCACCTGAATTTAGAGACCATCTCAAGAGTAAATTTGGTGCATTGAAAATTATTGACCAAAGACCAAACAAGTTATGGGATGACATTAAGATCATTGAAAAGACAGGAAAGGAAGAAAAAAACAAAATGGATGTCAGAAGAGATTCTGAAACTTGTTCTTGAACATAGAACAGCTAAAGTGAATAGAAGAAATAATGAAGTAAACGAACTGAACAGAAGATTTCAAAGGGTGGCTCAAGAAGACAGAGTAAAGTATTACAATGACATGTGCAAAGACCTGGGGTTAGAAACTCAAAAGGGAAGAACACACTTGGCATTTCTCAAGTTGGAAAAAACAGAAGAAAAAATTCAAACCTTGAGTTTCGGTATTGAGGGATTCTATGGGCAAAATATTGAATGACGCAGGAAGCATCAAAAGAAGATGGAAGGAACACACAGAGTCAGTGTACCAAAAAGAATTGGTTGATGTTGAACCATTTTAGTAGGTAGCATATGATCAAGAACCGATGGTATCGAAGAAGTCCTAGCTGCACTGAAGGCATTGGCCAAAAACAAGGCGCCAGGATTTGATGAAATATCAATTGAGATGTTTCAACAAATGGATGCAGTGCTGGAGGTGCTCACTCATCTTTGCCAAGAAATTTGGAAGTCAACTACCTGGACAAACGGCTGGAAGAGATCCATGTTTGTGCCCATTCCAAAGAAGTGATCTAACCGAATGCAGAAATTATTGAACAATGTCATTAATATCACATGCAAATAAAATTTTGCTGAAGATGATTGAAAAGAGGTAGCAGCAGTACAACTACAGGGAGCTTCCAGATTCAAGCCAGATTCAGAAGTGGATGTGGAATGAAGGATATCATTGCTGATGTCAGATGGATCCTGGCTGAAAGTAGAAAACACCAGAAAGATGTTTACCTGTGTTTTATTGACTACGCAAGGGCATTCAACTGTGTAGATCGTAACAAACTATAGATAACATTTCGAAGAATGGAAATTCCAGAACACTTAATCGTGCTCATGAGGACCCTGTACATAGACCAAGAGGCAGATGTTCCCATAGAACAAGGGGATATACTGCGTGGTTTAAAGTCAGGAAAGGTGTGTGTCAGGGTTGTATCCTTCCACCATACTTATTCAATCTGTATGTCGAGCAAATAATCCAAGAAACTGGACTATATGAATATAACATAGATTGCCAGAAGAACAAAAAAGTCTGTCTTGAAAGAAGTACAACCAGAGTGCTCCCTAGAAGGGAAGACGGTGAGACTTCATCTCATGTACTTTGGACGTATTAACAGGAGGGACCAGTCCCTGGAGAAGAACATCAGGCTTGGTAGAAGGTCTGCAAAAATGAAGAAGACCATTAAGGAGATGAATTGATGCAATGTCTGCAATAGTGGGCTCAAACATAGCAATGATTGTGAGGATGGTGCTCGACTGAGCAATGTTTCTTTCTGTTGTACAAAGAGTCGCTGTGAGTTGGAACTGACTCAACAGCACTAACAACAAAAATAACAACACTAATACATCTAATGTTATATGATAAGGGGATAAGGGAGGGAAGCAAGCAAAGATATTTTATATACACATATTGATAGTAAAATTAAAAAGTCATAAAAATTACTCTCCTATTTTCTATAATTTGTCGTGCGTTCTCAACTTGTGTTTATAACTACCTTCTTCAATGCTCATTCTATATTGCCTTTGTCCTCAGCAAGGACATTAGTTGGTTGTGGGTCTTTGCCTGTTTGGGTGACACAAACCTTCATTTCTGAAGAGTGTAGGTTTTTACTAATTCTGCCTGAATTGAGCTGTTTTGGTTTTCCACTGGCTTTTTAATAATAGGCTTGGTAGTACTAAGAGATGCCCTAAGGAATCTCCTGTACTCCAGATACATTCTTCTTTACTTCCACTGTATAGTAACAGCCCAGTTTCCCCTTGGTAATCAGGATCAGTTACACCAGTGGTACAGTGCCTCCCTTCTTTGCCTGTTGATTCAGAGGCATCAGGAGCCTAAAGTGACTGGGTGTCAGTCTTAACTTTCAGTTCAATGGAATCATTGTTTTGTTTCCTGTTACAAGCACTCCTCCCTTTGGAACTAAGACTTCAAGACTGGCAGAGCATAGGACAGGTTGCAGGGATAGGAAGAGAGTGGTGCCACTCTCATTTCCACCCCTGATTCCTTGATCTGCATCCTGGCTGTGGGAGACACAGTACCCTATATTGGATGCTGATTTAAAGCATATATAGCCTCCTGGAGAACATTATCCCAGCCCTGCAAGGTATTGCTACTTACCTGGTGTTATAGCTGACTTTTCAAAAGGCCGTTCCGTTGTTTTATCAAGCCAGTTGCTTCAGGATGATGGGAACATTGTAAGACCAGTGAATTCCATTTTCCCCTTGATGCACTTTACTTGGAGCCCTGGTAGTGCAGTAATTTTTGCTATAAAGTGAATTCCTTGATTAGAAGCAGTGCTGTGTGGAATACACTGATAGTAGATAAGATATTCTGTAAGTCCATGGATGGTAGTTTTGGCAGAAGCATTGTGAGTATGGACAGCACATCCATATTCTGAGTAAGGGTCTCTTCCAGTAAGAATGAGTGTAATCATTTCTATGATGGAAATGGTACAGTGTAATCCACCTGCCATCAGGTTGCTGGCTGATAACCCTGGGGAATGAGGCCATACTGGGGACTCACTACTGATCTCTGCTGCTGACAGATGGGGCACTTAGCAGTGGCTGTAGCCAAGTCAGTCTTGGTGAGTGGAAATCCGTGTTGCTGAGCACATGCATAATAAGCTCCATCCCTACCACCATGGTCACTTTGTTCATAAGCCCATTGGAGACTGACTGGAGTGGCAGGGGAAAGAGACTGACTGGAATCCACAGGATGGGTGTCCTACCTACTTGATTATTAAAATCCTTCTCTGCTGAGGTCATACTTTGGTGAACATTCATATGGGACACAAATATCTTCATGTTTTTTGGTCCATTCAGGGAGGTTTATCCATATACCTCTTCCCTATACCTCTTTGTCACCAATTTTACAATCATGCTCCTTCCATGTCCCTGACAATTCAACCAAACCATTGGCCATAGCCCATGAACCGGTTTACATATGTGGTCATTTTTCTTCTAAGCAAAGTGAACAACCAGTGCACTTCTGGGGGTTCTGCTAAAAGGGATAATTTCCCTTAACCATGGTCCTTCAGGGACCTTCAAGGTAAGGGCTGTAGTGCTACAGCAGTCCATTTTTGGGTGGTGCCTGGTTATTGTGTAGAACTATCTGTAGACCAGGCCTGAGTTCTCTTCCTCAGCCAGCTGATCATAGGAAACTCCTGATGAGACCATAGGTGCAGGCTTGGAGAGAAAAGGTTAATGTGGAAGGAGTGGGGGCCATGGGAATTGGGGCCGTTATGTCATGTAACTTTCTTGTGCCTTCAGGGCTTGCTTGAGCCTGATCTTGTATATACCACTTCCATTTGATGATGGAGTCCTGCTGTGCACATATAACATTAGGCCAGACAACACCCAGTTTGTGATGGGCAGCTTAGGTCACTTGGTAACTTGGTAGCCCATGGTTAAGCATCCAGTCTCTACTAAGGCTCAGTGGCAAGCCAAAAACTTCTTTGTTATAAGGGTAGCAGTTAATCTGAAGAGAGTGGCAGGGCTTTACCCCAAAATCTTTAGGGTCTGCGTTGTGATTCACCTATAGGGACTTGCCACAGGCTCCAAACAGCATCTCTGTCTGCCACTGCCCCTTAGGGACCATCATATCTGCTGGATCATACACCCCAAGAGACAGAGCAACTTGCACAGCTGCCTGGACCTGTTGCAGAACCTTTTCTTGTTCTGGGCCCTACTCAAAACTAGTAGCTTTTCAGGTCATTTAGTAAATGGGTCAGAGTAGTACATCCAAATGAGAATATGTTGCCGCCAAAATCCATAGAGGTCCACTGGGCATTTTACCTCTTTTTTGATTGTAGGAGGGCCAAATGTAACAACTTACTCTTCACCTTACAAGATAAATTTTGGCATGTCCCACACCACTGGACCCTTAGAAATTTCACTGAGGGAAAGGCCTCTGAATTTTTGTCAGATTTGTTTCTCACCTTCTGACATGCAAACTCTTACCGGTAAATCTAGAATAGTTGCTACTTTTTGTTCACTAGGTCCAATCAGCATACTGTCATCAGTGTAATGGGCCAGTGTGATGCCTTGTGGAAGGGAAAGGTGATCAGTATTCCTGCTGCGTAAATTATGACATACTGCTGGAGAGCTGATATATCCCTTAGGTAGGACATTGAGGGTGTATTCCTAGCCTTGCTAGCTGAAATCAAACTGCCTCTGGTGGTCTTTACTAACAGGTAGTGGGAAAAAAAATATTCACCAGATCAATAGGTGTAAACCGGGTACCAGGGAATGTGTTAATTTGCTCAGGCAATGAAACTGTATCTGGCACAGCAGCTGCAATTGGACTCACCACCTTGTTAAGTTTACCATAATCTATTGTCACTCTCTAAGATCCATCTCTTTTCTGTACAGGCCAAATAGGTGAGTTCACTGGGGATGTGGTGGGAATCACCATCCTTGCATCCTTCAAGTCCTTGATGGTGGTACTAGTTTCTCCAGAAATGTAGTATTACTTTTGGCCTACTCTTTTCCTAGGTAGAAGCAGGTCTAGTAGCTTCCACTTGGCTTCTACTACCATAACAGTCCTCATTCCTCAGGTCAGAGAAGCAATGTGGGGATTCTGCTAGTTGCTGAGTATGTCTATTCCAGTTATGCATTCCAAAACTGGGAAAATCACCACAGGATTGGTTTGAAGACCCGCTACACCCACTATGAGAGGTACATGATCTAAAACTACACTAGTCAGCTGATTTTCATAAGCCTTACCCTGACTAGTAGACCGCAGTGATATTTTCGGTCTCTAGGAACTAGTTTCATTTCAGAGCCGGTGTTCAGTAATCCCTAAGAGTCTGATTTTATCTTTTTCTCCAATGCACTGCCACCCTGTTAAAAAACTGTAAGTCCCTTTGGGGAAGGCTAGGAGAAAGATTAAGAGTACAACTTTTTGGCAGTGTAGCAGGGTCCTTCCTCAAGGAGACCTGGTCTCTGCTTCATTTGTTTATACTAACTGTATATACCTAAGCTGGTGTTCCATGCTACTCCTGCCACTCCCAAAATGTCTTCACATTTCTGTCACTAAGGCTTTACTATCCATCTACCTCTCTGCATGCTACTCCTTTTTTTTTTTTTTTAAATCTAAAGTCCCCAATAGGTATAAACACTTCGTAGTCATTCTTCTAATTTCTGATATTCACGCTATTGTTGTTAGATGCCATTGAGTCAATTTTGACTCACAGTGACCCAATGTAACAGAGTAGAACTGCCCCATAGGGTTTCCTAGGTTGTAATCTTTGTAGGAGCAGATCCCCAGATCTTTTCTCCAATAGAGGAATGGCTGTGGGTTCAAACCACCAAGCTTTCGGTTAGCATTTGGGTGCCTAACCATTGTGCCTTCAGGACTCCATTCATGCTGTAAGACACATCCAAAGATTAACTCATGAGTTTTTGAAAGATTATTACAAATTACTAACAATTGAAATTAATTTTATATTTACGATTAGGGGAATTGTTCAGAAATTTTCCAGCATATGATAGTTGGGGACTCTAAAGGCATGTAATGTAAAGTTGTCTACTTTGAGATGTCTGTTTCTTCTCCAAGGTTAAATTATACAATACTGCAACCTGTATACTCCATATTTTAATGCAAGCAATGCACACCTTCTGTGTTTGCCAACTGCACCCCCCACCGGAGAAGTACTTTCTTAAGTGTGCTATATGTAAAAAAAACTAGCATAGCATGCTTACGAAAATACTACTTGAGTGGGAGGGCATAGTTGCTAAACAAACATAGAAGGCATGCATTATTTGCATAAAATTATGGTAATTTTACATTTCCAAACATACAAGGGTTCATGTTAATTTTTTTATTGTAATAGTGCTAATTAACATTTCTGTCTTCTAATTAGTACATAGTTTTTGCCAAATGAGTATAATGTACCATTTCTCTCTTTACCTTAGCTGCCTCTAAGCTCCTAAAAAAAACAAGGTACTCTTGGGTTGATTCTGATTCATGGTGACCCTATGTGTGTCAGAGTACAGCTGTGCTCCATAGGGTTTTCAGTGGCTGATTTTTCAGAAGTACATTGCTAGGGCTTTCTTGTGAGGCTCCTCTGGATGGACTCAAACCTCCAACATGTTGTTAGTAGCCAGTTAACTGTTGGAACCACCCAGGGACTCCTCTCAGCTCATAGTTAGAATTAATACTTCCTAATTTTTTTCTTCGTCTCTGGTTCCTTTTTTTTCTGGTTCGTAGTATATTCATTTCCTGCATTTGTTCATTTAATTACTGAATCTCACTTTATTTATTCATATGTATGTTCATTGCCATTTTATGTTTTAGATAACCTGCTGTATAAATATATTTTAAATAATAAATCAGCAAAGTCTTAAGGGAGTTATGAATTATAGGTAGATAAAAATGAATACAAAACATTTATTATTTTTGCAGTTTCTTTACTTTGTTTTCTTTACCATTGTGTCCAAGCACCTAAAATAGTACCTAACTGCATAGATGTTAGTGAATGAATAGATTGAATTAATACCTTCTCTCAGACACCTAGGTGATTTTAACCAGAGTTTAAATTTATTTATGTACAGTTAGTGTAATTAATGATGTGGTTGACTTTAAATCTACTGTCTTACTTTGCGCTTTCTCTTTGACATGCTTTTTCTATTTTTTTTCTCTCTTTTTGTTCCCTTTTGGATTGATAATTTTCTCATTATTTCTTTACCCCTCTGCTAATTGAGAAGCCATACACTCTATTTTTATTCATTTAGTAGTTGCTATAAAAATTACAGTAGGCATAATTATTAAGGTCCAAATTTAAAAAATACCTTTAATCTCTTTCCGGATAATATAAATAGAACACTTTAACCTTATTTTCCCTCCGGACTTAGTGTGGAAACTCTGGTGGCGTAGTGCTTAAGAGCAACAGCTGCTAACCAAAAGGTTGGCAGTTTGAATCCACCAGGTGCTGCTTAGAAACTCCATGGGGCTGTTCTACTCTGTCCTGTAGGGTTGCTATGAGTAGGAATTAACCCGACGGCAATGGGTTTGGTTTTTTGGTTTGATTTATTGTTGTGTCATGTATATGTTTTTAACCCCACAAGACTTTATTTAATATTTGGTATGTTTTTTTTTTCATGTACATACACCCACATATCTGTCGCTTTATTTGATGTTGATGCTTTCTTACATCTTAGGTTTTACGTTTGAGAACCCATTCCTGCAGCATGTTTATTCTTTAACATCTCTTCTAGTGAATGTCTTTTAGTGACAAACTATTTTTATTGTTCTGAAGAAGTCTTAAAATCCCAGACGCCACTCACCAAAGTAGGGTGCAGAACATTTTCTTAATAAACTTTGTTGCGCCAAATGACCTAGATGTATCCCAAAACTATGGTTCCTGCACCCCTGCCCCTGCTACTCTGTCCCTTGAAGTGTTTGGTTGTACTCAGGAAACTTCTTAGCTTTCGGTTTAGTTCAGTTGTGCTGACTTCCCATGTATCATCTGTTCTCCTTCCCTTCGCCTAAGGTAATTCTTGTCTGCTCTCTAGTGAAATCTCCTTTCCCTCCCTCCCCACCCTCGTAACCATCAAAGAATGTTTTCTTCTGTGTTTAAACCTTTTCTCGAGTTTTTATAGTAGTGGTCTCATACAGTATTTGTCCTTTTGCGACTGACTAATTTCATTCAGCATAATGCCTTCCAGATTCATCCAAGTCATGGGATATTTCGTTAACTTGAGCTGTAAACTTTTACCTAAAGCACAGTAAATAAAAACAAATTACCTATGGGGGGAAAAGTCTTTCTTTTGTGTTTGTTCCTGAAAGATATTTTCACTGGGTGTAAATTCAGGGTTGGCAGTTATTTTTGTCATCACGTTTAAGATCTCATTTCACTGTCGTTATGTTTTCACTGTTGTTTTTGTGATACCAGTTATCAATCTGACGTTCATATAAAGTTAACTTAGTGATCTGTCTCTCCATATATCTTTATATAACATTTGAGGTGTCTTTTATATTTCATATAATTTACCTGCTTCAGGTATATAATTTAATGATATTTTAAAGTAAATTTAGCAAGTTGTGCAGTCATCACTCTTAATCACTTTTAGAACATTTCCATCATCCCAGTAAGAACCCTCATTTCCATTAACGGTTGATTCCCATATTCCCTCACCTACCCCAGAAACCACTAACCTATTTTCTGTCTTTATACATTTTCCTTTCTGGATATTTTATATAGATGGTATCATACAGTATGTGGTCTCCTGTGTCAGACTTCTTTCATTTAGCATAATATTTTTGAGGCTTATCTTTGTTTTGGCATGTGTTATTTATTTGTTCCTTTTTATTTATGAGTGGTATTCCATTGTTAGGTATACTACATTTTGTCTATTCATTTACCAGTTGATGGACATTTATGTTTTTTCCACTTTTTGGCTATTATGAATAATGCTGCTAAGAACATTTGCGTGCAAACATTTGTGCAGATACAAGTTTTCATTTCTCTTGGACAGATGCTTAAGAATGAAATTTGGTTGGTCATATGGCAAATTATGTTTAACTTTTTAGGAAATTGCCAAACTGTTTTACACAGCGGCTGCACCATTTTACATTCCCACCAGCAATGTATGAGGGTTCCTGTTTCTCCACTTTCTTGCCAACATTTGTTATTGGTTTTTAAAAAATTTTTATTATAGCCATCTGGTTGTTGTGTGCTGTTGAGACAATTCCAACTCCTAGTAACCCTACAGGACAGAGTAGAACTGCTTCATAGGGTTTCTTAGGCTGTGATCTTTATGGGAGCAGGTTGGCAGGTCTTTTCTCCCATAGAGCGGTTAGTGAGTTTGAACTGCCAACCTTTTGATTAGTAGCTGAGTGCTTAATCATTTCACCACTAGGGTTTCTTATAGCCATCTTAATGGGTATGAAATATTATTTCATTGTGGTTTTAATTTGCATTTTCTTCATGACTAATGATATTGAGCATATTTTCATTTGCTTGTTACCATTCATTTGTCTTCTTTTATGAAATGTCTTCAGTTATTTGCCCATTTTTGACTGGGTTTTTGTCTCTTTATTATTGAAGAATAGGAGTTTTTTTGTGTATTTTGGATATAAGTTCTTTATCAGATATGCATTTTGAATATATTTTCTTCCAATCTGTTGTCTTTTTTTAATTTTCTTGTGCTTTAGGTGAAAGTTTACAGAGCAAATTAGCTTCTCATTCAAAAATTTATAGACAAATTATTTTGTGACATTGGTTGCAATCCCCACAATGTGTCAGCACTCTCCCCTTTTCTGTCCTGGGTTCCCAGTTTCCATTCATCTAGTTTTCCTGTTCCTTCCTGCCTTCTCATCTTTGCTTTTGGGAAGATGTTGCCCATTTGGTCTCACATACTTGATTGATCTAAGAAGCATATTCCTTATGTGCGTTATTTGTTTTATAGGCCTATCTAATCCTTGGCTGAAATGTGAACTTCAGGAGTGGCTTCAGTTTTGAGTTGGTAGGGTGTCCGGGAGCCATAGACCAAGTTCCTCTAGTCTCTGTCAGACCGGTAAGTCAGTTCTTTTTTGAGAATTTGAAATTTGTTCTACATTTTTCTCCCGCTCTGTGTGGGACGCTGTATTGTGATCTCTGTCAGAGTGGTTGGTGATGGTAGCTGGGCACTGTCTCGTTCTTCTAGGCTGAGGCTGGCAGAGGCTGTGGTTCCTGTGGTCCATTAGCCCTGTGGACTAATGTTTTCCTTGTGTCTTTGTTTTTTTTTTTTTCATTTTCCTTTGTTCTGGATGGGATGGGGCCAATAGATATATCTTACATGGCTGGTCGAAAGCTTTTAGGACCCAGATGCTACTCACCAAAGTAGGATATAGAACATTTTCTTTATGAACTGTTATGCTAGTTGACCTAGATGTCCTTTGAGACCGTGGTGCCCCAGCCGTCAACCCCAGTAACTCAGTACCTCAAGGTGTTTGCATGTGTCTAGGAAGCTTCTATGACTGTGCCCCCTTTGTGCTCTATTATGTATATGAATATGCATGCCGTACGTACAAATATTATGTAAAAATATCGACAGCTTAACCTATAACTTGTATATGGGTATATGCGTAAGAGTTCTTCGTGTATTTTGGATGTAAGCTCTTTATCAATATTTACCAATATTCATTTTACATATATTTTCTTCCAGTATACTGTTTGTCTTTCAATTTTCTTAATGGTGTATTTTGAAGTACAACAATTTTGAATTGTGATGAGGTATAATTTATCAATTTTTTTTTTTATGAACCATGCTTTTGATGTCATATCTAAGAAATACTTGCCTGACTCAAGGTCTCAGAGATTTTTACCTATATTTGCTTTTAAAAGTTCAATTGTTTTAGTACTTACATTGAAGTCTGTGATTCATTTTAAGTTTTTGTGTATGGTATGAGGTCTAACTTTATCTTTTGGCATGTGGATATCCAGTTTTCTCAGTAGTATTTGTTAAATGGCTATTCCTTTCCCAATGAATTGCCTTGGCACTTGTTGAAAATCAGTTGACCATAAATGTAAAGATTTATTTTTGGGTTTTCAACTCTGTTCCAGTGACCTATGTGTCTGTCCTTGTGCCACTACCACACTGTGTTGATAACTGTAGTTTTGTAGTAAGTTTTGAAATTAGGGAGTGAAAGTCTTCCAACCTTGTTCTTTTTTTTAAAAAAAATTGTTTTGGTATGCTAGGTCTTTTGTAATTCTGTATAAATTTTAAGATCCTCTTGTCAATATATGTAAAGAAGCCTGGTGAAATTTTGATAGGGGTTGTGTTGAGTATATGAGTCAGTCTAGAGAAAATTACTATTGTAACAGTATTAAATTTTCAGCTCCATGAATCTGGCATCTGACCTTCTTTTGATGGTACTCTGGTTATTCTCCCCCCACCCCCCACCACCCCATTGCTTTTAAGGTCTTTCTCTTTTGCTTTTGGTTTTAAATAGTTTCATTATGATGCATTTAGTTTTGAATTTCCTCTCATTTATACTGCTTGGGAATTTTTGGTCTTCTTGAATTTGCGGACTAGTGTCTTTCATGAGTTCTGGAAATTTTGTTTCTCTATATAATTTTTCATTGCATCTAAAATATCATCAATTGTAAGATACGCCATTTATGTACCACTAAGAAATAAAAAATGCTGCTAATTAAACTTTTTTTTATGCCTTAATAATAGCACTATGTGATGTATGAATTGGTCATACTAACCCTAATTGCTTCAAAATTTTTCATTTTTCAAAAGGATTTGGCAGACATTTCCTCGGTTGCATTGCTTGATCTGAAATCTTTTGCTTGTGTCAAAGAAGAAAATCTCATACTCTGTTAAAAGTAAAAGAAAAGGAGTTTTATTGAGGAATAGAAACAGATGTAGTTGGGACAGCACAAACTGAAAGTACAAAGTGCCCTGAAGCTCGGACGTTGCAGGGGGTTTTTATACAAGAGATTCAGCACGGTCAGCATGACCACAAACATTTGGAAATAACTTGTTTTCTTCAACTGTCTTCTACATACCAGCTAATCCGCAGACTTCTTCGAACCGGCCCATACCTTTCAAGAACAAGAAGCAATTTACAAGAAGTGAGATTTTGAAAGTGTATTGCCTTTTGCAACCCCCAAGGTGTTGAGGTCCTGGGCTTTGGTACCAGCGGAGCTATTTGAGCTCTCCAATTCCACGAAGCCTTGGGAGTCATCTAAGCTAAATAATCTCTTGGATCTGAACTCCACTCTTTTGTGTTGAAGCTCTTCAAGTTTTACTGAAGACTTATTTTTATTTTTACAAGTAAGATTTTACTGTCTTTTTGGAAATGGAAGTGTCAAATCTAGGGACAACTCAAAGCCACCATCTGGGACTCCTGCCCACTATGTGAACAAATGCTTTGATCCTTTACTGTGCTCGTTTTTGTTTGGTTGGCATAACATTACTAAAGATAGTTTAGGAAATCAGTGGCTACTTTGGGTTACTTTTGGTCTTCTCCACTGTAAATTAGAGAACCAAGGCTCCTGAATTTAAACAGTCCCAGTGGGATGCCTATTTTTGAATGTTTATGTTTGGACTTTTGTTTGAGTTCTCTAACAACAGTTTATTAAATCAGTGACGACTTTAGGGTACTTTCAAATCAGAGAGACTAGTATATTTAAAGTCTAAAATAAGAGACAAGGTGTCTAGCCACAGAATGAATTAGGTTAAAAAAGAATGAATCCAGGTAAAGAACTTAATTATCTTTTCTTTCAGTACCTAGGCCAACTTAAACATATTTAAATGAATTAAGATTAACTAATTTTTTCTTGATAATGAACTTCTGAGACCTGTACAGCTCTGGAGAAGATTTTGAAAAGACCCCTTCCGACCAAGTGAAAACCTTTTTGAAGACAAATTTAAGGTTAAATTAAGAAAATGTATAAGAAATGATAAAAGTTTGAATGGGAGTGTTGACTATTTGGATAACTTTACTTCAGCAGTTGTGTTTTATAGTATTTCCCAGATTTTTGAGCGGCTTACTGATGTTAAGTTGAATTGGTGGATACTTATTATATTAAAGGTTATAGGCTCTTGCTTTTTATGCCACAGAAAAAGGGTATGTGTGTGTTTCTAGGTCTAGTAATGGACGGGTTCATTTTTGTCCCTTGAAAGATTGCGCTGTAAGAAATATATAATGAGCACTCCTGCCCAATTATAGTGTTCTCCAACTTGAAAAATCCATTCAAAATCTGTCCACCACAGTGGCTCAAATTCCGAGGACATTGCAGATGAGATAGCTGCTCAGTAAAGATCATTATTATGTCTTGTTAAGGTTGTATTAGATAATAGAATAACTCTTGTCTTCCTTCTAGTCCAGCAAAGAAGAGTTTGTGCCATTGCTAATACCTGCTGCTGTGTTTGGATAAACACTAAGCCTGAAAATTTGTCAAAAAGGCCACTTGGCTGCATTCAATACCTCCTATAACTAATTCCTCCCCCCCCTTTTTTGATATCTTTAGGTTATTACCCAATGGCTTTGGTTCTTGGTTACACCCATTACAGACTAGACTAATTCTTTTGATCGTTATAATGTTAGTTATAGGACTAATGAAATGCTTGTTTAATGCTTGTAATCAGGATAAAGCCCCTCTTGCTATGCAAAGAATTGTGTATCTTGAAAAAAAATTTTATGTTCTATGGCAGCTAAACTTTTGCCTCTTCCCTGCCTTCCCTCTAAAGCATTGTGCACTGACCCTTGCTGTTTAGGATTGGACTGAATTATTCCTTAAATGTGGCCTTGTCTATTGCCCTGATAAGAACTAACCCAACTCACCCTGAAGATGAGCCCCATTAGCATGGCAAAGTGAAGAGACAGGAAGAAAAGAGAAGCAACCTTAGCAAGAAAAGTGACTCTATTGTAAGTGATGTGATCATTGGCCCCCAGTAGAGGCTTGGCCAAAAGAGGGGAATATGCTAGCAGACCTGAAAAATAAGAGGGGTTTGAGCCATACTCATAATAATAGGTTAATCTGCACTGACTCAGGGAAGATGGGGAGGAGGGAGGCTGAACTGCAGCTACTCTCGGAAAGAATATTTGTGGAAATTGCCCGCTGTTCTTGAGAGATATAGGGTGGCTCCGAGAATTCTGTAGATTAGTTGGTATGCAGATGATAGTTGAAAAAAAACATGTTATTTCTAAATGTTTGCAGTCATATTGACCATGCTGAATCTCTTGTATAAAAACCTCTCATGCTGTCTGAGGCTGGGCTAGTGCTAGATTTTATTTCTAGGGCAGGACAAGTGCTAGAGTTCCTGTCCTAATATTATATTATGGGAAGAGTATGGTATAATGTTCAAATGTTTCACTTATCCCTAGTTACACTTTGAGTAAAGAATATTGTTCAGGAGGTCCAAGGTAAAGTCAACAGGGCCCCATAGGTATGCCAGGCGTAGCAGCGAGAAACTGAGTTGGTAATCCCAATTTAAGAGAGCAGGCCTGTAGAAAACAGTCAAGTGATGTGTTTAAGGGTAACATAGCTACCAGGCTTGTCATAAAGCCATAGCTATCAGGATTAGAGTTGTGATTTCTACTGAGGGGGATTGAAAGATCATGGCTTAACATCCTATTCCTAGGAGGAAAAAGGGTAGTAACCTATTCCTTCCAACTGGGGTCATAATAGGCAAGTTTTTTTTTTAAATGCTCAGAAACTTGGATATGGTAGCTCCGTTTATCACATGGGTGGGGTGAGGCTCAGGTGACGACATAGAAACCACTTGGTCAGCATTTACTATCCTTACCTCTGATGCTTCTCCAGCTTAATACAGTGACTGATTAAATGGTAAGCGATACTAAGTGTACATTGAAGCAGTTTAGGCATTTATTATCTCAGTCAAAATTAACTCAGATACCAAGATAGGTCTGATCCTGCAGGTGGAGGTTGGGAGCAGTGGTGGACCCTTATGGGAAGTTGGGGACAGCTGAAGCAGGAGAAATGAAGTGAGAACCAGTGTTGGAAAGTGTTTTAAACCATTTATTCCCAAACTATTAAAAACGCATATTCTTCTGTTAACCAGCCCTTTGTGTGCCATCGTAAATACCCATGTACTTATATGCACTGTAAAATAGAGTGCCTCTTCCTTTACTGGTGTTCTCATGCTCTTCCTCCAAAATATCTTAATTTCAATTGTATCATAACGTTTTATTGTATTTTCTAGTGGGCAAATTTTATCCTACTTGGAGTTCATAGTAGGTTTATGTCCTTCATCAGTTGGGAAGTTTTTTGCCATTATTCCTTCAAATATTCTTTCTATCCCTTCGTGTCTCTTCTCCTTTTGAAACTCCCATAATAGGTATGTTGATTCGTTTGAGGGTAACCCATGATTCCCTTAGGTTCTGTTCACTTTTCTTCATTCTTTTTTTTCTTTTTGCCCCTTAGACTTGATAATTTCAGTTGTCTGATCTAGTTATGGTTATTTTGTCAGCTTAAAACTTCTGTTCAGCTCCTCTAGTGAATTTTTCATGTCAGTGACAATTTTTTCAGCTCCAGTAATTCTGTTTCATTCCTTTTTATAGAGTCTATCTCTTTTTAAGAATCTCTGGTGGTGCAAATGGTTAAGCACTCAGCTGCTAACCAAAAGGTTGGCAGTTTGAACCCACCAGCGATTCCACAGGAGAAAAGACTTGGTGATTTGCTCCCATAAAGATTACAGCCTAAGAAACCCTGTGGGACCATTCAGCTCTGCCATATAGGTTCTGTATGACTTGGAATTGACTTGATGGCATGCAACAACAAAAACAATCTATTGATACTCTCATTTTGTTCATGTATTGTTTTCCAGATATCCTTTTGTTCTTTGTGTTTTCCTTTAGTTCTCTGAGCATATTTAATACTGTTGTTTTAAAGTCTTCTAGTTTGTCAATAAGGAGCCTTGGTGGTGCCATGGTTCAGTGCTTGGCTGCTGACTGAAAGACTGACTATTTGAACCCACCCAGCAGCCTTATGGGGTAAAGACCTGGTGATCCGCTTCTAGCCAAGAAAACCCTATGGGGCAGTTCTACTCTGTCGCATGAGGTTGCTGTGAGTTAGAACAGACTTGATAGTACTCAACAAGTTTGTCCATTATCTGGGCGTTTATAGGGATGGTTTCTGTCACTTAATTTTGTTCTTTTTTAATGGGCCATACTTTGTTTGCCTTGTGTTTTTTTTTTTTATTTCTTTGTTTTGTTGTTGTTGTAACCGGGACATTTGAATATTATAATACGTCAGCACTAGAACTCAGATTTTTTTCCTCTTCTCCAGGGTTTGATTTTTTTTTTTTAATTAAAAAAATGATTATTGTGCTTTAGATGAAAGTGTACAGCTCAAGTTAATTTCTCATTCAAAAATTTTGACACATACTGTTTTGTGACATTGGTTGCAATACTCACAATTGACAGCATACTTCCCCTTTCCACCCTGGGTTCCCTGTGTTCAGTCAACCAGTTCCTGACCATTCCTGCCTTCTCATCTTCCTTTTGGACAGGAGCTGCCCAGTTGGTCTCTTATATCTGATTGAACTGAGAAGCACGTTCCTCACGTGTATTATTTTTTATTTTATAGTCCTCTCTAATCTTTGTCTGAAGAGTGGGCTTTGGGAATGGTTTTAGTTCTGGGTTAACAGAGTGTCTGGCGGCCGTAGTTTCAGGAGTTCCTCCAGTCTCTGTCAGGCCATTAAGTCTGGTATTTTTAAGTGAATTTGTATTCTGTTCTACATTTTTCTCCTGGTTTGTCTGGGACTGTCTGTTGTGTTCCCTGTCAGGATGGTCATTGGTGGGAGCTGGGCACCGTCTAGTTCTTCTGGTCTCAGGCTGATGGAGTCTCTGGTTCGTTTGGTCCTTTAGTCCCTTGGGCTAGTATTTTCCTTGTGTCTTTGGTTTTCTTCATTTTCCTGTGCTGTGAGTGGGATGGGACCGATAGATGTATCTTAGATGGCCGCTTGCAAGCTTTTAAGACCCCGGACACTGCTCACCAAAGTGGGATGTAGAACATTTTCTTTATAAACTATGTTATGCCAGTTGACCTAGATGTCCCCTGAAACTGTGGTCCCCGGGCCCCAGCCCCAGCTACTCTGTCCCTCAAAGTGTTTGGAAGTATCTAGGAAATTCTCTGCTTTTGCTTTGGTCTCGTTGCGCTGACTTCCCTTGTATTGTGTGTTGTCCTACTCTTCACTGAAGTTTACCCTTGTCTGCTATCTAGTTACTGATTTCCCCTTCCTCTCCCTCCCCACCCTTGTAACCATCAAAGAATGTTTTTTTTTCTGTGTGTAAATCTTTTCTTGAGTTCTTATAATAGTAGTCTCATACAATATTTGTCCTTTTGTGACTGACTGATTTCACTCAGCATAATGCCTCCCAGGTTCATCCATGTTGTGAGATGTTTGCGAGTTCATCATTGTTCTTCATTGTTACATGATATTCTAGTGTACATACCATAACTTGTTTAACCATTTATCTGTTGATGGGCATTTAGGTTATTTCCATCCTTTTGCTATTGTGATTAATGCTGCAGTGAACATGGATGTGCATATGTCTATTCGTGTGATGGCTCTTATTTCTCTAGGGTATATTCCCAGGCATGGGATTCCTGGATCATATGGTATTTATATTTCTAGCTTTTTAAGGAAGTGCCATATCATTTTCCAAAGTGGTCATACCATTTTACGTTCCTACCAGCAATGCATAAGAGCTCCAGTCTTCCCACAACCTCTCTAACATTTGTTATTTTGTGTTTTTTAGATTAGTACCAGCCTTGTTGCATTATATTTATAGATCACTTTGGGTAGAATTGACGTTTTCACAATTTTGAGTCTTCCTATCCATGAGCAAGGTATGCTTTTCCACTTATATAAGTCTTTTTTGGTTTCTTACAGCAGTGTTTTGTAGTTTTCTTCATGTAGGTCTTTTATGCCTCTGGTTAGATTTATTCCTAAGTATTTTATCTTCTTGGAGGGTATTGTAAATGGTATTGATTTGGTGATTTCCTTTTTAAAGTTCTCTTTGTTGGTTTAGAGGACTCCTGCTGATTTTTGTATGTTAATCTTGTATCCTGCTAGTTTGCTAAAATATTCTATTAGTTCCATTACCTTTCTTGTGGATTCTTTGGGGTTTTCTGTGTATAAGAACATATCATCTGTGAATAGAAATACTTTTACTTCTTCTTTACAAATTTGGGTGCCTTTTGTTTATTTTTCTTGCCTTATTGCTCTTTTTTTTTTATTGCTCTAGCCAGGACCTCCAGCACAATATTGAATACGAGTGATGATAAAGGGCATCCTTTTTTAAAAAAAGTTTTTGAAGGTAGTAGTCTGACTTCTCAGTGTCTTCCCCTGTTTTTTCAATGACTGCCCTCCTGCAAACGCATAGAACCTGAGGATTCTGTTCCCCAATGTGTGTTTTGAAAGAGATTTCCTTGTACCCCAGGGGAAAACAAACAAACAAACAAGCAAAACCTCCCTGAGCCTTTGCAAATCACCTCTGTGCCTGGGCCTTTTTTCAGCATTTAGGCTGGATTATGGTATGCTTAAGAGTCAACCCAAGGTGGAAACACAGGGTCTTCTTAGGTATTTTCTATGCATGCATTTTGCCAAAGAAGGGTGTGACTTTCTCAACCCCCCCCGCCCCCACCATACAAGGTGCTTTTGAAAGCCCTAATTTCCAAAAGGAACTCTCACTCCAGCTTCTCCTTCAGCCATTCTGTATTAATTGTATGCTCCAATCACACTTTCTAGCCCCAGGTGGATATGGGATCACAGCCTTCAGGCATAGTCTGCTGCTACCCCCGCACTGCATGGCTCAGAGGCAGCCCAAACTGAGAGGAGTGCCCTTTTTTAGTCCTTCAGGCAGCCCTCAGACATATCAGAACAGACAGACATAATAACCCCCTAGTAAAGTCTACTCTGCTTACTCCAGAGCCAGATATCAGGCCCCATCTCTCTGAGAGTGCAGTCTGCCACCGCCACCTTAATTTGGCCAAGCTGGGGAGCAGGAGGTATGCAGGCAGTAGAAAATCAAATATCTCCTACTGTTTAAAAGTTACCTTTTTCTTGATTCAGCGTTAGCTTAGTTGCTGCAACCTTCTACCTACTTTTTGGAGTTCTTGCAAAGTCGAGTCTATGAATTTCTGCTTGTTTTCCTTGGTGATCCTTTTTTATTTATTCTTTTTAAAGGACAAATATTTCAAAATTTCCCTAATGTATTTATTTTCACATTGTTTTATTTGGTTCCCTTCTCTCATGTTTTTTTTTACTTGTTTATTTTTTATAATGGCTGCAGCTGTGCCACACACATGACCAAAAAGAGAGTCTATATTACAAGGGAGCAAATGTAAAGCCTGATTCCTTTAAGCTCTCTCTAATGAATCTCTCAATCATTTTAAGAATTGTCGTTGTTAGGTGCCATTAAGTAGATTCTGACTCATAGCGAACCCTACGTACAACAGAATGAAATACTGCCCGGTCGTGTGCAATACTCACAATTGTTGTTATACTTGAGCCCATTGTTGGGGCCCTTGTGTCAGTCCATCTCATTGAGGGTCTGCCTCTGTTTCGCTGACCCTCTACTTTACCAAGCATGATGTCCTTCTCCAGGGACTCATCCTTCCTGATAACATGTCCAAAGTATGTGAGACGTAGTCTTGCCATCCTTGCTTCTAAGGAGCATTCTGGCTGTACTTCTTCCAAGACAAATTTGTTCGTTCTTTTGGCAGTCCATGGTATATTCAATATTCTTCGCCAACACCACAATTCAAAGGTGTCAACTCTTCTCCGGTCTTCCTTATTCATTGTCCAGCTTTCAGATGCATATGATGCGATTGAAAATACCATGGCTTGGGTCAGGCCCACCTTAGTCTTCAGGGTGACATCTTTGCTCTTCAACACTTTGAAGAGGTCCTTTGAAGCAGATTTGCCCAATGCAATGCGTCTTTTGATTTCTTGACTGCTGCTTCCATGGCTGCTGATTGTGGAACCAAGTAAAATGAAATCCTTGACAACTTCAGTCTTTTCTCCGTTTATCATGATGTTGCTCATTGGTCCAGTTGTGAGGATTTTTGTTTTCTTTGTGTTGAGGCGTAATCCATACTGAAGGCTGTGGTCTTTGATCTTCATTAGTAAGTGCTTCAAGTCCTCTTCACTTTCAGCAAGCAAGGTTGTGTCATCTGTATAACACAGGTTGTTAGTGAGTCTTCCTCCAATCCTGATGCCCCATTCTTCTTCATATAGTCCAGCTTCTCGGATTATTGGTTTAGCATACAGATTGAATAAATATGGTTAAAGGATACAACCCTGATGCACAACTTCCTTGACTTTAAACCAAGCAGTATCCCCTTGTTCTGTTCATGCGACTGCCTTTTGATCTGTGTACAGAGTCCTCATGAGTAAAGTTAAGTGTTCTTAAATTCCCATTCTTCACAGTGTTATCCATAGTTTGTTAAGATCCACACAATTGAATCCCTTTGCATGGTCAATAAAACACAGGTAAACATCTTTCTGGTATTCTCTGCTTTCGGCCAGGATCCATCTGAAATCAACAGAGATATCCCTGGTTCCATATCCTCTTCTGAATCCAGCTTGAATTTCTGGCAGTTTCCTGTCAGTGTGCTGCTACAGCTGCTTTTGAAAGACCTTCAGCAAAATTTTACTTGTGTATGATATTGTTCAATAATTTCCACATCTGGTTGGATCACCTTTCTTTGGAATAGGCATAAATATGGATCTTTTCCAGTTGGTTGGCCAGATAGCTGTCTTCCAAATTTGTTGGCATAGACAAGTGAGCGCTTCCAGCACTGCATCTGTTTGTTGAAATATTTCAGTTGGTATTCCATCAATTCCTGGAGGTTTTGTTTTTTGCCAGTGCCTTCAGTGCGGCTTGAACCTCTTCCTTCAATATCATCGGGTCCTGATCCTATGCTATCTTCTAAAAAAGAATGGCCTCCTAAAATCTTTCACTCTGGGAACACATGGGTTAGCTCTCTTTAACATACTTTTCTGCTCTGCTGATGTCATATTGAATTTATTAGGGCATTTATTGCTTCCTAAAGTTGCATACTATTTGAATCTTAAAGGTGCTTATTTAAAAATCTATGATTTCTGAGATAGATAGCTGTTGGATTTTGAACAAAAGTGACAATAGGGAACTAAGAATTAGGGGAACCCCACTTGGAGAGTAATCTTCCATGTAGTACGCCTAGCCTAAACTTGCTGATAATCTAGGAGTGGTTAACCCTCTTAAAAATGTCCATGGGAGGTGGGCCATTAGAGGTTCTAAGTCAAACTCTTGGTGTAGTTTTTACACCAGCCTTCTCCTAATTTAGTTATTTCCTGGGTGAGCCACTTCTCTGCCTTACTGGGCATGGGCATATTCTTTGGGTATAGCTCTCCTAGCAGTTTTTCTTCATTATTTGAATTAATAATGTATTTATGAATACTAAGTATGAAAAATCAAAATCTTGCTAGTAGGAATGACATAAATTTAAATTATGGAAAATGGTACCTGTTTTCATTAAAAAGTTTCACAGTAATACTGTTTTCTTTTAATGTTAAATTAAGGAAGCTTTTACTTTGCTATTTCTTTTATCAGTCTTATTAGAAATTCTTCATGCTAATTGTCATTGTGTGAATAATCCATCTTAGAAAAGATTTGAGTGTAAAGTAAGGAGACTCAGTATAGTAGGAAAAACGTAAGGTCTGATACTAGAAGACCTGGATTGGCATCCTCACCCTATTTTTTATTAGCTAAATGACCTTGGAAAGATTAGTTAAACTTTCTTTGCTTTGGCTGCTTCATCTGTGAAATAGGAATGATGATATTACATCACAGGATTATTTTGAGACTCAAACGAGACAACTTTTGTGAAGGTGCTTTATAAACTATAAGGCATTATATAAGTATTATAATTCTAAGTAACGTTATTTTCTAAAGGTCAAGGTTTAGAGATTGAGAGGCAGTAAAGTTAAATCAGATTGCTTGCGGTGAAATTCCAAGTCTTCTTCATAGTAGAGTTGTGACCTAAACCACTCTTGGCCTCAGTTTCCTCTTTTATAAAATGAAAATTATAATTGCATCTATCTCATATGGTTACTGTGAAGACTAAGTCAGCTAATCCATGTAAAGCGCTTCTAACAGTGCTTTCCAGCACATTCAATAAATGTTAGCTATCATCATCATTCTTCAATTAAAAAAGGAATTATTTTCCTAAATTAAAATCCATATTTACCATTTATTAAGTGGCTACCCTGTCGTAAAGTATCAATGCAATAAATTTAATTTTTCCTTAGTGATGAATGGAGCCCTGATAACACAGTGATTAAAGTGCACGACTGCTAACTGAAAGGTCAGTGATTCTAAATGACCAGCATCTCCAGGGGAGAAAGATGTGGCAGGCTTCTGTAAAGATTTATAGCCTTTGAAACTCTGTGGGGCAGTTCTAGTCTGTCCTATAGGGTCGCTATGTGTCGGAATACAATGATATACTTTTCTTGACTTAAGAAAACTCCTTCACGTTGTACCCATAGTGACCCTATAGGACAGAGTAGAACTGCCCGTTAGGATTTCCAAGGAGTGGCTGGTGGATTTGAACTGCCGAACTTTTGGTTGGCAGCCAAGTTTTTAACCACTGCACCACCAGGGCTCCTGTACTCATTTCACATAGTAGATATTCCTGATAACTTGTGTGCATGTAGCATTTTGGTAAAGTTAGTTATATTTTGAATCCGGTAAAGGGATGTAGAAAATAAATCCTGAAAATAAATTCATTGAAAAATAAAGAAGTCATTGAAATGTGATCATTCATTAATTTATTCATTCTTAAAATGAATTTTCATAGTTAAAAAAAGAAGTATGGCTATATTTGTACTCACTAATAATTTGTGGGAGCCCTGGTGGTGCAGTGGTTTAGAGCTAATGTCTGCCAACTAAAAGGTCAGCACTTTGAATCCACTAGATGCTCCTTGTAAGCTACTCCCTCCTGTAGGGTCGCTATGAGCTGGAATTGACTTGACGGCAATGGGTTTTTTTAAATAATTTGAGAGAATTAATCAATAAATCAGTCAATTCATTTTAAAGGAATCATCGAAATGTTCAAAGCAATAGCCTTGAAGGATTTTTATACAAATAACATGCACCTTCTACATTTGTTTGCCAACTGCCCCCTCCTCCCTGCAAGGTATTTTCATAAGTGCTCTGTGCTAAGAGCGGTTGGCAAACAAATGTAGAAGGCTCTTGTTATTTGTGTAAAAATATGGTAGTTAAAAAATGTTGAACATAATGGATTTAATCAAGTAATTTCTTCAGGTAAGTGTCTAATGTGAGGTAATGTTTAACTAAAACAAAGACTGGCATTTTGAAAACACATAAATAACTAGCTAAATGATTGTGTGATTTTTTTGCTGTGTACCAATAAACTTAGCAAGATGTAAGGAAGTGTAATATTTGAGATTAATTTGTAATATTTAGGTTAAAAATTTATGCTTTTTTTCTTTTCCATGCAAGGCATGACTTACACCACTTATGGTTCAACTAGGATTGCTTTCACATTTTATGTGTTAATACTTTGGTGAAATGTGCAACATGAAAGTGAATTGAAATGATTGATGATTGCTACACAATCCAACACTGATTTCAACGAGTCAAAATGTTACAAATTTGGCTTAACTGCAAGAGGAGTCTGAGGCTTCTGTGACAACCCAAGGTCAGGTGACCTGGATATGTGCCGCCAAACTGTTCCTTTGGAATAAATAGGCTATTTGTAAACAGGATGGCCAAGCAGTCTCTTACAAGATTTCAAGTTCACAAGAATGAGGCAGCTGGGTGAAAAGTCAAAGGTGAAAGGTAATGTCATTTTGGGCCTATTCTTTTGTGGAGCCTTTGGCAGCCCTACAGACTGAGGTCTTGGAAATAGTTCACACACAGGCCTTCTGCCAAGAGACTACTGAGAGTTGGCTCAGGCAGGATTCTATTATGAAAATTCTTTTTCTTTCTTTATCTCACTCTTCCTTCCTCCCTCCCTGTCTCTCTTCCTTTCTTTCTCCTCTCTCTCTCCCCTATCTCTCTTTCTCCCGTCTCTATGCCTTGGTGTCTGCAACAGATAAAAATGTAAGGAATTTAATAACTAAGTATATAAAATAAGCAACCAAACAAATTGATGTTTTACGTAAAGTGAATTTAGAATGACTGTTTAGGGCCAGAGATCCAAAAAATTGAATTATTATAATAAATATGTACAAAATTTATTACAAAGAATATTTTAGAAAAAGACTATTTTAAAATAACTAAGAAGATTAAAAATATTGGCTGAAAAATTTGGGGCAACTATTTAAGAGGCAGTGTATCTCTTTGCCACCTAAGCCACCCGAGATGGTCATTAAACAAGTCTACTTGGATATTATAATTAATGTGCTCATCTGCAATTATATGTTATGCTATTAGGAATTAAGATTTGGTATGTCTGCCAGTTGGTCGTACTGTGGGGGCTTGTGTGTTGCTGTGATGCTGGAAGCTATGCCACCGATATTCAGATGCCAGCAGGGTCACCCATGGAGGACAGGTTTCAGCTGAGCTTCCAGACTAAGACAGACTAGGAAGAAGTACCCGGCAGTCTACTGAAAAGCATTAGCCAGTGAAAACCTTATGAATAGCAATGGAAAACTGTCTGATATAGTGCTGGAAGATGAGCCCCCCAGGTCGGAAGGCACTCAAAAGATAACTGGAGAAGAGCTGCCTCCTCAAAGTACGGTTGACCTTAATGACATGGATGGAGTAAAGCTTTCGGGACCTTCATTTGCTGATATGGCATGACTCAAAATGAGAAGAAACAGCTGCAAACATCCTTTAATAATCGGAACCTGGAATGTACGAAGTATGAATCTAGGAAAATTGGAATTTGTCAAAAATGAAATGGAACGCGTAAACATCGGTATCCTAGGTATTAGTGAGCTGAAATGAACTGGTATTGGCCATTTCGAATCGGACAATCATATAGTCTACTATGCTGGGAGTGACAACTCGAAGAGGAATGGTGTTGCATTCATCGTCAAAAAGAACGTTTCAAGATCTATCCTGAAGTACAACGCTGTTAGCGATAGGATAATATCCATAGGCTTACAAGGAAGACCAGTTAGTACGACTATTATTCAAATTTACGCACCAACCACTAGGGCCAAAGATGAAGAAATAGAAGATTTTTATCATCTGTTATAGTCTGAAATTGATTGAACATGCAATCAAGATGCATTGATAATTACTGGCAATTGGCATGCAAAAGTTGGAAACAAAGAAGGATCAGTAGTTGAAAAATTTGGCCTTGGTGATAGACACAGTGCTGGAGATCGAACGATAGAATTTTGCAAGACCAACGACTTCTTCATTGCAAATACCTTCTTTCACCAACATAAACGGTGACTATATACATGGACCTCGCCAGATGGAACACACAGAAATGAAATTGACTACATCTGTGGAAAGAGACGATGGAAGAGCTCAATATCATCAGTCAGAACAAGGCCAGGGGCTGACTGTGGAACAGACCATCAATTGTTCACATGCTAGTTCAAGCTGAAACTGCAGAAAATCAGAGCAAGTCCACGAGAGCCAAAATATGACCTTGAGTATATCCCACCTGGATTTAGAGACCATCTCAAGAATAGATTTGACCCATTGAACACTAGTGACCGCAGACCAGACGAGTTGTGGAATGACATCAAGGATATCATCTATGAAGAAAGCAAGAGGTCACTGAAAAGACAGGAAAGAAAGAAAAGACCAAGATGGATGTCAGAGGAGACTCTGAAACTTGCTCTTGAGCATCTAGCAGCTAAAGCAAAAGGAAGAATTGATGAAGTAAAACAAGTGAACAGAAGATTTCAAAGGGCCTTTCGAGAAGACAAAGTAAAGTATCAAAATGACATGTGCAAAGAACTGGAGGTGGAAAACCAAGAGGGAAGAAGACGCTTGGCGTTTCTCAAGCTGAAAGAACTGAAGAAAAAATTCAACCCTTGAGTTGCAATAGTGAAGGATTCCATGGGGAAAATATTAAACGACACAGGAAGCCTCAAAAGAAGATGGAAGGAGTACACAGAGTCATTATACCAAAAAGAATTAGTTGACATTCAACCATTTCAAGAGGTGGCATATGATCAGGAACTGATGGTACTGAAGGAAGAAGTCCAAGCTGCTCTGAAGGCACTGGCAAAAAACAAGGCTCCAGGAATTGATGGAATATCAATTGAGATGTTTCGACAAACAGATGCAACGCTGGAGGTGCTCACTCGTCTATGCCAAGAAATATGGAAGTCAGCTTCCTGGCCAACTGACTGGAAGAGATCCATATTTATGCCTATTCTCAAGAAAAGTGATCCAACAGAATGTGGAAATTATAGAACAATATCATTAACATCACACACAAGCAAAATTTTGCTGAAGATCATTCAAAAACAGCTGCAGCAGTATATCAACAGGGAACTGCAAGAAATTCAGGCCGGTTTCAGAAGAGGACGTGGAACCAGGAATATCATTGCTGATGTCAGATGGATCCTGGTTGAAAGCAGAGAATACCAGAAGGATGTTTACCTGTGTTTTATTGACTATGCAAAGGCATTCGACCGTGTGGATCATAACAAACTATGGATAACACTGTGAAGAATGGGAATTCCAGAACACTTGTGTTCATGAGGAACCTTCACATAGATCGAGAGGCAGTTGTTTGGACAGAACAAGGGGATACTGAGTGGTTTAAAGTCAGGAAAGGTGTGCGTCAGGGCTGTATTCTTCCAACATACCTACTTAACCTGTATGCTGAACAAATAATACGAGAAGCTGGACTATATGAAGAAGAATGGGGCACCAGGATTGGAGGAAGACTCATTAACAATCTGCGTTATGCAGATGGCACAACCTTGCTTGCTGAAAGTGAAGAGGACTTGAAGCACTTACTAATGAAGATCAAAGACCACAGCCTTCAGTATGGATTATGTCTCAACATAAAGAAAACAAAAATCCTCGCAACTGGACCAATGAGCAACATCATGATAAACGGAGAAAAGACTGAAGTTGTCAAGAATTTCATTTTACTTGGTTCCACAATCAACAGCTGTGGAAGCAGCAGTCAAGAAATCAAAAGACGCATTGCATTGGGCAAATCTGCTTCAAAGGACCTCTTCAAAGTGTTGAAGAGCGAAGATGTCACCCTGAAGACTAAGGTGGGCCTGACCCAAGCCATGGTATTTTCAATCGCATCATATGCATGTGAAAGCTGGACAATGAATAAGGAAGACCAAAGAAGAGTTGACGCCTTTGAATTGTGGTGTTGGCGAAGAATATTGAATATACCATGGACTGCCAAAAGAACGAACAAATCTGTCTTGGAAGAAGTGCGTCCAGGAGGGATGAGTCCCTGGAGAAGGACATCATGCTTGGCAGAGTACAGGGTCAGCGGAAAAGAGGAAGACCCTCAACAAGGTGGATTGACCCAGTGGCTGCAACAATGAGCTCAAGGATAACAACGATTGTAAGGATGGCGCAGGACCGGGCAGTGTTTCGTTCTGTTGTGCATAGGGTTGCTATGAGTCGGAACCGACTCGATGGCACCTAACAACAACATGAAGAAAAGAGGTATAATTAGGATTCTTAAAAATTTCTCATTTCTTTTTTGACTTACTGCTATTGTTATTGTTGCTTAGAGTAGGAATTCATTCCAGGCATGTAAAAAACAAAGTAAATGCTAGATTTTGCTTTTCTGACATTAGAGCTTGGTTTGAAGAGCCTTCTTTAACTCCTTGGCTATCACATTGTCTGTCTGACTAGTTTGTTTCTTTCCTGTGTTTGTACTCTGTTACAGAGCTAAGATTTCTATCTTGATCGATTTTGGTATATTTTCATCCCTGGATATGAAACAATTTGTTAGTAAATATGTGGGGAGCTGGAAATCCTTGAGGTAGAAAGGGGTGATGTGAGGGGCAATGAAAAAAAGAGCCATTCCCAGATACAAAGTATTAGTCATAGGCCATTATTACTGTAAGTACACTTCTTCGGGATGGTAGCAATTACAAAGAAATTACCCAGTTAAATGGAAAAACAAAAACGTTTCATTGGGAAATTTAATGTACTTCCTAGTGGAAACCAAAACATCCAGCTTGGATCATTACCAGTGAGACTTGGCTTTCATTATTAATCTGTATTAATGAGAGTAGGTGTAGGAAGGATGGGACTTTCCAGCGTGCTCCATAAAGTCTGATTCCTTTTTCCCTTGTAGAACAATGAAACAAATCCGTTTTGTCTTTCAAACAGAAGTTTCAGAGAATATCTTAATTTACAGATGGTCTTGTCTTTATCTACTTTCTTCAGGAAACTAAAGAAAAGAAATTCCCAAAGTTTGGGAAGTCATTTGCTATTATTTTTTCTTTCCTTGAATTTCTTGAGGCCATGAACACTGCTAAAATATGAGGTATTATACATATTGGTAAACAGATTTCTATGTTTTTTGTTTTAATTTTTTATTGTGCTTTAAGTGAAAGTTTACAGAGCAGATCAGTTTCCCCTTTGATAGTTTGTACGTAAAGTGTTTAGTGACACTGGTTGCATTCCTCATAATGTGTCAGTACTCTTCCCATTTCAACCCTGGGTACCCCGCTTCCTTTTGTCTGGATTTTCTACCCGTTCTATGGATAACACTGTGAAGAATGGGAATTCCAGAACACTTCATTTTTGCTTTTGGGCAAATGTTGTACTTTCAATCTTGTATAATTGATTTTTCTAAGGAACACATTCCTCTCAAGTGTTACTGTTTATTTTATGGGCCTATCTGTGGCTGAAAGGTGGCCTCTGGGAATGCCTTCAGTTCCAGGTCAGAAGGGTGTCTTAGGGCCATAGTCTTGGGGATTCCTCCAGTCTCTATTAGACCACTAAGTCTGGTCTTTTTTGTGAATTTGATTTTTTGTTCCACGTTTTTCTCCCACTCTGTCCAGGACCATCTGCTGTCATTCCAGTCAGAGCAGTCAGTAGTGGTAGCCAGGCACCACCTAGGTCTTCTGGTCTGGGGTCATGTAGGCTGTGGTTCATGTGGTCTGTTAGTCCTTTGGACTAATTACTGCCTTGAGTCTTTTGTTTTCTTCACATTCCTTTGCTCCAGATGAGAAGAGGTCAATAGTTATATCTTAGATGGCTACTTGCAAGCTTTTAAGACCCCAGACGCTACTCACCAAAGTAGGATGCAGAACATTGTGTTTATGAACTATGTTTTGTCAATTGATGTAGATATCCCTGATCTATGTTTTTTATTAAACAGGATGACAGGTTTCTTTTTTCCTTATTTTATTGTCTTCAACAAGACTGTGTTGGACAAATTAGAAAATGGTAACTTTTTAAAGAATATATTTTAAAAACATGAGCAGGACTTTACTTATTTTTCCCATGTAAAAGTTTTCAATGAAAACTTGAAAAATGTCTACTCTTTTTTAAAAAATTAAACTTAACAAAAGTAACCTTGGACAAGTCACTGAACCACTGTGAATCTGTGTTCTTATATGTAAAATGAAGGCTCGGACTCTATCTTTAAAGTTTCTCCTAGGTGCAGCTATCATACATCTAACCAAATATTGTTTTTAAGACTTTAGAACTATCCGACTTGCTATTAAATTTGGTATTTCTGTCATTTTTCTTCAGTGAATGAAATGTTAGAGAGAAAGTGTATCAGGTCCTTGAGGTATGAAATGTGTCATTAATCCATGTTAAGAGGGGGCAGTTGGCACTGTATCCCCTTATTTATCCGTTTCCCTTTGCCATTCTTACTACTATTAAAGTTATTACCATTGTTCCTGTTACTGCCACCTCAAATGAGAGGCATAGACTAGGCTGATGAGGCCAAGAGCGTGACCTCTCTAGGGCCTAAAGGAGAGGAGCAAGCTGATTGCTGATGGAACCAGAGATTCATATTGCTGGCACAGAAATCCCTACTTAGGTGCATGAATAAAATCACAATTTAAAAACTCCAAATTATAGGTGAGGACAGACCCTCTAATCTGAATTAAAAGCACAGACATGAGAATCTGAGCTTGAGTCTGTCAGTTATGACTGATTTGTTTTTGGGCAAATCATTTAATAAGTTTGAGCCATAGTTTAATTTGTGAAATGGGTATCAGGCTGGTGTGAGGACACAATGACTCAGTTTATGTGAAAGCACTTTGTAAATGATGCAGTTTATTATGAAGGTTACTTTTTTTTTTTTGCTAAGTTTAGAAAGTTGTGAATATTTGTACAAAATAGTTAAAGTAAATTTTTCCTATAATGTAGCAATATGTATTTTATATGAACAGATCTACATGAACAAAAGTGAGGTTAGAGTTTTAATATAATATGCGCTCTGAATTGGGAGCTGGGAAACTTGAATCTACGATATCTCCATGATATGAATTAATTTCTGTTGTTGAAAATGGGGCATCCTGTGATTAAATAATTCTCCTATGATCACTTTGGCCTTGACTACACAGAAAGTGAGAAGTAGAGAATTGCAGGTACTTTCAAGTGAATAAAATATTAAGAAGAAAAAGAAAAAAAAGGACTTTTTAATTTTTTGAGTCCCATTTCTGGTTCAATTAAGATAATTGCCAAAATTTTCACTGTATATATATATATATATATTTTTTTTTTTTTAATAATTTAAGTCTTACTCAATCAATGGTAGGTCCCAGTAGACTTGAAGCTTCTTGATTCCTTTATCTTTTTCTAGCATATATTAGTTGGCATTTGTTCCCTTTCGCATCAATGCACTTACCAGTAATTTTGGTGAGTCCCGTGTCTTTAATATAGGATGCTTCAGGAATTTTTCGTTCTTATTTCTCTAGCAGTAATAACGGAAGCTTTACCAACTGTTATTTGCATTATATATGAAATAACCTTTAGCGTCACTAATCCAGGCTAGCTGGCATATGTCTGAAAAGACTACACATACAATATAAACACACACATATATCTCTTCATTACTCACAGCCTTTATTGAATAGTGCTAAGTCAAAAATTAGAATGGCCTCCTATGCTTTTCATTTTTACTAGTGGATGTCTTTATATAAGGATTATATACTCACTCTTTAAATTCAGAAATAAGCAAAGCATTGTTGTTGTCAGTTACCATCAAGTCAATTTCAACACATGGCGACCCCGTGTATGCAGAGTAGAACTGCCCCATAGGGTTTTCTAGGCTGCAACTTTCAGAAGCAGATCGCCAGGCCTGCCTTCTGAGGTGCCTCTGGGTAGGTTCAAATTGCCAGCCTTCTGTTAGGAGTCAAGCACTTCACCATTTGCACCACCCAAGGACTCCAAACAAAGCATATATGTATATGTGTGTGTGTGTATGTATGTATATATGTATATATATTTTGCTTGTATATGCGTGTGTATATATCTGTATATGTTGTTGTTGTTATTAGGTGCCGTCGAGTCAGTTCTGACTCGTAGCGACCCTATGCACAACAGAACGAAACACTGCCCGGTCCTGCGCCATCCTTACAATCGTTGTTATCCTTGAGCTCATTGTTGCAGCCACTGGGTCAATCCACCTTGTTGAGGGTCTTCCTCTTTTCCGCTGACCCTGTACTCTGCCAAGCATGATGTCCTTCTCCAGGGACTCATCCCTCCTGACGACATGTCCAAAGTATGTAAGATGCAGTCTCGCCATCCTTGCCTCTAGGGAGCATTCTGGACGCACTTCTTCCAAGACAGATTTGTTCGTTCTTTTGGCAGTCCATGGTATATTCAATATTCTTCGCCAACACCATAATTTAAAGGCGTCAACTCTTCTTTGGTCTTCCTTATTCATTGTCCAGCTTTCACATGCATATGATGCGATTGAAAATACCATGGCTTGGGTCAGGCCCACCTTAGTCTTCAGGGTGACATCTTCGCTCTTCAACACTTTGAAGAGGTCCTTCGAAGCAGATTTGCCCAATGCAATGCGTCTTTTGATTTCTTGACTGCTGCTTCCACAGCTGTTGATTGTGGAACCAAGTAAAATGAAATCCTTGACAACTTCAGTCTTTTCTGCATTTATCATGATGTTGCTCATTGGTCCAGTTGTGAGGATTTTATGTTTATGTTGAGGCGTAATCCATACTGAAGGCTGTGGTCTTTGATCTTCATTAGTAAGTGCTTCAAGTCCTCTTCACTTTCAGCAAGCAAGGTTGTGCCATCTGCATAACGCAGATTGTTAATGAGTCTTCCTCCAATCCTGGTGCCCCATTCTTCTTCATATAGTCCAGCTTCTCGTATTATTTGTTCAGCATACAGGTTAAGTAGGTATGTTGGAAGAATACAGCCCTGACGCACACCTTTCCTGACTTTAAACCACTCAGTATCCCCTTGTTCTGTCCAAACAACTGCCTCTCGATCTATGTGAAGGTTCCTCATGAACACAAGTGTTCTGGAATTCCCATTCTTCACAGTGTTATCCATAGTTTGTTATGATCCACACGGTCGAATGCCTTTGCATAGTCAATAAAACACAGGTAAACATCCTTCTGGTATTCTCTGCTTTCAACCAGGATCCATCTGACATCAGCAATGATATTCCTGGTTCCACGTCCTCTTCTGAAACCGGCCTGAATTTCTTGCAGTTCCCTGTTGATATACTGCTGCAGCTGTTTTTGAATGATCTTCAGCAAAATTTTGCTTGTGTGTGATGTTAATGATATTGTTCTATAATTTCCACATTCTGTTGGATCACTTTTCTTGAGAATAGGCATAAATATGGATCTCTTCCAGTCAGTTGGCCAGGAAGCTGACTTCCATATTTCTTGGCATAGACGAGTGAGCACCTCCAGCGCTGCATCTGTTTGTCGAAACATCTCAATTGATATTCCATCAATTCCTGGAGCCTTGTTTTTTGCCAGTGCCTTCAGAGCAGCTTGGACTTCTTCCTTCAGTACCATCGGTTCCTGATCATATGCCACCTCTTGAAATGGTTGAATGTCGACTAATTCTTTTTGGTATAATGACTCTGTGTATTCCTTCCATTTTCTTTTTATGCTTCCTCTGTTGCTTAACATGTATATTAATACGTATATATGTGTATATATATTTTGCTCATATATGTGTGTGTATATATCTGTATATACACGCATATATAAACAAAGCATTGAACATTGAAAATTCATATTATTGACATGCTTCTTTCAAGAGGTGTTTAGAGAATGCAAATATAAAACATTTTAAGTATTATTTCATCTGTTTATTGATGAAGTATTGTGACATTCCTTAATGCTTGATTTTTCATTTTCCATACTTATTTTGGTCAACCCAAAAGCCAAACCCACTGCTGTTGAGTCGATTCTGACTCATAGCGACCCCATAGGACAGAGTAGAATGGCCCCATGGGGATTCCAAGGATGTAATCTTCACAGAAGCCTTACTGCCACATCTTGCTCCTATGGAGCAGCTAGTGGGTTCGAATTGCCTGCCTTTTGGCTAGCACCTGAGCACTTAACCACTGCACCACCAGGGATCCTTATTTTGGTCAAAGAAGTATAAAAATCACAGGCTATTTTTTTTTGGACTAGGAGATGTAGAAGTTTTATATTGTATTTCCCCAGTAGGAGAACACTGTATTATTTTGATGTTTAAGCTGTGTCCTATGTCTACCTTTTGCTTGTTTAAACAGTTCCCTTTGTTTTTGATGGAAGATGAGAACTTATTGGCAGCTCTGTCACATTTGATGCAAATTCGCTTAAGAATTGGTATGCTGCTTTTGAGAATTTTGTTGGAGTTCATAGAATGAGAATCTGGTATTAAGCGTTTGATTGCTAACCAAAAGGTCGGCAGTTTGAATCCACCAGTCGCTCCCTGGAAACCCTGTGGGGCATTCTACTCTGTCTTATGTGGTCACTGTGAGTCAGAATCGACTAGGTGACGATGGTTATGGTTTTCTAGGAATCTAGATTAAGGCATTCTTTGTTCACTGAGAGCCTTATGTTTCTTGAATGAAAAAGGAGACTATCAATACAATAAAATTAATTTTGATTTTATTAAAATTTTGATAATTAGTCTACTTGTCAACTTTCCTTTGGATAATTGAGCTTTGTCAGCATGTGAAAATGGGACACTGGATTTGTGCTTTTTCAAGTGGATTTGGCACTCTTCAGAAATAGCAGAACATGAAAGTGTTCATTAATTAAAAAATGGAGACTAACCAAAACAAATCTATTCCCAAGCTTAAAAGATGCTGAACAACTAAACTTGAATGTTAAAAATTAAAGGTTTAAACAACCTTTAGTTTTAAGCACATGGAAATAATAATAATATATATGTATGTAGTTCAGTTTTTAAATATGATTGAACCACATTTTTTTTGTATTATTTGATTTACATGGAATTTAATAGGATTTGTTGGGTATACATTACTATAAGCAAGCCCTGGTGTCACAGTGGTTAAAGAGCTTGACTGCTAACCTTTAAAATGTCAGTGGTTCGAACTTACCCAGTCACTCCATGAGAGAAAGGTGTGGTAGTCTGCTTCCATAAAGATTTACAGTTCTACTCTGTCCTACAGGGTTACTATGAGTTGGAGTCAACTCGAAGACAGTGGGTTTGATTTGTTTCATGCATTACTGTGGAGCTCTGGTGGTGCAGTGGTTAAGTGCTCAGCTGCTGACTGAAAGATCAAAGGCTGGAACCCACCAGTAGCTCTGTGAGAGAAAGATGTGGCAGTCTGCTTCTGTAAAGATTACAGCCTTGGAAACCCTATAGGACGGTTCTTCTCTGTCCCATAGGGTCACTAAGAATCATAGTCAACGTGATGGCAACAGGTTTATACGTTACTATAAGATAACAGTGAATATGAAATTGTGTCTTAAAAACTTTCTGATTCTTAACACTGAGATTTAGATACAGTAATGCTCAATTTGTCTTTCCATAAATAGAAAGGATCTTTTCAAACCTCTGCTAGGAGAAATGTCAACTTGTAATGAGTCATCACAGATGAGTAATAGTCTAGAAATTATTTCTCTTAGTTTAGACTTCTTAAATGTTATTTTAGTCTAGTTTTTCAAACAGTACATTGAATGTTAAGTATTATATTGAACAAAATATATAGTAGCACTTGTTGCAGAATCCTTTCCTATAAAAGACTGCACTTTTCTTGGAATCGTGTTGGCTTTTTTCCTTTATGTTAATCATTAAGAATTACTGGGCAATAGCGATGGATGTGGGGCTCTAACATATGTGTCTAAATAGAAGGCATTCTGTTAAAATCTCTTCCTTTGGGAATTTTAATATATATTTATGTATACTTTATTATTTTTTAATGGGATGGTATGTAGACTAACATATGAGTCGGAATTGACTCGATGGCAATGGGTTTGGTTTTTTTTTTATATGGACTAAAAAGTTAGTTATTACCAAAATATACAGTATATACAGTGTAGGAATAGAAATAAAGGATCTTCCCAGCATCATGCAGTGTGGACTCAATTTTTTTGAGTCTGTATTTCTGCATGTGTGAATGTTGGTGTGAGTATATATCTTTATGTTTTCTATTTTAATGACTTATGCAATGTACAGGTGTGGCAAAAAAGGGAGAGAAAGTAAAAGAGCCCACTCAGTGAGTGTGTGCTCTCGATGTATATCTTCTGTTCCTCACTCAGTCTCAGTTCCTTTATGTATGCTGGCCTGGGTGCAGCTCTAGAGTTTAACTCTTTCATTACCATTGGGTAAATGGTATACCAGCCACTTTTTATGCCTCTGGACCTCAGAGGTAAAGCATTATTTTGGTTCCAATGCTTTTAGTATCAAGGTGGGTCCCTATGATATGTCCAAAGCTCAGCAGGCTGGAGTTTGAACCTCACTGTTGTGTAGGTTGAGCATGCTCTTAGGTGATGCTTCCTGGATGTATTAGTTTTGTAAGCTTTTGCTTTTTTTCCTTTATTTCTCTGAGATGAGGCTCGCAAGCATAATTATGTCTTTCCTGTGTGATAGTTAGGGAGCCCTGATAGGTTCATTTTAGTTTTCCTGTGTCATATTTGGAAAACGAGAGGTTACCCATGTAACCTAATAAATAGAAAGGTGCCCACAATTAATTTTTTATGTAGCTTTCATTGGTATATTGTCATACCACAGATTGGTGGCAACCACAGTGTCACTTGCCTCATTGGTGGCTTGTATTACCAGATATTTCTCAAAATCCATATTACCAGCCAAAAATTTTAAACACAGTTAGTGAGCATGCATTCCAATGCTGGAAACACATGCCATTAAAAAAAAAAATTCAGGAGAAAAAATATAGTAATGATAGTTAAAGATATGCATTTTTTTAATGCAATATGAAATACAAACCAACTAATTCACCTGGTACTCAACCAAAGAAAAAAGATAACTGGCTATGAGAGAAAGTATGTTGGCCTTCAGTGTGTCATTGCCCTAAGAGATTTTGACCATATACAGTTTTTCCTTATATGCTGACACTTAACTATAGTGATTTTTTAAAAAATAATTTTTATTGTGCTTTAAGTGAAAGTTTACAAATCAAGTCAGTCTGTCACATATAAGCTTATATACACCTTACCCCATACTCCCACTCACTCTCCCCCTAATGAGTCAGCCCGCTCCCTCCTTCCAGTCTCTCCTTTCGTGACCTTTTTGCCAGTTTCTAATCCTCTCTACCCTCCCATTTCCCCTCCAGACAGGAGATACCAACACAGTCTCAAGTGTCCACCTGATACAAGTAGCTCACTCTTCATCAGCATCTCTTTCCAACCCATTGTCCAGTCCTTTCCATGTCTGATGAGTTGTCTTTGGGAATGGTTCCTGTCCTGGGCCAACAGAAGGCTTGGGGACCGTGACCGCTGGGATTCTTCTAGTCTCAGTCAGACCATTAAGTCTGGTCTTTTTGTGAGAATTTGGGGTCTGCATCCCACTGATCTCCTGCTCCCTCAGGGGTTCTCTGTTGTGCTCCCTGTCAGGGCAGTCATCGGTTGTGGCCGGGCACCATCTAGTTCTTCTGGTCTCAGGATGATGTAAGTCTCTGGTTCATGTGGCTTTTTCTGTCTCTTGGGCTCATAGTTATCGTGTGACCTTGGTGATCTTCATTCTCCTTTGATCCAGGTGTGTTGAGACCAACTGTAGTGATTTTTTAAAAGAAATAAAAAAATTTAATGTTTGCTGGATTTCTGCCTCAGGCTATACTATGAAAATCCATTTCTATATCAGATGTTTCATAGGGACCTGAAGAAGTATAATACTGTGGGTAAGATTATCTCTTTGGTATTGATACTTGGTATTAAGCTCAGACCAGTTTCTTTTCTCCTACCACCCCACGTTTTGTTTTTACATAATGTCCAAAGTACTTTCAACTAAAAAAAACAAAAAACCAAACGCAGTTTCGTTGAATCGTTCTGACTCATAGCAACCTTATAGGACAGAGTAGAACTGGCCCATAGAGTTTCCAAGGAGCGCCTGGCGGATTTGAACTGCCGACCTCTTGGTTAGCAGCCGTAGCACTTAACCACTACGCCACTTTCAGCTACATGTTATTTAATCTTGCCTCTCACATAATCAATATTCACTAAATATTTGAGGAATAAATGAGCAACTGTGTCACATAGGTATAATTTCCCCCATTTTAAAGATAAAGAAACTGAGGTATAAATGAAGGCAAATGTATTATCATGAAATTAGAAAATCTGGGTTCATAGCCCACTTCTGAAATGATGTTATCTTTGGAAAGTCTTGGTCTTTTTGAGCCTCCCTTTTCTTATCTGTAAAATGGGGATATTATCCCCTCAGAAGGTTATTAGAAGGATTGAATGAATTCATCTGTGTGCAAATGTTTTGAAACTGTAAGGTTTTATACAGATATAAAGGCAAGATTACAGTATTCTGTGTATTACCAATTGTAAGCCCATTAGTTTAATGGCATTTTGGGAAAGAGCAGTTCAGTCTCTTCTACTGTTTCTACCCAGCCTCAGATCCAGAAGTATTAAAAATCAAAATCAAACCCATTGCCATCAAGTCAATTCTCACTCATATTGACCTATAGGACAGAGTAGAACTGCCCCATAGGGTTTCCAAGGGCTGCTGGTGGATTCGAACTGTTGACCTTTTGGTTAGCAGCCAAGCTCTTAACCACTGCACCACCAGGGCTCCCCAGAGGTACTGTTGTTGTTATGTGCTATTGAGACATAGTGACCCTGTGGGTACTAGGCCTAGTTAATCTGTATCATGTTACTAATATTCATTATAAAAGCAATTTTGCAAAACTGATTCTAATGAGCCCACACTTCAAAGGTTATTTTATGCCTGTAATATACTGTGGAAGTTCTTTTAATAAAAAATTTTAAAATCAAAGATAATGAATATATCTTTTCTTCCCCCCTCCCCACCAGCTGAAATTTATTCAAGTTTGTAATCCACAGAAAGAGGTATAAGTCACCCAGACAGGGTTATTCTTCTTGATTTAATCTGGTCTTTCCCATAATATGAGATAAAAGTCATGGTGATCAACTTGTTTATTTTATTCATTTCTTCAGGAAAGAAGGATATACATTAGATTTGTTATTACATTTAAATTTTATGGCATGAGCATATGACAGGTAATTAAACCAAAAACAAACAAAAAACCAAACCCACTGCCGTCAGGTTGATTCCAACTCATAGCAACCTTATAGGACAGTGTAGAACTGCCCCACAGAGTTTCCAAGGAGCAGCTGGTGGATTAGAACTGCCAGCCTTTTTGGCCAGCAGACAAACTCTTAACCACTGCACCACCAGGGCTCCTGGAAGGTAGTTAGTTAGCTTCTAACATTCTAAATCTGTAGGAAAAGTACCTACTTCATGTTTCTTATATTTGTTTCCCTTTCTGATGAGATCTTTGAGGATATTTTGCAATTCCGTAGTTGATTTTTTGTCTTAAATATCTAATACGATGTACTTTGAAATAATGAGATTACACTTTGAAACCTACAGCAAACAAAAATACTAACAGAAAGTAAACACAGGAGAAAATATGGAAATGTAAGTATATAATCAAATAAATGAAAAAAAAAAGTTTTGAGAAGGACTGTAAAGGAGTAACAGGAGATACCATCAGTATGTTTCTTACTTGGTGCTTGTTTTTTTTCAGGAAAAGTCTTATCAGCTGGAGGGTGTTGCTCTTTTCTTTGAACTAAGCTCTGGTTTCTCTGAAATCAGATTTTGTATTCCCAAGGCTCCACTCTGCAATGCCAGCACAAACATACATCAGCAGCTGCACAACACTTTAAAGAGTTAGCAAGAAGGTATCAAGCAATTACTTATTCCATTTTAGAAACCCAGCCATGATATTTTTTAAACTTCTAGAGTTTTAGGGGTGGGTGGGAGGAGGAATAAGACAGAGTAAATATACTTTATGAAAAGTATATGTAAAATAATGATATGAATTAATTGAAAAGGTTGCATTTCTGAATGAGGGATTCAGGAAAATATCCCCATTTTATTCTTCTATAAACAAAACTACATAATGGTTTGTATAAACTATGTAACTGAGTGAATTTGTTTCCAGGTTTCTTTTCTAGCCTGGTAGGTAGATATCATTCTAGTGAATCTATTGTTGACCGGTGAATTGTACAGTGAAAGAAATGTAATGCTTCTAAATAAAATAGCAAGATCTGTTTTTTGATGATGTGAAGGACTCAGAATTATTCTGTTATAGTTTCTGAATTCCACAGATATCCATATATCTATATCTGTTTGGGCAAATTTGCTGAAAAATGCATCGTTTGATTTTGTTGACTCCTGCTTCCATGAATGTTGACTGTGGATTCAAGGATTTTTGCAGATCTGCTGAAAAAGACCTCTCTAAAGTGTTAAAAAGCAAAGCTGTCACTTTGAGGACTGAGGTGCGCCTGACCCAAGCCGTGGTGTTTTCAGTCGCCTCATATGCATGCGAAAACTGGACAATGCGTAAGGAAGACTGAAGAAGAATTGAAGCTTTTGAGTTGTGATGTAGGCAGAGAATATTGAATATACCGTGGACTGCCAAAAGCATGAACAAATCTGTTTTGAAAGTACAGCCAGAATGCACCTTAGAAGCAAGGGTAATGAGACTTTGCCTCACACACTTTGGACGTGTCATCAGGAGGGACCAGTCCCTGGAGAAGATATCATGCTTGGTAGAGTGGATGGTCAGTGGAAAAAGAGGAAGACCTTCAACAAGTTGGATTAACACAGTTGGCTGCAACAATGGGCTCAAGCATAGCAGCGATCGTGAGGGTGGCACAGGATCAGGCAGTGTTTTGTTCTGTTGTACACAGGGTCACTATGAGTTGGAATCTACTCGATGGCACCTAACAACAACAACAACTATACATATATAAACCAACCAGTTGCCATTGAGTCAATATTGACTCATTATGACCTCCATGTGTGTCAGAGTAGAATTGTGCTCCATAAGGTTTTCACTGGTTGATTTTCCTGAGGTAGTTCTCCAGGCCTTTCTTCAAGGTGCCTCTGGGTAGACTTGAACTGCCAATCCTTTTTGTTAACAGTCGAGTGTGTTAACTGTTTGCAATGCCTACAGAGGTGTACTGTTGAAACTTGTCATTGCTGGTATGCGTTTCAGGTATCTCTGATTTTACGTTACTGTTTGTGGTGCAGGAAGAAGTTGAAAAATCAGAACATCTGAGTTACAGTCCTGGATTTTCTACGTACTAGTTTTGTATCTTTGACAATTTACTTCATTTCTCTTTCTGTTTGTGTCCTCATTTGTAAGAGAGGACTAATAGTAGTTCCTCATATAACTCATGAGGTTAGTGGTAGTTCAGGGGTAGAATTTTCACCTCCCATGTCGGAGACCTGGGTTCGATTCTTGACCAGTGCCCCTGAAGTGCAACATGCAATGGAGGCTTGCATATTGTTGTGATGCTGAACAGTTTTCAGTGGAGCTTCCAAACTAAGACAGTGTAGGAAGAAAGCGTTGGTGATCTACTTTAGAAAATCAGCCAATGAAAACCCTGTGGATAATAATATTTCAAACCTGTTGTGCGTGGGGTCATCATAATTTGGGGACTGACTTGATGGCAGCTAACAGCAATACATACAACACAGTATAGCTTAAGTGAGAATTTGTGTGAAAATGTCTTATAAATTATAAAGTGGTGTTAAATATACCACCTAAAATACTTTCTTTGGACTGAAGAGAGGTTTAAAGAAAAAAATGAAAATGTAAATTATTTATTATTCCTCTTTACCAACATTAATGTGATACCAATCATAATCTTTATTAGGTAGGGTGGGAGTACTCCGGTAAGGCCGTACGCTTTGTCTGTTGTCAGGAGAGGATTGAGGATAAATTTGAAATGGGGTACAGATTTCAGGTCATGTGTATGCTTACATTTAAAAATTCATGTTTTACAATCATGTAACCTTTATGATCTTGTTTACCTGTGCAAAAAAAAAAACCAAACAAACCTAAATCTGTTGCTGTCGAGTTGGTTCTGACACACAGCAACCCTACCACATATGAAAATGTGTGTGTGCATGCACATGCATGTGTAGTATATATATGCATAATGTATATATTATGTGATATCTGGGTGGAGAAAAATGCTGAAATATGCATGGTAAGAGGTAATACTTTTGAGGAGAAAACTTACTTCATTCCTTCATCCATTTATTGTACAGTTATTTGTGCCAGGCATAAATCAATTGTCCTGGCTTCAAAATGCGATCACTTTTAGTATGAAAATTTAGCTCTCGGTTTGTTGTTTACATAATTATTGATTTCTGTTCATATTATGTGCTTTTACAACAGATTGTTGACATTTTCATTGAATGTAGATACTCACAGGGATGCATTCAACTTTCAGTCTCTTACTTTAAATTTAACCATAAATTAGAGAAAAATGGTGTACCTGTATGTCTTCTCTTGGACACACAGATGCACTCTGAGGAAGGTCTTCTGACATTATCTCCATTTAATTGTATACTTCGTGAGACCCAATTTATGTATAGAAGACAGGAGATTTTTCTAAAGGTAGAGAAAAGAATTAATATTTGTTGTTAATATCATTTGTTGATTAACTTATTTATTGTCCATCTAATCTAAGCCTGACACTATACTAGATGCTGAGGATAAAAATAGGAGTAAAAAGAGGTGTAGTTCCTATCCTTATTCAGCTTACAGACTACTGGAGGAGATAGACGTTACTCAGAAAATTTAAGTTTAATTTAAAATTTTAAATTTAATTTAAAATTAAAAGTCATAAATGCTAAGGAGAAGTGTGTGGTCTTATGAGAGCATTGGGAGAAATAGAAAAAGTAATAGATACATTAAAAAACAAAACAAAACAAGTTGAATCTGTTGCATTGCAACCCTATAGGACAGAGTAGAACTGCACCATAGGGTTTCTACGGAGCAGCTGGTGTATTCCAACTGCTGACCTCTTAACCACTGCACCACCAGGGCTCCAATAGTTACATATTTGAATGATAAAAAGAAGTGGGAAACTGCCCTTAGTAATCAATAACATTATTTCATATATTTTATGTATCACAGAGTTCTATTCGTAAGAATTCTGATTTGAAAATTATGAGTGGGAGTAATTTTAGTAATTTTCTAGCAGCTAGATAAACTTAAGCAATTTTGGTATAATAAGGAATTATGTGCAACAAGATTATAAAAATAATGTGAAATATAAAAACTGGACCATTAGAGAAAACCGTTTTATTTGATATGCTTGGAATCGGTGGAATAAATCCGTATGCTAAATTATCCCTTCATGCACATTTCTTTCTTATACATGGTTTCCTTGTCCTTGTAAAATAGGAAGATACGACTTTGGGAACTATGAGGCTGACCAAAAAAAAAAAAAATGTTAAACATTAAAATTTATTTTTTCATTGATATATTCACTTTTGTTGAAATCTAAGTTGTAAGGGGCAACCACTAATTTCAATTTGTCAATTTTGCTTTGTTATGTAAACTGTTCATATTGTTACTTGAATTGAAAAGATATGAGAAAATAAAAAAATTGAACATTTTTTTAGTGTTATAAAATACCAGTTTTCTATTTTTTATCAACAACTTTTAAATCTAAACTTAAAGTTCCTTAAACTTAATTTTTTAGCATTTTTGATTCTTAGTTATATGGTTGTTTAATGTTAGATCTGTTTCCCCAAGTATTTAATTCAATATGTCAGCAAGAATTGCCCCAACTAAAATATTTCTCTTGTTTAAGTGAAGTAAAAGAGATGCTCCGTAACATTTAATATTGATTACTGAAATGGCAAGTTATTTACGAATAATGCCAAAGCTTATATACTGTCAGGCTTTCCTCGGTTTGCAGAGAAAACTGGCTGGACTTTATGGTAGCACCTCTCACTTCATTGCTTGAAGAGCTTCCTGAATGAATTTCATTTGTTAATGAGCACTGGGGATAAAAATCCTTTGGTGAGTTGGAAGCAGGGGGCAGGAGAATGTATGCCTTTGGGCCCTATATTTTAATTATGAGGATAGTGTAGCTTGTGCTCATTTTTTTTTTTTTACTTTTGTTTGGATATTTTCAGTTTAGATTTATCAAAAGTAGCAATTTATTATTTTTATTTAGTACTTGGTATGAAATATTCAGGAAACACCGGTAGCATAGCGGTTAAGTGCTGTGGCTGCTAACCAAAGGGTCGGCAGTTCGAATTCGCCAGGCGCTCCTTGGAAACTCTATGGGGCAGTTCTTCTTTGTCCTCTGAGATTGCTATGAGTGAGAATCGACTAGACAGCACTGGGTTTTCTGGAATATTCAGTACTAGTGTTACTAGAAATAACAAACTTTGAAAAAAATTTTTTTTTCTCTTTTTCCTCTCAATTCTTGGCCTTAAAGAAAGTGTTCCTTTAAGTAGCCCTGTATTTAACATCCAGCAGCATTATGGTAGCTTTGAATGTATAACAGAACATGAAAGAAAAGTTGAGTGTTTAAAGCTGCATTGTAATTGTGTATCAAATACACTGTAATCCTATCTCTCAACTCCTGGTTTATGGTGGTCTCCATGAGGATCAACTACTGTAATGAGGATTAATGAAGCATAAAATACTTCTTTCATCTTTGGGTAGGGGGCATTCTATTCCCTAATTCTCAGTTCTTGTACTTTCCAAGCTTGAATTTTTCTCCTATGCTAAAAAAAATCTGTATGTTCGGTAAGAATAACTCCACTCTTCTGCAGTCAAGGTTGGGAAGTTAATCACAGGAGACATTTGTTAACTTAAGTTCTATATATCTTATGAAAGGCGTTATAGGTCAGGGATGTCTTAGTAATTTTGCCATAAGATAAATTTTGCCACAGTGTAAGTAAAAGATTGGTAATTATTGTCATTTCCTGCCATTTGCACCACCATCCGAAATAACTTAACCCCAAGCCCTACCATTCAATAAGTCATGAAGGTCAGTCAGAATAGATGGTAAACAGCCTAACTCCTCCTCTCTGATCTGGACATTTCTGGTGCACACTGAGTGTTGTAACAGAGTTGGTGAATGACTAGCCACTTTCTTTGGATACATGATAACATGGGGAGAGCGCTGAATGAATTGAGATCTCTGGCTGATGTTATACATGTGAGTAGTTGTATTTGCCCTTTTTTAGACTGTCAATATTTTCATAAAATGAAGCAAAAATATAAATTGGAACTATGTATAAGTTTAAAATTTTTCTGGGATAAAAGCATGTGAACAAAAATGAAGCTCATATGGAGAAGCACATTTTCTGTTGAGAGTCTTATTTTTTTCCTAAATTTTATTTTGTTATTGAGACTATACATAGCAAAACATACACCAATTCATCAGTTTTACATGTACAGTTTAGTGACACTAATTACATTCTTCAAGTTGTGCAACATTCTGAGTTGTTTCTCCCTTATTAGCAGAAACTTACTGGCCCCTAAGCTTCCTATCTAATCTTTTGAGTTGCTGTTGTCAATTTGATCCCGTCCATATAAATAGCTCTTTAAAGAGCATAAAACTCAAACCCATTGCCATCGAGTTGATTCTGACTCATAGTGACCCTATAGGACAGAGTAGAACTGCCCCATAGAGTTTCCAAGGAGCACCTGGTGGATTTGAACTGCCAACCTTTTGGCTAGCAGTCATAGCACTTAACTACTATGCCACCAGGGTTTCCATAATACTCAAGGCAGATCTTTTTTTTTTTTCCTAGTTAAGCCAAACCGTTGTTTAGTTTTAAGATGACTGAATTCAGAGAACATTTTTAGTTTATGGCTTAAAGATTACCTCAGGGCAATAGTGTCAGAAGTTCATTCACCACCTATTGCTCCAGAAAGCCTGGAGACCATGAGAATTTGAAGTTTTATTCTGCATTTACCCCCCTTTGATCAGAATCACCTATGGAATCTTTGATCAAAATGTTCAGTAATGGTAGCTGGGCACCATTCCTTCTGGCAAAGGAGGCAGTTGGTGGTGGAGGTAATTAGTCACACATTCCATACCCTTCTGCTATTCCTGACTCTCCTTACTTTGTTGCTACAGGTGAATGGAGATCGATTGTTGTGCCTTGGATGGCCGCTTGCAAGCTTTTATGACCCCAGGTACTACGTAGTGAATTGGGAGGTAGAACAAAAGCACTAAACATGTTGTTAGGCCAGTTAACTGGGATATCCCATGAAACCACAAACCTAAACCTCCAAACCAAGAAACCAAAACCAAATCCCATGAAGTGTTCAGTTGTACGTAAGCAGCCTCAGCAGCTACTTTTTTTTTTTTTTAAATCCTTGTTGTAAATATATCTATCATACAACTTTTTACAGGTGTACAACTTAGTGACAACAATTACAACAATCGGCTGTGCAACTCAATCCTTAATGCGATTTTTTCATCACCGTTACCCCATCTTTTTTTTTTTTTTTTGCCCTGTCTCCTGCCCCTGGTAACCAGTAATAAACTTTGGTGCCTGTACATTTGCCTTTTTATATAAGTGGGTCACACAATATTTGTCCTTTTGTGATGGGCTTATTTGGCTCAGCATAATGTCTTCAAGCTCCATCCATACTGTAATATGTATCAAGATTTCATTTCTCCTGCTGGCTGAGTAGTATTCTGTTGTATGTACGTACAAATGTTTATCCATTCATCTGTTGATGGGCATTTAGGTTGTTTCTGCCTTTTGGGTGTTGTGAATACTACTGTGGTGAATATTGGTATATAAGTCTCTTTTTGAGTCTCTGCTTTCAAGTCTTTTGGGTATATACCTAGGAGTGGATTTGTCGGGTCATATGGTAGTTCTGTTTTTCAGCTTATTAAGGAACTGCCATACTGTTTTCCACAATGGCTGTACATTTTGCATTCCCAACAACAATGATAAGGGTCTCAATTTCCCCACATCCTCACCAACATTTGTTTTTTTTTTATTTTTTAAAATTTATCTTAACCATCTTAATGGCAATGAATGGTATCTCATTGTAGTTTTGATTTGCATCTGTCTGATAGCTAATGATGCTGAGCATCTTTTCATGTGTCTGGTGGCCATTTTAATGTCCTCTTTGGTGAAATGTCTGTTCAAGTCCTTTGCCTGTTTTTTGATTGGGCTATTTGTCATTTTGTTGTTAAAGTTTTTTTTTTTTTTTAAATATATTCTGTTTATTAGAGTTTTACCAGATACTGGTTTCCAAAGATATTCTCTCAGTCAGTAGCTTGTCTTTTCACTTCTCTGGTAAAGTCTTTTGGTGAACAAAAATTTTTAATTTTTGTGAAGTCCTATTTATTTTGTCTTTTGCTGTTTGTGCTTTCGTTATTATATTAGACAATCTATTGTTAAAAGCTAGGCCCTATAGCGCTGACATTGCTTGTTCTTCTAAGAATTTTATGATTTTAGTTTGCACATTTAGGTCCTTAATTCATTTTGAATTTGTTTTTGTGTATGGTGTGAGGTATGGATCCTATTTCATTTTTCTGCATGTGGAAATCCAGTTTTCCCAGCACCATTTATTGGAGAGATTCTTCTTTCCCCATTGAATGGACTTAGTACCCTTGTCAAAAACCAGTTGACCATTGATGTGTGGGTTTATTATTATTAAATCACCAAATTTGGGCTTTTAAATAAAGAAGGAGGCCAAGAAAGGTGAGAATGTTCTACTAAGGAGCACTCAAATGTTAAATGATGAAGAGTTAACTGCTCTGCCTAACTTATGACTGGCTCTTTCAATAACGTGGCTTATTATATATTGTTTTCGTTGTTTAACTGTCTGAATTTTATGAAGCTGTTGTAATCTTTTTTTTTTGTATTTGCACTGTTTTTATTTTTATTTAGTTATTGTTCTTTAGATGAAGGTTTACAGAACAAACTAGCTTCTCATTAAACACTTAGTACACATACTGTTTTGTGATATTGGTTACCAACCCCACCACACATCAACACTCCCCTTTCTTGACCTTTGGTTCCCTATTACGAGCTTTCCTGTCCGCTCCTGACTTCTAGTCCTTGCCCGTGGACTGGTGTGCCCATTTAGTCTCATTTTGTTTTATGGGCCTGTCTAATCTTTGGCTGAAGAGTGAATCTCAGGAGTGACTTTGTTACTGAGCTAAAAGGGTATCCGGGGGCCATACTCTTGGGGTTTCTCCAGTCTCTCAGGTCAGTAAATCTGGTCTTTGTTCTTTTCGAGTTAGAATTTTGTTCTACATTTTTCTCTGGCTCTGCCTGGGACCCTCTATTGTGATCCCTGTCAGAGCAGTCAGTGGTGGTAGCTGGACACCATCTAGTTGTGCTGGACTCAGTCTGATGGAGGCTATGGTAGTTGTGGTCCATTAGTCCTTTGGACTAATCTTTCCCTTGTGTCTTTGGTTTTCTTCATTCTCTCCTGCTGAAGATGGGGTGAGACCAACAAAGTATCTTAGACGGCCTCTCGAAAGCTTTTAAGACCTCAGACACAACTCACCAAAGTGGTATCTTGAACATTTTCTTTATAAACTGTGTTATGCCAGTTGAGCCAGATGTCCCCCAAGACCATGGTCCCCAGACCTTAGCCCAGTAACTAGGTCCCTATGGGAGTTTGGATGTATCTATGAAGCTTCTTTGACTTTGCCTTGGTCAGGTTGTGCTGGCTTCCCCTGTACTGTGTTTCACCCTTCACCAAAGTTACCACTTATCTATTGTCTAGTTAGTATTTTTCCTTCCCGATCCCTACCTCATTGGTGTCTTTCTTGGTGTAAACCTTTTAATGAGTTTTTATAGTAGTGTTCTCATACAGTATTTGTCTTTTCGTTATTGACTCATTTCATTCAGCATAATGCCCTCCACATTCATCCACGTCGTGAGATGTTTCTCAGATTCATCATTGTTCTTGATTGTTGCATGGTATTCCATTGTATGTATGTGCCATAGCTTGTTTATCCATTTATTTGTTGATGGGCACTTAGGTTATTTTCATCTTTTTCCTCTTGTGAATAAGGCTGCAGTGAAGATGGGTGTACATGTCTGTTCGTGTGACGGCTGTTATTTCTCTAGGGTATATTCCTGGAATCACTTCTCTGTTTTACATCTCAAAAGACATTGACTCAAGATCTAACCTAATCCTGTGGACTGTGCCCTGCCTCATTAACATAACAACCTGTAATTCTGCCTCATTAATGTCATAGGGGTTAGGATTTACAACACATAGGGCAATCACATCAGATCACAAAATAGTGGGTGACCACATAATACTGAGAATCATGGTCTAGCCGAGTTGGCACAGATTTTTGAGGGACACAGTTTAATCCATAACAGTGTGTAAATTTGAATAATAGTCTTATTAAATGGTGTTTCTTGTAGGCATATGGTATTATCCTATTACTGATAGCGTTATACTTCAGGATAGATCTTGAAATGTTCTTTTTGACGATGAATGCGATACCATTCCTCTTCAGTTTGTCATTCCTGGAATAGTAGACCATGTGATTGTCCTATTCACAATGGCCAGTACTAGTCCATTTCAGCTCATTAATGCCTAGGATATTGATCTTCAAGCATTCCATTTCATTTTTGACAATTTCCAATTTTCCTAGATTCATACTTTGCACATTCCACATTCCAATTATTAATGGATGTTTGCAACTGTTTCTTCTTGTTTTGAGACATGCCACATCAGCAAATGAAGGTTCTGAAAGCTTGACGTCGTCTGTGTTATTAAGGTCGACTCTGCTTTGAGGAGGCACCTCTTCCCCAGTCGTATTTTGAGTGCCTTCTAACCTTAGGAACTCATTTTCCAACACTGTAACAGACAATGTCCTGCTGTTGTTCATCTGGTTTTCGGGGCCTCGTTTTTTCAGAAGTGGACCACTCGATCCTTTTTACTAGTCTGTCTTAGTCTGGGAGCACCAATGAAATGTGTCCATCATAGTTGACCCTGCTGGTATTTGAAATACCAGTGGATAGCTTCCAGCGTCACAGCAACATACAAGCCTCTACAGTGTGACAAACTGACATATTTGCTTTGTATCATTTTGTTATTGTAAAGGAATAAAATGTTGCAGAGACTTCTGAATTCCTTTACATCCCATCCTGGCCCACTTCTCCTTCACTTTTTCTCCAGAAGTGAGCACTGTCTTGAAGCTGTTGTGTAGTCTTCCTCTATGTTTTTAGATTTGTATATATATATGTATTCAAAAATGATATATACCTGCTCTGTTCAGTATTGTGTAACTACTAGCCACAAGTGGCTATTTTAAAATTAAATAAATAATTATGCATATATGCATATATCTGTACACACATAAATAAATTCAGTTCTCAGGAGCATTAGTCATATTTCAGGTGCTCTACAGCAACATGTTATTCTTCACTTCTATTTCTTATAAACTACTATTATTATTGTTATTTTTTTATTAGTTAGATCTTGAGACTTGTACTGGCATGATTTTTTTTTTAGTAATAATATTTCATACGTGGTTGTATACTTTCTGTTGCATCACATCAGGAGGCAACTCTAGTTGCTCCTTTTTTGTGTGTGACGTTATGATTGATCACTAATTTCAGGTATTGTGAGCCTGATCCATAATCTTTTGTAAAGTTCCCCATCTACTGTTTACCTAATAATGGCTTTAACATCCATTCATGATCCTTGTCCAGATTCATTATGGCGTTATGAGTTGTAAAATCTTTCTTTTTCATTTAAGAGCTGAAATATTTCTATAAAGAACTTCCCCTCATCAACTATAAAATTACTTTGAGGTACAGTTTGTATAGGAAACATAGGAAAAAAATACATGGTTATTCTTTTTACTTAGAGTTTTCAGAACAATAAGTTTGGTTCCCTAGGGTTTTCCGAAAAGAACCATAAGTTTTCATCTTTTGTTATTCTTACGAATGTATGGATTTAAAAAAAATATTTGATATTTTAATCCATTGAAATTATTATCTTTTTCCTAATATTGTTCCATCTTTTCCAGTGGAAGTCTGTTCAAGTTTGCTACTAAGTGCTTTTGACCCAATATCATTAACCTTCAATAACTTCCTTGATTTCTGGTACAGTTAGATATTTAAGGCTCACCTTGTATGTTTCTTGCCCCAGAGCTGAAATCAGGTGTACTTGTAAGGAGCCGTAGTTTCTTTTAGTGGAAAATGATATTTAAAGACCACAACTGGATGCCATGGTGCTAATGCTCTGGATTTGTCATTATTTATTCCTGGGCCTTGATAGTGGGCAGAGCTATGAAATATGAACTTTTTTTTTAAACTAGAAGTTCTTTCATGAGTTTATCCTGATAACTTCAATTCAGGTTTGGGATTATAGGGTTTTTACCTTTTTTTTTTTCTGGCTTTGTGTTTCTTTACTCTTGGGCTGAAAATGTTCATTTCTAGTGATATTAATAAAATTATTTGCTCTATCTATATTAATATAACAATACCAACACCATTACTAACAATATGGTTACGGAAAACAGCTTAAATTTCTTTGCAGTTCTGGTCCTTGTGGTATATCTCACTAGGGACTTAGAATGAATTCCTGTGTTTTGAAGTCACTTGAAATAATTGCTCTTTGTGTGTTTAAACCATCAGCTTGACACATGGGTCAGTTTGTTTCATTTTGCTTTCAAATTTTGGAGATCACTTTTTAATTTTTTTATTAAATTTTGTTCTGTAATTATGTGTAATAATTATAGAATTATAACTCCACTTTTGGTGGAGTTGAGCTTCTATTCCTCTCCCCTCTATCCTGTTCTCTCATTTCTTATAAGTAAACAATTTAATTAGCTTTTGATTTATCTTTCTTTCTTTGTTTTTTTAATAGAACCAAATGTGTGTGTTTATGTATTTGTGTTTTCTTTCTTAGATAAATGCAAGCATACTATTTGCACTGTTCTGCACCTTGCTTTTTTATTTAATAATACTACCTGGAGGTCATACCATAACAGTGTATAGGAATTCCTTGTTGGGATCTGTTTTTTATTTGTCATGACATTACTGTATCATATATGTAATATATGTCCTATAGGGTTGCTATGAGTCGGAATCGACTCAATGGCACTGGGCTTTATAGGTAATATAAATTTGTACCCCAAACCATCTTTAGGTTTTGCTCTTTCATGGGGAACTGTTTTCATACCTAGAGCTTTTGGCAGAGAATAAACTTCCTTTGAGCTCTCCTGGCTGGTAAGCAGAGTTTTTGTTTTGTTTTTAACTCCCCTTTTCATAGAATGTGGAAACCCTGGTGATGTAGTGGTAAGTGCTACAGTTGCTAACCAAGAGGTGGGCAGTTGAATCTGCCAGGTGCTCTGTGGAAACTCTGTGAGGCAGTTCTACTCTGTTCTATGAGTCGGAATTGACTCAACGGCAGTGGATTTGATTTTGGGTTTTTTCATAGAATAAGCCATCTTTTGAATATCCAAGCTCTTCATTCAGGTAACTCATTTCTAATTCCCCTACTTGTGTGGGGCCCAAATCACATATATATTGACCTTAAAACCTCGGCTACTGGTCCCCACACCCTGTTCATACTTTGTGTCTCCCTGAGTTGTCATGCTGTCAGCTTGCTCCCTTGTAACTCTGGCTTTGAGCTGTGCCTTTGTTGCTGGAACCTGAGTGTGTCTAAGTTATGTATTAATTTCTTTTTTGTTTATATTTTGTTCAGCATTTCTGTGTGTTTGGAGGAGAAACAGTTCGGTTTATCATATTGCCAGATGTAGAACAACTGCATTTACTTTCTGTCACCCATGTCTGTCATCCCTTTTCTGTAATGAATTGGCTGAAGGAACATACGCAGAGATGAACCAATTTTATAAGATACATCTTAGAACTAAAATTATGACATCTCCTACCAGGTTTTTTCTCCTTTCTTTCATTTAAAAGATTCTTGATCTTCTGTAATAGTTATTTTAAGGCATTTTTCACTATATTGTCTTCCTTTTTCTCTGCTGCTTCACTTATTTTCCTCTTTCTTTAAGCCAAAGAAAAATTTGTAGGGAAATCTAGATTAACTAATTTCAGTACATATTTCAGAAGGATGATAAAATCACAGGGCTTTTAGACAACGACATCATAGCGAATATGAATTCTTTTAAACAGGAGAAATAACCTGAGTAGAGTTTGTGGACACTAGTGCAAATTCTTGGTTCAGGGAATTTTTTGAGTTTTTTTTTTTTTTTAACAGCCTTTATCCAATTACATTCATCTGGTTTGATCTTATGTCTTTGTTTCACTGTGCTCTCCTCTAACGTGTCTCTTCCCTGTTGCTTTATTTTATGCTCCACCTCTATTTGCCATGCAGGTGTTTCATTAAGACTGCATCTGGTATTGGCATGCCACATAGAGGAACTTTTGTATTTCATAAATGTCAACCAGCTCTTTTGCCCTGTGTGTTTTTGCAAGTTTACATATAGAGGCAATACTGATATGCAATAAGTAGATTGGAATTGTATAAGTTGTAGTTAAATCCTCATATCTCTCAAGGAGATCTGTAGCTTTCAGAAAAATTTTCCTTAGAGGAGGATACATTTACTTGGATTAGAACTTTTAGTAGAGGTAAAAATTTTGCAAAAGTATGGGAAAAATTGTTTTACCTGTTTTTGAGTTTCTTAAGTGTTAAAATAATAGTAATTCCATTCTCATATATAATGCTTTAGCCAGAAACAACAACAATGTGAGAAAGACAGTTAAATCTTTCTTTAGACTTCCCCAAGGAAAGCTTATTTTCAGGGTCCCCCAAAAGATGTTCTCATTATGTTTTTTAAAAATAAGACTTCTTTTTTTTTCTTTTTTAGTAAGACTTATTTCTTATGAAGTTTTGAAGCGTAATGTTTCTTCAGTTATTTTTTAAAAGAGCATGTAGAAAATCCAATGAAAAAATGGTACACCTGCCATTTTAAAGCTGTGCATCAAAACACATGGATAGTAAACTTGAAAGTGAGATGTTTTCTAATTGACACTTGATTCAAGTTATATAAAATTCATGCAGTGTAGGCATTTACTAGTATGTTTCATGGAAACGTGAGGAATGCAAGAAAGCTAATAAAAGCCTTTGAATTTTCATGAATTTTAGGGCTATGACATTTGCCACCATATTTTCTTCACACATTCAGTATACCATTTGTGTCAAAGTTATATCAACTTGGATTTATGCATACATATTACACAAAATGTACTCTGAGTATAGTATATATATTGAGGTATGAATTCATAGGTGGAGACAATAAAACACATATCAATTAATAAGTAAAAACAAGGTTCAAGAAGAAAACAATCCTGAGTCCTCTAGTTGTCAGTGTTCCAAAGTGATGTGGAGAGAAAGCTCAATTTTCCATCAAATTGAATTTGCCAAAGCAGGATCTTTCATCCACGTGTTGAAAGAAGGAGCATACTTTTTCTCAGAACCTGCAGATCAACTAGTTGAAAGATTGACAGCTGGGTGAAGAGAACACAACTTTATATTTGGTTTCAGGCAGCCAGAGTTTTAATCACAGCTCTGGCGATGAGGGGAGCGGGAAGGCTTGCCTTTCACACAGAACTTAAACAAACACAGCATAGTATCTCCACTGCTACCCAAGTCATTTCCTGCGTGAGCATTCTTCATGCATGTCCTACACATTGCTTAATAATAACACATCCAGAAATGCTAGATTTTGAGTCATTTGGTGTCTATCACAGTCTACTGGAATGACAAAATAAAGCTACCATTAATCACTGAAATATGTGGAAGAGCTTTATCTTAAAAAAGTTTTCTACTGAATATAATACAGAAATTTAAGAAAGGACTACATTTTAGAAGTCCATTCATTTGGACAGAACGTTTTGGAACCATAGGGTTTTTCTCATGCAGTTTTCTCTGCTCGTAGGCTGCCTGATTGAAAATTAGCACCATTTAATGCAGATGTCTGTATTCACAGTGAAAAAAAAAGAGGAGGCTAATTAAAGCAAACACTTAGAAAATGACCTATGTAGCTGCAAAACATTTTTCTTTCGCTGGCAAGCAAATGACTGTCTCTTCTCTTTATCATGCCACCAGGGATCTTGATTCCTATAAAGAGATCAGAATCAGGAGAAAAGTTTGTTTTGAGATGTCAAATATGAATATTCAGTTAACAGAACAACAAGACAAAAACATCAGAAAAGTCATGGTGTGTAAATGAAGAATGTGTGGGAACAATTACTTTTTATGACAAAACCAGAAAGACATTAAAAACACCTTGTATTTCTTTGTTTTCAACTCAGAAACTAATAAGCATAGAGAACATGTTTGTCTATTTAACAGTGAAAACAAACAATTTCCATAATGCATATATTGAAAGAGGATGTCTTACTATTTCATAATACTCAAGGTAGGGAGTCATGGTAAAGAAAGAAGGAAATAATAACAGAAGTCCTTGAAGCAAAGCAGTTCTGACAAAGAGGGGGTCTTCCTACAAGAGCCAAGACATACCATGTCTCACATGCTGATTTCTTGAATAGACTTCTTGCCAGGATGTATTTTCCTTGGACTCTAGAATTTATTGGATGTGCTTAGCTAGCGTTAACAACACAGCAATTTCTTTGCCTCACACAAGCCTGCTTGAGCAAAACAGGACATAAACAGTTAGAATGCTTTGCTAACTATGAAGACGAAGATAGATGAAATGTACTTTTTGTGTTTATTTCATCTTATTGCCTGGTCTACGAAAGGATAAAGGAATTGAGAGGTGTTTTTTTTTTGTTTTGTTTTGTTCATTTCACTTCAATTTTATTAACTTTCAGGGATACCTAACAATGATATTTGAAAAACAGTTGCTTAGTCTTGGAGAGGTAATTCATTCATTAATTTTTTTCTTCTAATCTTTTGACATGATGATATTGAGTTTCTTCTCTATGTTCCGATCGTAGTTACCATGTATAGCAGTAATACTGTATATCTTCTATAGTAGGAGACCTGGTGGTGCAAAGGTTAAGTGCTCAGCTGCTAACTGAAAGTTTGATGATTCTAACCCACCCAGTTGCTCAGTGGGAGAAAGATCTGGTGATCCGTTCCCATAAAGATTACAGCCTAGAAAACCCCATGGGGTAGTTCTACTGTGTCACATGGGGTTGCTATGAGTTGAAATTAACTTAATGGCACCTATCAACAACACTATCTTCTATATCAGATTTGAGAAACATACCTATACTTAGTTTATATTGTTTTGTGTTGTTGAGCTGATTCTGACTCATAGCAACCCTATGTGACAGAGTAGAACTGCCCCATAGGGTTTTCAAGGCTATAATCTTTATGGGAACAGATTGCCAGGTCTTTTCTTTTTCCGCTGGGTAAGTTTGAGTCTCAGACCTTTCACTTACAGACAAGTGGTTAACCATTGCACCACCAGGGCTCCTTACTTAGTTTATAAAACCAAAAACCAAACCCACTGCTGTTGAGTCAATTCCAACTCATAGCAACCCCAATAGGACAGAGCTGCCCCGTAGAGTTTCCAAGACTGTAAATCTTTATGGAAGCAGACTGCCACATCTTTCTCACAAGGAATGACTGGTGGGTTCAAATCAGTGAACTTTTGCTTAGCAGCCGAGTGCTTTAACCACTGTGCCACCAAACTTTTGCCGCCAAGTCAAGTCTGACTCGTAATGACTCTATAGGACAGAGTAGAACTGCCCCATAGGGATCCCAAGGAGTGGCTGGTAGATTTGAACTGCTGACCTTTTGGTTAGGAGCTGAGCTCTTAACCATTATGCCACCAGGGCTCCTACTTAGTTTATAATAGCCACAAAATATTCTTTTCCTGGTTTTTAAGTTGTATAATAAATTCAGAAAATTTATTTGAGCAGAGCATTTCTAGAATAAATCTTTAACTAGTGATATTGCATAAGTAGTCTTTTGAAATAAAATTTATTTTCTCTTAAATATTACATATCTACTAATAGTCATATTTGTAAATACAAATAATACCTTATCACAAAATTTTATATGATACACATATTTATATTATAAAGATTAAAAACTCTGGGAATAAATTACTTTTCCCAAATAGAACATTATATAGTTTTGGGCAAACCTGTATTCTCTGGTCTCTTGGTGAAAAGTCTGTAAACATTTACATTATCAGTACAGAAATTGCACACTTTTATGACTTGTAGCTTACGTAGAATTTTGGAGAGGTTCTTTGCATCTTTCCCATGTACTTGATCTTATTTTCTCACTTTAAAAGAAATTGTGGTTTGATGCTAGATTTGGATATATAATTCTACTTTTTTTATAGATTATTTTGGTGAAGATATACACAACAAAATATACTCCATTTCAGAAATTTCTACATGTATAATTCAGTGACATTGATTACATTCTTCAAGTAGTGCTGCTTCTTGATTTACTCTTCTGAATTATTTTACACTCATTAATACAAATTTACTGCACCTTAAGCTTCTCATCTAACCTTTCAAGTTGCTGTTGTCAGTTTGATCTCATTGAGATAACTCTTTAAAAGAATGCAGTGCTCAAGGCAAACACTCTATTCTAATTAGGCTGAACTATTGTTTGGTTTAAAGATGACTTCAGGGAATAGTTTTGGTTTAAGGTTTTAAAAATTTCCTCAGGGCAGTAGTTTTGGGGGTCATTCAGCCTCAGTAACTCCAGGAAGTCTGGATAACATGAGAAATTGAAGTTTTGTTCCATATGTTTCCCCATTTTGATCAGGATTCTTCTACAGAATCTTTGATTAAAATGTTCAGTAATGGTTGCCAGGAACCATCCATTTCTTCTGGTCTCATGTCAAAAAAGGCAGTTAGTTGTTCATGGAGGCAACCAAACGTGCATTCCAGTTCCTCTAATTCCTGACCCTCCTTCTTTCACTGCTGCTCCAGGTAAATAGAGACCAATTTTTATACCTCAGGAGGCCGATTGTAAGCTTTTGAGACCCAGGCACTACACAGAAAAGTAGGAGGTAGCAAACTAAAATCAATAGTAGGCCAGTTGATTGAAACGTCTTATGAAACCATGACCCTAAACCTGCAAACCAGGGAAACAAATCTCATGAGGTATTTGGCTGTACATAGACAGTATCAGCAGCTGGTTTTTTTTTTTTTTTTTTTTTTGGTAGAAAAATATATATAGCATATTTGCCAATTCAACCTTTTTTCAGGTTTATAGCTCACTGATATCTACTATGTTAATCATGTTGTACAACTGTTTCCCTTAATTGATGCTAAATTTCCCTTCACCATAAACAGAAACTCACTATTTCCCAAACAATAGGGCCCCTTCTCACCTTCCCTCTTGCCCCTGGCAACCACTAATAAACTTTGACCTCTGTTTGCCTATTCTTGATGTGTCATGCAAGTGGGATTGTGCGATATTTGTCCTTTTGTGACTGACTTATTTCATGCAAAATAATCTTCAAAATTCATCCATGTTGTAGCAGGTATCAGGACTTTATTTCTTTTTATGGTTAAGTAGTATTCTATTATATGTATGTACCACATTTTGTTTATCCATTCATCCTTTGATGGACAATTTGGGTTGTTTCCATCTTTTGGCTATTGTGAGTTGTGCTGCAGTGAACATTGGTGTACATATGTCTGTTCCCTTTGCTGCTTTTAAGTCCCTGGGATGTATGCCAAAGAGTGGAATTGGTAGGTCATATGGTAGTTCTGATGGCTCAGCTGCTAATCAAAAGGTCAGCAGTTCGAATCTACCAGCCACTCCTTGGAAACCCTATGGGGCAGTTCTGCCCTGTCCTGCAGGACCAGTATGAGTCAGAATCCACTTGACAGCAATGGGTTTGGTTTCGGTTTATGGTAAGTCTATCTTTAATTTTTTGAGGAACTGGCACACTGTTTTCCACATTGACTGTATCATTTTGCCTTCCCACCAGGGAAGGTTGAAGGTTCTAATTTCGCTATATCCTCACCACCATTTGTTATTTTCCACTTTTTTTTTTTAATCTTAACCATTCTAGCGGGAGTAAGGCAGTACTTCATTGTGGTTTTGATTTGCATCTTTCTGATGGCTGAAGATTTTGCCTATCTTTTTATGTGCTTCTTGGCCATTTGAATATCCCTCTTGGTGAAATGTCTACTCAAGTCCTTTGCCCATTTTTGTTTGGGTTACTTGTCTTTTTGTGGTTAAGTTGTAGAACCAAAAAATGCCCCCGAAAACAAAAAACCCAAACCCGTTGCCCTTGAGTCAATTCCTATCATAGCGACTCTATGGGACAGAGTAGAACTGCCCCATAGGGTTTCCAAGGAGTGGCTGATGGATTCGAACTGCTGACCTTTTGGTTAGCAGTCAAGCTCTTAACCACTGCACCACGAGGGCTCCGGGTACAAGAAGTCTTATATACATTGTGGGTATTACACCCTTATCAGATATATGGTTTCCAAAGATTTTTTCCCAGTGTGTTGTTGGTTGTCTTTTAACTCTTTTTGATAAAGTCCTTTGAGGAACGTATTTAATTTTTATGAGGTCCCAATGACTATTTTTTTTTTTTTAGTATTTGCATTTTTTTAAATTGTACTTTAGATGAAGGGTTACAGAACAAACTAGTTTCTCATCAGTTAGTACACACATTGTTGTATGACATCGGCGCAATGACTGTTTTGTCCTCTGCTGCTCATGCATTTGTTTTTGTGTTTGATAATCTGTCATTAAAAAATTAGGTCTCATAACTTCATCCCTATGTTTTCCTCCAAGAACTTTATGGTTTTAGATTTAACATTTAGGCCCTTGATCCACTTTGAATTAGTTTTTGTCTATAATGTGAGGTATGGATCCTGTTTCATTTCTCTGCATGTGGAAATCCACTTTTGCCAGCACCATTTGTTGAAGAGACTGTTCTCTCCCCCGTGAATGAACTTAGCCCCCTTGTCAAAAATCAGTTGATCATAGATGTATGGATTTATTTCTGGGTTCTCAATTCTGTTCCGTTAGTCGATGTGTCTATCATTAAACCAGTACCAGGCTGTTTTGATTACTGTAGCTGCGTAGTATGTTTTGAAGTCAGGAACTGTGAGGCTTCCTATTTTATTCTTCCTCTTCAAAATTGCTTTGGCTATTTGGGGCCTCTTGCCTTTCCATATAAAGTTGAAGATTAGTTTTTCTGTTTGTGTAAACAATGCCTTTGTAATTTAGATCAGGATTGCATTGAGCCTATAGATTACTTTGAGTAGTATTGACATTTTGACAGTATTAAGTCTTCCAGTCCGTGAACATGGAATGTCTTTCACTTTATTTAGGTTTTCTTTAGTCTCCTTCAGTGAGCTCTGGTGATGCAGTAGTTAAAGCGATCAACTGCTAAATGAAAGATTGGTGGTTTGAAACCACCAGTCGCTCCATGGGAGAAAGATGTGGCAGTCTGCTTCTGTAAAGATTTGCAGCCTTGGAAACCCTATGGGATTACGTGAGTTGGAATTGGCTCGATAGCAATGGGGTTTTTTCTTTTTTGGTTTTAATTTCTTTCAGCAGTGTTTTATAATTTCCATTCTATAAATCGTCCACATCCCTGGTTAAACTTATTCCTAGGTATGTTATTATCTTAGATGCTATTGTAAATGGAATTGTTTTCTTAATCTCCTTTTCAGATTTCTCATTGCCGGTGTATAGAAACCTACTGGTTTTTGTGTGTTGACCTTATATCCTGCAACTTTGCTAAAATTCTTTCCTTTTTTCTTAACAAGAAAGGACAAAAATCAAGCATCAGAGAAGAAACTAAAATAGAAGAGAATAAAGTACTGGAAAAAAGAGCCATACATATGTGAACCTTGTGGAGATTGTAGCTTAGATCCATTTAAGGACAATATCATTATTTGCAAACTCTTCGATGTTGAAAGGATCAAAGAAAACCACACAAGACCTTATAAGTAGTTATTTAAGTAGACTAGTGTTCTAATCAGCATAGTTAATGCTGAATCTATTCTGGAATTTTTGTTGTTTGAAAGGAAGAGATAATATGGTGCAAGTACTAAAGAAAGACCTAACAGACGAATGATCTCAAGAATATCCTAGGTAATATGACCTACTCTGAGATTAGAGAGGAATATTGCAAAGTATTTTTTCCTCCTGGTCTCCTAATTCTATAGGCTGGAGAGAATTCTGTTGTCTAGTCAGTTAAACTACAACATGTTTTGAATATCCGTTCTGTATATTTTACTGTATCTTTGGAGAGAAATGGAAAATAGAATATATCCTTTCCTTACCTTCGAACATGCATAAAAAAGACAAATAAGTGTAGATTAATGTAGTACAAAGTGTATACAAAGAAAACAATATATAAAAAAAATGAATGGGAAGTACCAATGTTCTGGTGATTGATTCAGAACACTGTTGGGAAGTTAGTTGACAAAAGAAATGGTGGTTGAATGAGGTCCATTTGCTCAAATTTTGCTTTTTTGGGAATTTTCCTAGTGATGAAGGTATGTTATGCTACATAGGCCATACTTATACAACTGCCCCAGAGAATTTAAGTGTTAGATGAGGTAAGAAGTGGAATTTATGGTCATTAAGATACAGGGTTGCTATGAGTCGAAATTGATTCAACAATAATGGGTTTGTGTTTTTTTTTTTTTTTTGGTAAGATATCTAAATATTTTGTAATCAGATTTACTAGTTCTAACATTCTACCTCTGGGGGAAAAAATGAAGTTATATTTAGGTAAATTTTATGTTTGACTCCTTTGCTAGTAGTTATTGGTTAAAACTGGAAACAAACTCTTCAGTGAAAGTAAAATCTATGTGTATATCATTTCAAGACTCTTACTTGCAAGTAATAGAACTCAGCTTAAACTGATTGAAGCAAAAAAGAGAATTTGTTAACTCACATAACTTAAAAATTCAAGGAAAGATCTGATTTGAATCTTCACTGGATCCATGGGGCTGAAATGATACCTTCAGGACTCAATCTTTCCATTTCTCTGTTCCTTTTTCCTCTGCTAGTTTAATTTTCGGGCTATATGGGGTAGCCTGGCAATGGCAGGTTCACATGATCCTTACTTCCAGCAGACCCAGGAATAAAAAGAGTTTCTCTTTCCAAATAATTTCAGCAGAAATTCCATAATTAAAAATTATTGAACCAGTTAGATCATATACCCATTCTTGACCCCCATTCCATGGGGTTTATGTACCCACCCCAAGAGCTGGGTGATGGAAATCTTTTGGCACCACATATACTTAGCATGAGGGACGTATTCTTTCCCAAGGAGATGAAAAACAACAAGAAGGCAAAATGACAGGTTAGCCACACCTTGGAAATCAAACTGTAACACCTGTAACTAGCATAGTGTACCAGTACTGAAGCACACTCAGGTAGCAGCTCCAAATTCCCTTGGCACCGTAAGGTCTTCTGAACCAAAAGAAGTGTATTATCTGGATTTGTTATGAATTTATTTGATATTTTACTCATAAATCAGAGGCCAAAGTTTAAAGCAGAATTTTTTTGTCACAGGAACTTGATGTACATAGAACAGTAGTAAACTATGTTTTCCACTTAATTAATGGAAATAAGATCTTATTTCTCTCATATTTAAATAGAAGTGTGAGCCCGGAATTAGATGACTCAATTTCTGCATCCTGACTTTGTCTATTAGTAGAGTATCATATATCCTAGTTTGCCCAAGACAGTCTTCATTTATTGTCATTTTCTTGGCTTATTTTCTTTCTCTTGCCATATTCATTCTTAAAAGTGTTCCAGTTTGAACAATTATATGGTCACCTACTGGTAATTGAAAGAAAGGAGCAAGAGAAAGAGATGAAAACAAATTTGCATAAGAAAATATAAACCATGAGGATAATCAATAAATATTTGTTGAATGCTCAAGGAGTATAAGGCATCAGATGAATGATGCAGGGATGCTCTAGTTTTAGTCCAAATATAGTTCCTGTCCTTTAGGAAGTCTTTATACAAGTCTGGCATTGGTGCAGTGAATGCCTTTGGAAGTGTTGGCAAATTGTTAATTGGCAGTCTGAGTTTAGATATGAGGTATTGTCGTTGTAACATGTGAACTGAGAGGTGGAGTCTGTGGAACAGCCTTATCTCTTATTGCTGACATGGGTGCCATATTGTCTGTCTTTCCATTTGCTCCCCCTGCCCAAATCTGTAGGTAGGTCATGAACAACTGCTTCATGATTGTTTGCAGTCTGTAAGCCTTATGTTGTGTAGGCCTGCTATAGACAATGCTCTTTAATTGGGCAGAAAAGTTGCTTTATGGCCTCTCTCCCATTTCAGAAATCTGAGTACATGCTGTTACTGTAGCATTTCCAGTCTATGCCAGCCTGAGGAGCAAGATCCTAGGATTGGAAATCAAACTAGGGGCTGCACCTGGTGATAAATAGCACTACATTTCGTTGAGTCTGATTGATTATATTTATAATTGTAAGGAGGTGCTTTTTTGAAAGTGGATTAATATGCCTTTATTCTGGAAGGTCATTAGACTTTAGCTGCTTTTTATAGTCCTACTTAAGGTGATTTTCATTAAAGTTTTTAGTAACTACTCAGAAAAGAAGAATAGGGTACATTTGGGGAAAAAAATGTTCTCAGTGGGAAACCTTGGGTTGGCTGGCTGGCTGGCTGTCTCTCCATCTCTTCCATGGATACATAGAATGTCACAGGCAATAGCATCTTTTATGTTTTAAAAATTGTGAATAAAAGTAGAAAAGACTTGTTTACCTTTTTTCTTGGTCTGTATTTAAAATTAACAAGCTAGTTTTGGTGAAGTTCAGTAAAATAATTTTCTATTTATATAAGTAGCCACATTTTGTGGTTGAAATTTAAACTCTTGAAAAAGGGGCTTGTGATGGACTCCTATGAAAATATTAGCTATCTCATATGAAAAGACTGAATATACTGTGAGGATAGTATAAAAACTTTCTTTATAAACCTGTTTATTATAATTAAAATATCAAAATTATAATCATCCACTAAAAAACAAATAGTTTTAATCTTTTCTGTAATTTTCAATATGATGTTTATGCTATACACATTAGTATTGATGCTTGGGAAACCCTGATGGCGTAGTGGTTAAGAACTATGGCTGCTAATCCAAAGGTCGGCAGTTGGAATTCACCAGGCGCTCCTTGGAAACCCTATGGGGCAGTTCTACTCAGTCCTATAGGGTCGCTATGAGTCGGAATTGACTTAACGGCAACAGATTTATTGATGCTTGAGTTTAATATAACTTTCTCTAGCTTTAAAATTGCTGACACCATAGCTTTGGTAATGTACATTTGAATATTTAATTTTGTTGCTATAAACAACTTCTCTAATGCTACATTTTCATTGACGATGATGGGCCTTCTTTTAGGGCCGGCATTTTAAGCAATCTTATGTTGTTTTCCTGTTGCATATATGATGCAAAGGGTTCCCCCTGAGATTTCCCCAAAGTTTCACTTGAGAAACAGAAAATAATTTGAAAGATGTTTTATGTTGTATACTGCTCGAATCAAGCTTTGCTTTGAATCAAGCCAAAGGATGAAACATAGTCCAGCCTTCTTCCCAGCAGAATATAATTACCTCTAAGGCCTGTAGTAAAAAGACCAACTAATTGAGAACACTTGTCTTTGTTTTTGGTTAGCAAAGATTCTTATTAAGAAGTGTCCTTTTTTAACTCAAAAAGTTAGGTTTATATTTTATGAACTAAGAGTTAGGAGCTCTGAAAATTAAAGCATGTGCAGGTTACCTTCTTCCTCAAGGGGACACATACTACTGCTGTGCTCATGTGAAATAATAATGAGATACCATAAGCAAACAGTAGAAGATTCATGTCAGATGGTTCTCCAATAATGTTGGGGGAAAAAAGCAGCTGATTTATGGGATATTGAAGGCAGATTAAGTTGTTAATGTATATTAGTATAATCTTAATTTCCTTTTAATTGAAAAAGACATATTGACTTTAATTAGAACCATTTCACAGGAACTGTCAATTAGCACATGTCAACCTAGTTAATTCAGAACAGAATTCTTTTAATTAGGGTCTGCTTTCCTTTAACTATGGGGCCAATGAAATCAGCCTTTCCTTATCTAGATTTTAAATGTCTCTAAGATGTACAATACAAATGTAGACTCCTATCTATTATTAGAAGCCCATATGGATAACGTTAAAATGATGATGCTGGCATTGTTCATGCAGCACAAATCAGAGTCCCTTTAGGACTGTTTGAAAAAAAATGGCTTTGAACAAAGACTATTTTAAATACCAGATTTATCCTACTTTAAAGAGACTACAAAATTTATGACATGCATGTTCACATTTAAAGTATTATTTAATACGTCTGCTCAAATAAATGGGGCTATTCAAACGTTTTGTGTGTTCTATCAGCCGAAGACACATAAAACATTGTCAAACCATACAGCAACATTTTTCCCTTAAATGAACTGTAATCAAAGAGGGAAAACAGACTGAATGATTTTTTTTGCACAACATAAAAATAACGTTGTTAACTTTCATTGCATCCAAAGATTTAATACCAATAGTTGATACAGTGACTAGACTACTAGTAGTGTGCTAATGTGGTCTCAGTAATCAGACAGTGTAAAATCTGAAACCTGGCTTTTGCTTAATGCAATGATGTGGAATTACAGCATTTTGGTTACAGTTGGCATGAGGAAGGAATTACTCTGCAGTTTACACATACAGTGAGCTTGGTGGGGGAGGGTTGTATGGCATTCACTTACAGTGTAGGTATATTCAAAATTAAAAGAAGAGAATTAAGTGATACTCAAAAGGGAGAATTAATGTAAAATCTGGCTTACTTTATCAAGTGAGGTTTAGTCACTATTTTACTGAGCTATGGCAAGTGAGGATTACAGAGACTAATAAAAAGAATATTTAATAAACTAAACCCTGGATTTCAAAAAGAATCATCTGATAAGATTTTTTTGTGTATCTTCACACTTGTTCATCTGGTATAGGTATATTTAACTTAGTGATAGCAGTAGTGTTCCTTTCTTATTGTAGTATAACTGTATGAGTGGCTACAGTTACTAGTCAGGTGAAATGAAGAACTGTACTAATCTGCTGATTTTGGTAAACATAGGCAAAACAATAAGGACAACAAATTAAAACCAAAAAACAAAAAACCCAATAACAAAAAAATACTTTCCTTTTTCTTTTCTGAACCATTTCTAAAAATGCCTTAGCTCTCAACTCTGTGAAAGACACAGCCTATGTTCAGATTTGTGGCTTTTAACTTTTTTTGGTGTCATATAGTTCTTTGATATTGTGATAAAAGATATTAGTCCTCTTCCCGGAAAAATCCACTTATGCATACACACACAAAAACTTGCAGGATGGGAAATCTTAACTTCTTAAAAAGTAGTTTTGTCACAGCCTACTGATACATGTAACCTTAGTTTGATATTTATTGAGTACTTGTAATGTTCCAGGGACTATGCTTAGTTCTGGGAATATAATAATGAATACTCCCATGCATCTGTCAGTTTGTTGCACTGTGGGGGCTTGTGTGTTGCTGTGATGCTGGAAGCTATGGCACCAGTATTCAAATGCCAGCAGGGTCACCCATGGTGGACAGGTTTCAGCTGAGCTTCCAGACTAAGACAGACTTGGAAGAAGGACCGGGCAGTCTACTTCTGAAAAGAATTAGCCAGTGAAAACCTTATGAGTAGCAGCGGAACGTTGTCTGATATAGTGCCGAAAGGTGAGCCCCTCAGGTACTCAAAATATGACTGGGGAAGAGCTGCCACTTCAAAGTAGAGTTGACCTTAATGAGGTAGAGTCAAGCTTTCAGGACCTTCATTTGCTGATGTGGCATGACTCAAAATGAGAAGAAAGAGCTGCAAATATCCATTAATAATCAGAATGCGGAATGTATGAAGTGTGAATCTAGGAAAATTGGAAATTGTTAAAAATGAAATGGAAGGCATAAAGATTGATATCCTAGGTATTAGGGAGCTGAAATGGAGTGGTATTGGTCATTTTGAATCAGAAAATCATACAGTCTACTATGCTGGGAACAACAGCTTGAAGAGGAATGGTGTTGCATTCATTGTCAAAAAGAACATTTCAAGATCTGTCCTGAAATACAACGCTGTCAGTGATAGGATAATATCCATATGCCTACAAGGAAGACCAGTTAATAAAATTTACACACCAGCCACTAAGGCCAAAGATGAAGAAATTGAAGACTTTTTACGAACTTCTGCAGTCTGAAATTGATTGAACATGCAATCAAGATGCACTGATAATTACTGATGATTGAAATGTAAAAGTTGGAAACAAGAAGGATCAGTAGTTGGAAAATACGGCCTTGGTGATGGAAATGATGCTGGAGATCGCATGATTGAATTTTGCAAGACCAGCAACTTCTTTGGAAATACCTTCTTTCACCAACATGAACGGCGACTATACACATGGAACTTGCCAGATGGAATACACAGGAATCAAGTTGACTACATGTGTGGAAAGAGATGATGGAAAAGCTCCATATCATCAGTCAGAACAAGGCCAGGGGCCGACTGTGGATCAGGCCATCAATTACTAATATATAAGTTCAACTGGAAACCAAAGAAAATCAGAACAAGTCTACAAAAGCCGAAGTACAACCTCGAGTACATCTCACTTAAATTTTAGAGACCACCTCAAGAATGGATTTGACACATTGAATACTGATGACTGAAGACCAGAGGAGTTGTGGAACGACATCCTATGTGAAGAAAGCAAGAGGTCACTAAAAAGACAGGAGAGGAAGAAAAGACTTAAATGAATGTCAGAAGAAACTCTGAAACTTGCTCTTGAACATCGAGTAGCTAAGGCAAAAGGAAAAAATGATGAAGTCAAAGAGCTGAACGGAAGATTTCAAAGGGTGGCTTGTGAACACAAAGTAAAGTATTATGATGACATGTTCAAAGAACTGGAGATAGAAAGCCAAAAGAGAAGAACACGCTCAGCATTTCTCAAGCAGAAAGAACTGAAGAAAAAATTGAAGCCTCGAGTTGCAGTAGTGAAGGATTCTATGAGGAAATATTAAACGATGCAAGAAGCATCAAAAGAAGATGAAAGGAACACAGAGAGTCACTGTAGCAAAAAGAATTGGCCAATGTTCAGCCATTTCAGGAGGTAACATATGATCAGGAACTGATGGTACCGAAGGGAGAAGTCCAAGCTGCACTGAAGGCCTGGCAAAAAACAAGGCTTTGGGAATTGATGGAATACCAGCTGAGATGTTTCAGCAAATGGATGCAGCACTGGAAGTGCTCGCTCTCTGTGCCAAGAAAGTTGCAAGACAGTTTCTTGGCCAACTGGCTGGAAGAGATCCATATTTACACCTATTCCCAAGAAAGGTGATCGAACCAAATGTGGAAATTATTGAACAATATCGTTAATATCACATGCAAGCAAAATTTTGCTGAAGATCATTAATAATGAGTAAATTAACCATTATCTTTTGAAAAAATTGTTTTTAGTGCCTTACAGTTGAAATACTTTAAAGTACATTATCCTTTGCAAGCTGAACAGTCCCATCAAGATAATTATCAGTTTAAATTCCTTCACTGATATTATTAAAAAAATGCTGTCACTGATATTATTAGAGGTCTATATATGGGAATTTTTTTTTTTTTTTATATGGGAAGCCCTGCTGGCGTAGTGGTTAAGTGCTATGGCTGCTAACCAAAGGGTTGGCTGTTTGAATCTGCCAGGAGCTCCTTGGAAACTCTGTGGGGCAGTTCTATTCTGTTCTATAGGGTCGCTATGGGTTGGAATCGACTCGACGACACTGGGTTTGGTTTTTTTGGTATGTATGGGAAGGAAACCCTGGTGGTGTAGCGGTTAAGTGCTATAGCTGCTAACCAAAGGGTTGGCAGTTCAAACCTGCCAGGCGCTCCTTGAACACTCTATGGGGCAGTTCTACTCTGTCCTATAGGGTCGCTATGAGTCGGAATTGACTCGATGGCAGTGGGTTTGGTTTTCGTTATATATGGAAAAACTGGATTCAAATTCCACTTCACTATTTATTAGCTTTGTGAACTTAGATAAGTTACCTAACCTCTCTGAACTTCAGTTCTGTCCTCTGAAAAATGAAGATAATAATACTCATCTCATACTGATGTAAGGATTAAATGAAATGAATAAAAGGGCTTAACATCATGGTTATTACATGCTTGATAAATACTGATTTCTGTTGGAAACCCTGGTGGTGTACTGGTTAAGAGGTGCAGCTGCTAACCAAAAGGTGGGCAGTTCAAACCCACCAGGCTCTCCTTGGACACCCTGTGGGGCAGTTCCACTCTGTCTTCATAGGGTCACTATGAGTTGGAATCGACTCGACGGAAATGAGTTTTTCTTTATGATTTCTTCGGAGCCCTGGTGGTACAGTGGTTAAGACCTTGACTGCTAACTGAAAGGTTAGCAGTTCGAATCCACCTGTTTCTCCTCAGAAAGCCTATGGGGCAGTTCTGCTCTGTCCTATAGGAGTCGGATATGAATCGGAATCCTGTAGCAGTCCTTCTATATGAGTCGGAAATCGGAAATCGACTTGATGGCAGAGGGTTTGGTTTTTTTTTTTTTTAAATGATTTCTTCAAATAGTTTTGTTGTATTAACTGTCCCCATGGAGAAATGCAGCCACGTGTAAATAAATTCACCCTTAGATGAAAATGAAAGTTGCTAACATGAATGTTCTACTAAGAGAATGGCTGGTAGATATTAAGAGGGTTTTTTTTATACAACTGTCGTTGGTGCTTCATCTGGAGCCAACTGATAACAGTCATCTACTTAGGACCACCAGTTCTTTCTTCACTGTGAATGCAATTATTTTATGACCATCGTTCAATAAAATGGCTTCAAACAAAAAACTCTATTTCTGTTTATAAAAGTTAAGTGTAGAAAACTTAGAGAATTTTGAACAGCCGTATTAGCTCCTAAAAATATGAACAAAAATACGAAAAAGGTATATAAATGTCACCTGTAATTATACCAACCTAAGGTAGTCATGGAAACCCTGGTGGTGTAGTGGTTAAGTGCTATGGCTGCTAACCAAAAGGTCAGCAGTTTGAATCCGCCAGGTGCTCCTTGGAAACTCTATGGGGCAGTTCTACTCTGTCCTGTAGGGTCGCTATGAATCGGAATCGACTCGACGGCACAGGATTTGGTTTGTTTTTTTTTTCAGGTAGTCATCGTTTTGCTGTACTATATGTATGTTCTGAGATTGTATTAGATTATTACATTTTATTCTAAATTGTGATTTAAATGGCTGTATGTTGTTTGCTGTTGAGGCCCCATGTGACAGAGTAGAATTGCCTCATAGGGTTTTCTAGGCTGTAGTCTTTATGGGAGCAGATTGCCAGGTCTTTCTCCCATGGAGCTACTTGATAGATTTGAAATGAATTTCAGTTAGAAGCCGAGAGCTTAACCGTTGGCACCACCAAACCAAAACCGAAACTGAAACCCTTTGCCACTGAGTATATTCCAACTCATAGCGACCCTATAGGACAGAGTAGAACTACCTCATAGGGTTTCCAGGAAGTACCTGGCAGATTCAAACTGCCAACCTTTTGGTTAGCAGCCATAGCTTTTAACCACTATGCCACCAGGGTTTCCGTTGAGCCACCTAGGGTCACTATGAGTCAGAATTGGGTTGTTGGCTATGGGTTTTTTTTTTTTTTTTTGGCATACAGCCATTTAAGGAGCCCTGCACCACCAGGGCTCCTTAAATGGCTGTATACAAAAAAGTAAAAATAAAAACAAAAAAACCAAACCTGTTGCCGTCGAGTTGATTCCAACTCATAGCAACCCTATAGGACAGAGTAGAACTCCATGTGTTTTCCAGAGAGCATGTGATAGGTTTGAACTGCCAACCTTCTGGTTAGCAGCTATAGCTCTTAACCACTACACCACCATGATTTCCAATTTACCTAAGGTTTTTTTTTGATGTTTGAGTTGTTTCCTTTTCCTTCTGCTCCAATAAAGAATGTTAAAGTGAACATCTTTATACATAAAACTTTGTGTATATTTCTGTTTGTTTCCTTAGGATAATTTTTAGGAGTGGAATTACTGGGAACAGAGAATGAACATTAGTACTTTATGTATATTACCAAGTTGCTTTGCAGAAAAGTTATACCAGTTTATGCTCCCACCATCCTCAAGTGTAACTTTCTGACAAAAGTTGAATTGCTTTTTGAATGTGCAGTTTGGCTATTTGTTAAATCAGTTGATTATTGTCCATTTTTTTGCTAATTGATTCTTGTCTAATTGATTCAGTATGGCTGTAATTTACAGAGACTAACTAACTGAATAACATTCTAATGACCTGTGTGATCTCGAATGAGATTTTGAAAAGGACAGTTTTTAAAGTAATGTTTAAAGTCATATTTGGTGTAAGTGGTAACTGGTATGCCAGTTTGACACAGTCATAGTTTGATTTTTGTATCCACCATGAGGCCTTTTAAGGGCTAATTTCTATTGCAGTTTTTAGAGGAAAATGAGATTCTTCTAATGTGCAATTAAAGTATTGGCATTATTCGTAATGTATATTATAGAGAAACTTAAGGGTAAAAATCAACTCATTTTGTTTTGTAGTAAAATCAGAAATAGGAAAAATATGTTAACATGATAATATCTAAGAGGGAAATATTCCATGTCTGCTTTTTTATTAATCCTCTAAAATGACTCTATGCTTAATTTATATGACTAACATCAGACACAAATATGTTACTAGGAATACATCCACTTATAGAAAAGATAAACACAATATGAGCTTAGGATTTTAATAAAGAATATTTTAAAAGTGTGTAGATAATTGAAAATTTCAACAAAGAGGTAATAATATCTATGTTTGCTACTTCTGGGAGCTAGTTAGATATTTTTCTCTTGTTTAGCTGCATTTAGTATAGCTTTTAACTTAAGGAAATGAGAACTGAGTCCTGTGTGATATGATATATCTTTTATGGAGTACTGAGAAATATAATTTTATTTAGTTATTTTTCAAGCCTCTATCTAGGCACACTAGCAACCAATTTTATTTTATTATAGTATGTAGATAACAAAGTCATATGCTCTGAAGGTAATGCAGAGAACATAAGAAGGGAAAAGAGAAAACATAAATTTTGTTTTTGCTGTTGTCATTTGGGATTTTCGTATTTTCTTTGTACATTGGGCACCATTTCATTTTTATTGCACTATACTGATAGCAATGTCACATTTCATTAACACCAAGTTAGTAAAAAAGTAAAGCAGAATATTTTGCTACTATTACCATTGTTCAAGATTTTTGTCCTGTAAACACTTATCTTTTATGGCTAAGAGCTATTTTAGAATGAGAATGCTTTAGGGAGACGTAGTATGTTTTAAGACAGATTAGACTTTAAAAATAATATTTTATCATGTTTAAGGGTGAAAGTTTACGCAGAACATTAGGTTTCCATTTAACAGTTTCTACACATATTCACTGATATTAGTTACATTTTCACAATGTTTCTTCCAGAATATTGGGTTTGTTTATCAGAATAACTGTTTGAAGTGAGGAAACTGAAATAGTAGTACATAAAACAGGTAAGATTTTGGTGTCTGATAGATGGGACTTAGAGGGAAGTCAACTGAATGGAGTACTTGCCTGGTGAGGACAAGCCTCAAGAGAGAGGAATTTAGGAGTGGGATGGTCCCTGGGAAGCTAAGTAGAAGCTTGAGGGCCCTTGGGAAGGGGTACTAAAAAAGAGGACAGAATGCCTTGGAAAAGTGAAATGGGGATGATGTAGTTTGACCTTGTAAGTCTTTCCTGGACTGGGCTTGGGTGTGTCAGCCATCTGCTACACATTCAGTTTAGGTGTAGACTTTGGACTAACCCCCTGCCTTTGAGTTGATTCCCACTCATAGTGACCTTTTAGGATAGAATATAACTGCCCCATAGGGTTTCCAAGGAGCAGCTGGTGGTGGATTCGAACTGCTGACCTTTTGGTTAGCAGCCAAACACTTAACCACTGCACCATCAGGGCTCCTATGGACTTTGGAAGGAGATAAAAATAATAATGTAAAACGACTCATTATTTACCCCATTATATTTCTAAGAGATTTACCCTTAAAGAGAGGGGCATGCTATCACCCTATCTAAGCTATTGTAAAAACTGGGTGGAGGAATGGGAAAAGCCTGTGAGTTATGTGAGCTATATGATCCAAATGAGGGACTCGATTTGATAATTTCCTTTGGGCTTTTGGTTTTTAATTTGTAGAATTAACTTCTGTTTCTCTTAAGTCTTGAATTTATTGTAACTAGAATTAATTTAAGCTTGGTTACCAAAATAACTGAATAAACCATTTGAAACTGGATATTTTGTCTGTTATATAGTATATTTGGAAACCCTGGTGGCGTAGTGGTTAAGTGCTATGGCTGCTAACCAAAGGGTTGGCAGTTCGAATCCGCCAGGCACTCCTTGGAAACTCTATGGGGCAGTTCTCCTCTGTCCTGTAGGGTTGCTATGAGTTGGAATCAACTCGACGGCACTGGGTTTTTGTTTCTATAGTATATTTATTAGCTCCAGGTAGGTCATCATATAGTTTATAAATCTTAACATTTTGTCATTTTTAAATATGCCTGATGATACTTTAGAAAATAAACCAATTTCTTCTTGCTTTAATTTTTCTTCACCTGTACTAACGGGCAAAATTGTGAACTTCATGATGAATTTCTCCTACAATTTTGATCCCCAGTTTACTTTCTCAGAACTCATTTTAAATTACAGGGACTGTGTTCTACCTTTAACCTTTTATGGTAGAATTTCACAATGAATGTTTTGACCTCCCGGGGTGCAGTATTTTGGGAGGTATTTGGAGCCCTGGTGGTGTAGTAGTTAAGAGCTACAGCTGCTAACCAAAAGGTTGGCATTTCGAATCTATTAGCTGCTCCACCTCGGAAACTCTGTACAGCAGTTCTGCTCTGTCCTGTAGGGTTGCTGTGAGTCAGATTTGACTCGACAGGAATAGGTTTGGTTTGGTTTTGAATTTGACTGAAATTAATAGCCATTATTATATTGGCTGCTGCTAATATATTAGAGATTATTCTTCAAAGAGCCCAGATGAACACCAACTCCAGTATTATTTGATGATGGCTGGGGATATACATATACACATACACACATACACACATACAGACACACACACAATCATTTACAATTCTTACGGGGCTGCTTGGCAGTTTTTATTTATTTTTAACTTGAATAAGCACCAGAATCAACTTAATTAAAAAAAGAAAAAGAGCTATGTCAAGCCTAGGATTTTAGCAAATAAACTTTAGTGAATATTTTGTGAAATTTTTAAATGGAATATTAAGGATAGAAGTCAAAGATGTTGACTGTGTTTTAGAGACACATTGTAGACAAGGAAGAGAAGAAACTAAAGCAGGTGAAGTCCCAAAGCATTCAGAGTTTTGGTTGTAGGAGGTGAAAGGGAATGGCTTCCTGATTCTTTTTTTTTTCCCTTTCAGTTTTCTGCTTTCACAATGAGTACTTGCTACTGGTGTTCTCCTTGACATATAAATAAATATCAAATATACTTTTAACAGTTTCTCAGTAGAGAACTCTTATCCTATTGAGGCTACTGATTCACAGGAAAAAAAATCCTTTGAGGGCAATATACAAGTGAGGAACAATTTAAGACAGAGAAAACAAAAGAGGAGGAGGAAAAGAGACAGCAAAAAGAAAAAAAGAAAAGAGTAGATATTGGGGAAGGAAACATGAGAGGAAGGAAGATGAAGAGGAAAAGTGAGTCAGAAAAAAAAAAAGTTTTTCTCCATTCTCTGCTCAGGCTTTTACCATCTGAGGGCTAGCATTCTTCCTTTGGCTTCCATCTCTCCTATTATATTCCAGCTAGTAAAAATTCTACTCTTAATACTGGTGCTAACCTCATTCTTCCAGCCTTTTACCTTTTTCATCCCCACACACTCTAGGTTCACCCAGCCACTATTAACTGTCTTTGGTATTTTTACTCCTCACTCCTCTGGCATTAGCATTTGCTGAAAGCTTCCCTTGAATAATAAAACCCTCTAAGTTAGTTAGTTCAATAAATATTTATTGAATTCAGTTTCACATCAGACAGTGTTCTAGGCTCTGGAGATATAATGGTGAATGAGATGAAGTTCCTGTCCTTATGGAGCTTACAACAGATTAATTAGTACGTGTCTGATTTGCCATGGAGAATATATTTGATTTTATATGAAGAAAAATAAAGCAGAGTAAAGGGTTAACAAATTATGGATAATATTGTGAAGAATGGGAATTCCAGAATGCTTAATTGTGCTCATGAGAAACCTGTACATAGACCAAGAGGCAGTGTTTGGACAGAACAAGGGGATACTGTGTGGTTTAAAGTCAGAAAAGGTGTGTGTTAGGGTTATATCTTTTCACCATACTTACTCAGTCTGTATGCTGAGCAAAGAATCCAAGAAGCTGGACTGTATGAAGAAGAACGAGGCATCAGGTTGGAGGAAGACTGATTAACAACCTGCGTTATGCAGTTGACACAACCTTGCTTGCTGAAAGTGAAGAGGACTTGAAGCACTTACAGATGAATTATACCTCAGCATAAAGAAAACAAAAATCCTCCCAACTGGGCCAATAAGCAACATCATGATAAATGGAGAAAAGATTGAAGCTGTCAAGGATTTCATTTTACTTGGATACACAATCAATACCCATGGAAGCTGCAGTCAAAAAATCAAATGATGCATTTCATTGGCGAAATCTGCTGCAAAAGACATCTTTAAAGTGTTAAAAAGCAAAGATATCACCTTGAAGACTAAAGGTGTGCCTGACTCAAACCGTGGTGCTTTCAGTTGCCTCATATGCATGTGAATGCTGGACAATGAATACAGAAGACCGAAGAAAAATTGATGTCTTTGAATTATGGTATTGGAGGAAGAATATTGACTATACCATGGATTGCCAAAAGAACGAACCAGTCTGTCCTAGAATTACAGCCAGAATGCTCCTTAGAAGCTAGGGTGATGTGAGTTCGTCTCATGTACTTTAGACGTTTTGTCAAGAGGGTTGAGTCCCTAGAGAAGGACATCATGCTTGGTAGAGGGTCAGCGAAAAAGAGGAAGACCTTCAACGAGATGGATTGACACAGTGACTGCAACAGTGGGCTCAAGCAGAACAATCGTGAGGATGGCGCAGGACTGGGCAGTGTTTCTCTTGTACCTAGGGTCACTATGAGTTGAAACCAACTCGATGGCACCTAACAACAACAGCAAAGAGGATAGAGAGTAGCAAAGTATGCGATTTTAGAAAGGGTAGTTAAGACAGTTTTCTCTGTGGAGGTGATATTTAAGTAGAAGCCTGAATGAAATGAGGGGAAAAGCCACATGACTATTAAGGCAATATGTACCTGGCAGCAGGCTGAGTCAAGGACATAGATAGGTTTATGCTTCATGTGTTTGAGGATCAGCAAGAAACATAGCAGATGGAGGAGGAGAGTGGTAGGAAATGAGGTTAAGAGTTAGGCAGGGGCTAGGTCATGTGGGGCCTGACAGGCCATGGCCAAGTCCTTGGATTTTATTCACTTAGATGTTGAGAGCAAGGAGGCAATGTGATTTGCTTCACTCTACAAGTATTTTCTCAGATGAGGGCGAAGCTGCAAAGTATCAGGAAAATTAACGAAGTGCTATGGAGTTGCATAAAAATAAATACTGCAGTAGGAGTGGGAGGTTGTTCAGGGACAGCTAGCACTGGATGACATTATCGAAAGTCTGTTTTACCTTCGAAGGAGTGCCACAATATCATGATGGAATAGGTGATTATTTCTTTCTCTAGAAAGATATCTTCAATTGGTTATTTCAGAAGCCAGTAGAGATGAAGATAATGGTGGCCAGTACTTATTATGGGCTCATTATATATCAGGCACTGTACTAGCTGCATTTGTAAATTTTAGATTATATAGGTATTTGTTCCCATTTTATACAGAAAAATGAAGCCCAGAGGTATAACTTTTCCAAGGTTTCATTGTGCCACAAGTGCAATAAGTACTTCGTTAATTATCTGAAAATTCACACTAAAGTAAGCCCTTTGCCTGAATTATTTGAGTGCTTGCAACAGTATAGATCTGGATATTAATCATGTTTAATCAGACAGTACTGTTAAATTTCTAGGAATATAGGAAAGGAGTAGTTAAAAGACTTGTCTTCTCTCAAAACATACACTTTCTCATTATTTTCAGGTAATTAAAGGGATATATGGTCATTTTAGAAAAATTAGAAAATATAAATTTTTACACACACATACACCCACACCCCTATGTTGTGGCCACCCCTTTGCCTGCGCCTCAGACCAGTACTTTATCCAGTGTAAGCCAGTGGATTCTGGCAGTATTGTTATTATATTTATTTAAATAATTGCAGAATGAATGAGTTTTATTCACTTTGTCCAGTGTTGCCAATCATCTAGACTTATTATAAGGGAATGTATTACTTATAGATGAATTTGAGAAACTTAAATGTGTTTGATAACTCAATATATCTAGCAAAATTGTTACAGTGGTCACCTGAAGACCCTAGCTCTGTAGTCCATTCATTAGCAGTGAACCAAAGTCTTATGCTCTGGTAGTCTAGCTGTAGGACATCCTACAATATCCAGTATTTAGTTGGCATAATTCATCTAAAGGAAATTAAAAAAAAACTGCCTCCCCCCCACCAGATAGCTTCTTGCTTTGAGAGTTATAGAGCAGACTGTAGAGGTACTTTTCAGTCTACGAAGTTAGATGTTCAAGGAGTATACTTAATTTTTTTTTGTAGCTCAGTTTGTATTTTGAACCTCTGTTTATATGCTCAGGTGGCTGAAATTATACTGTCAGTTAGGAATCCATCACCTTTTTCTTGGGCTCTGTTAATTCTTGGGTTTGGGGTGGGTAAGGCCTACTAGTCATCTTCATCTTTCCACAGTAGTGGCATCTGTAGAAATGTTTATCCTTCATTTTGTTTCTGTAGTTAGTTCCTAATCACAGGTTGCTGCTGACTCGTTCCCTAATCCCATCTACAAGGTTTTATCTAGTAAACCTTGGAATTTCTATGCTAGTGATTACATTGTAATCTTTTTTTCAGCAAATAGAAGCATAATATACAAAAAGGAGAAAAATATATGGGATACATTTTTAAAAAATAGCACGATTTATTTAATGTCAGCCTTATCAATAATTATATATAAATGGTTTAAACAATCCAGTTGAAATGCAGATTGGCAATGCAAATTGCCACATTGGAAGTGATATAGTGTTATTTGAAGGTAGACTATGATAATTTAAAGATGTACATTGTGAATTCCACAAGAATCACTAGAAAACTAAAACAGTTATACAGCTAGTAAGCCAACAGAGTAGATAAAGCAGAGTAATAAAACAAGAAATCCAAAAATAACACATTATTCAATAATATTTTTAATTTCAGTGGTTAAAGGATTAGTTATATACCGTAAACTGGCTACTCACAGTACATACCACACTTAGTTGCTACGATTCTGAAATTTTGGTTAACTTAGTGACCCTATTTTGGATATATTGAAATACTGAAAATAACGGTAACAGTCCTGCTCACTAGTTTGTTTTTTTTTTTTTTTTTACTTTTTTATTGCCATTTCAGCCATGTATGTTTTTTTTATGTAATTCAGTGACGTTGATTACGTTGTCCATGTTGTGCAACCATCACCACTATCCACTTCCAAATTTCTTTATCACCTTTAACAGAAACTCAGTACCCTTAAGCAATACATTCTCATTTCCCCCTCCTACCTGCTCCTGATAGCCGTGATCATATTTGGTAGCTATCCATTTGCCTATTCTAGATATTTTATATAAGTAGGATCATATAATATTTGTCCTTTTGTGTCTGACTTATTTCAGTCAGCATCATGCTTTCAGGGTTCATCCACGTCATAGCATATATCAGAACTTTTTTCTCTTTATGGCTGAATAATATTCTGTTGTTTGTATATACCACATTTTATTTATTCATTCATCTGTTGATGGACACTTGGGTTGTTTGGCTGTTGTGAGTAATGCTGCAGTACACATTGGTGTACAAGTATCAGTTTGAGTCCCTGCTTTCAATTCCTTAAGTATACACCTTGGATTGGAATTGCTGTGTTAACTTATGCTGGATTATAAGGTAGTTCTATGTTTAACTTTCTGAGGAACTGCCATACTGTTTCCCATAGCAGCTGTACCTTTTTACAATTTCACCAGCCATGGATGAAGGTTCCAGTTCCTTCACACCCTTGCCAACACTTGTTATTTTTCATTTTTCTGGTAATAGCCATCCTAGTGGGGATGAGTAGTATCTCACTGTGGTTTTGATTTCCATTTCTCTAATGACTAATGATGTTGAGCATCTTTTCATGTGCTTCTTGGCCATTTATATATTTTATTTGGAAAAATATTCAAATTCTTTGCCCAGTTTTAAACTGCGTTGTCCTTTTGCTGTTGAGTTGTGGGAGTTCTTCATATATTTTGCATGCTAAACCCTTATCACATAAATGGTTTCCAAATATTTCCTCCAGCCTGTAGGCCATCTCTTCACTTTGTTGATAAGGTTCTATGATGCACAAAAGCTTAAAATCTTGATGGTTACCAATTTATCTATTTTGTCTTTTTTGGTTGGGTGTTTGCTATCATATCTAAGAATGGCTTGTCCAAGAATCCAAGTTCCGAAGTGTTACTCCTATAGTTTGAAAAGTTTAAGAATTTCAGTTGTTACATTTAGTTCTTTGATCCATTTTGAGTTAATTTTCATATATGGTATGAGGTATAGGTCCACCTTCATTCTTTGGTATGTGAAGGTCCAGTTGTCCCAGCGCCATTTGTTGAGACTATTCTTTCCCTGTTGGATGGACTTAGCATCCTTATCGAAAATCAATTGGCAGTCCTGGACAGAGCGGGAAAAAATGTAGAACAAAATTCAAATTCATAAAAAAAGGCCAGACTTACTGGTCTGACAGAGACTGGAGGAACCCTTGAGACTGTGGCCCCTGGACACCCTGCTAACTCAGAACCAAAGCTACTCTCAAAGTCCACCTTTCAGCCAAAGCTTAGACAGGCCTATAAAACAAGCAGTAACACATGTGAGGAAGATGCTTCTTAGTTCAATCAAATATACAAGATCAAATGGGTAACTCCTGCCCAAAAGCAAGAGCAAAGGTAGGACGGGACAGTAAAACTGGACAAATGGACACCGGGAACCCAGGGTGGAAAGGGGGTAAGTGCTATCACATTGTGGGGATTGCAAACAATATCGCAAAAAAATTGTGTATAAATTTTTGAATGAGAAACTAACCTGCACTATAAATTTTCACCTAAAGCACATAAAATTATTAAAAGAAAGAAGGAAAATCGATTGACCATAGATGTATAGATTTATTTCTCAACTCTCAATTCTATTCCATTGGTCTGTATGCCTACTGTTAGGCCAGTCTTTGTCCCTTTCTGGAATATTCATTATGTACATAAAGGCTCTAAGAAATATAGCAGTGCAGAAAGTTGTTTAACTCAGCTTTTCCCAGATTTTATTTGATTACCATCCCTACCCACTTTTTGCCAAGACACCTGTTAAGTCGCTAGTGTTCCATAGAACACAGTGAACAAAATTTAGAAAATGCTGCCTAGGTGATGATGATACATATCGTTAAACTAAATTGTAGCTATATCTGGGCCTATATAGTCATATCACATGTTAAAGAAAAGATAGTTGAGAGTAGAAAAATAGTTCGCTGGTATTAGACTCCATTTAAACCAAATTAGTAATTTGGGGGTACAAGTTTTAAGAGTAACTTTCTCTCTTCAAAAAAAAAAAAAAAAAAAAGTGTTTCAGAGTGTTATAAAACCAAATCTCATAAGGCTGGACAAAAAACAAACTCTTGCAAAATAAACTTTTGATGAGCAAAGTGTAAATGAATCAGAAACACAGGAAATAAATTGCATTTGAAATATTCCTGTGTATAAAATTTGAGAAATGACTTAAGAATTTTGGTCAAGCGAGTTTTGGGTTTTGCTAAATTCAAACATTAAAAGTTTAGTATATGCGTGATCTTCACGAAGAGGTTATCCATTCCTAACTTAAAATTCCAGAAAAGAGTTAGAAAATGAACATTTGTGTTTAGAAAGTACTTAACAGGTCTTGAAATGCTGCAAAGCAAGTTCTGAAGTTTACCCATAGCCCTTCCTGATAGCCTAGAGCTCTCTACTGAAACTCCAAGTTGCAACAATAATATCGCAGAAATACAGACATGGTATTTATTCTTTTATTTCTTTTTGGTGATGAAAAGAAGTAAGGCCAAGGGCCTTATAAAGTTATTGCTTTCACTAGGTACCTCCCACCTCAATTATCTGATATTTGGTCTTAGTACACAGCTCTAATAGGTATTTCCTTGTTTATGCAAAACGATAATCAGCGATATCAGCAGGCCTCTGAAAATAGAATTTCTTATCTTGTGTTTACTCTGCTAGATTCCAAGCAGTAGAGCAGAAAACACTGTAATTCTGTAAAACAGTTGCTCTAGCCTTTTATAAAGTAGTAAGGTTTACCATAGAATTTTTAAAATAAAGTGGTAAGAGTTGTAATAAGCTATTGTTTATTGGTTTCTATAACGATGGCACTGGGTTCTGGGTTTGTATAATCATAGTGCCTTGCTCTTGTCTCTAAAGTATTCAAAGGTGAATAAGTATTAACTTTAGTAAACACTTTAGAATATGAACATTAGGAAAATATAAGCAATGGATGAATTGGTATAAAATGCAGGTTCAAAACAAGTTTTTCTAATGCCTTTTTGGAGTAAAGAAAGGGTAAATTAAGATGATCTGTGTTGTAGCTATATCTAGGCCTTTCTGATTATAAGAAGTATAAGTTGAGAGAAAAATAATATTCTGGCAAGTATAGACTCTACTCAAATCTAATGAGAGATTTTGGGATGGTCTGCTTTATGATGCCTTTAAGAAAAGGATGCTGTAATCTAGCATATAACCCACTGTTTTCAAGAAGTCCTGGATAAATTTTACCATTGGTTATAAAATGCCTTGTTTACATATTTATAGCTTCAGAAGGCACTAATTCCAGCACTGAGTCCTAGTTTTTTAGTGTGTACAATTGTTCCCTCAGACATTTTGTGTATACTTTTTAAAAATCCTAAATTTTATACTCTTTTCTGAGGCAGCAGTACAAAAGTCTTTATAAAATTATTAGTTATGTATGTAAGAGTCCTAAACTTTCTACTTGATAGAAATGTTTGATTCTTACCTGCCTTCCTTCCTGTTTTTTTCATTAAATCCAGAATTTTACCGGTTGCTGTCAAGTTGATTCCTATTCGTGGTGACTCCTTGTGTGTTAGTGTTGAACTATACTCCACAGGTTTTAAATGGCAAGCCAGCCATTTGTACCCCTCGGGGACATGCAAATACTGTACTTAAGCTATGAGGTTGTTACAAAGACTTGGGTTTTGCACATTATTTTTCATACCATCTCTATCAGTCTTTTTCAGTCACAGTCCAGTCACTGTTGAGGTTAGATGATGAGAAAAGTCCATAGACCAGCCATTGTGTTTGTGTGACTGAAGATACTGCATTTAATGCCAGAGTTTTGCGTATCCTAAAGATTATAAATTGTCTCCCTCAATTTTTTTTCACAATTTCAAAACAATTTTAATCTCTCTTCTCAGGTGATTTAGGACCCCATGAACAAAAAGGTAAGCAGCCTTACTGCATTTATTAATGGGCTAAAATGGGATAATATTATTTTTGAAATTTTAACAAAATCTGTGCTATAATCAGGAGCTAGGAAATTTTTTATATAGTGGGCCAGGTAGTAAATATTTTAGGTTTTATGGACCATATGATCTCTGGTAAGAGTCCCTGGATGATGCAGATGGTGAAGCGCTTGACTGCTAGCCCGATGGTTGGAGGTTTGAGCCCTCTGGAAGGTAGGTCTGCTGATCTGCTTATGAAAGGTCACAGCCTTGAAAATCTGCACGTGGGCATTGACTCGATGGCAACTAAAAATAACAACAACAACATGGTCTTTGTTGCAACTACTCACCTCTGTCATTGTAGTGCAAAAGTAGTCATAGACAATACATAAATGAATATACACGGCTGTGTTCCAGTAAAATTTTATGTACAAAAACAGGCCGTGGGCAGATTTGGCTTGCAGCCCATAGTTCGCTAACTCATGTTATAGAGAATCTTGCAAAAAAAAAAATTATAGCTATCATTTGTTGATTACCTACAGTATATTGGGCAATGTAATAGGCACATTGATTGCATTGTTAAATTAATTTATCCTTACAGCAGCAAGGAAGCCGAGGCTCGAGGGATTTTAAATTCTTACTCCAAGGTCACACAGAAAGTTGCAGAGCCTTTACTGGAACCCAGATTTATCTCCATAGGTGACAATATACTTACTCTTATTCTGAAGGAAAATGTTCTGTAAATTTAGGAACTTTGCTTTCTATACTCTAAAAGAAATAGTTTGTAAAATGTAAAGTTGAACTATAGTGATTTTACTAGAAATAATTTCATATGTTATGGTTCAAATAGTGTTCAAATAAAACTGACAATTTAAATAAGGATAACCAACTAGTCAAGGGCACCAGAGTTTTCCTTAGCTATCCCTAGTTCTAGGATTACAGACAGTCCTGAAACTTGCCATGGTACATCAGTTTCTTTAAAGATCTCTTTTCTTTGACTTTGCTGAGAGACTAAGTTAGCTGCTCTTGGTAAGGGCTTGGGGAAAAAAAAAAAAAAAAACAACAACTTAGCAGCATTTTAAGCTTCTCTTCCCCAAATTCAGAACAGGTCATAAATACCTCAGCCCTTTGGAGGTGATAGTGGACAGAGATGAGGATCTTTGGACCCCAGAAAGTTGAAGAAGAAGTTGTTCAGTTCAGCTGTCGTTCTGCCTTCATCACCTTAGTTCTCTGGGCCTGGAAACACACTTGATTTATATAGAGATCACATTCAACTCTGTTTTAATCAACAAGTCTTTGAAAAAAGTATATTTTCTCTTTCCCCATGTAATTTCTGGTAGCCTGTTCAAAAGAGGGTGTTGAAGTTAGGAGAAAAGCACCACTGATAGGACATGTCAGTGGTGTGTATGTGTGTGTGAGTATGCGGGGATGAGAAAAGCACCACAACCGAAATCATTCTCCTCGTAGTTTCTTTTGGATTACATTTCTATTTCTGATTCTGAAGACTGATCTGATTATTTATTTATTTATACTAAATAGGTATTCATTGAGCATCTACTGTGTGCCAGCCATGATTCTTGAGGATATAATAATGAGTCAGACACCCTGTCCTCAATGAGATTACTAATGGGGGATATATATATATATATATATATATATGTATATATATATGTATATATATACACACACACATAGTTTTAGTACTGTGTATTAAAATGTTAGAACAGGAATGAAATACTAAGGGAGCACATAGGAAAAACATTAATCCTACCTTGAGATTCAGAGAAGGCTCCCTGGAGGAGATACAGTCTAAGCTAAGTTATGAAGAAGAGGAGTTAAACTGACAAAAAAGCCAGGAAAGCCTGTCCTAGGCAGATGTTAAGAGGTGAGGATGGAAGGTAGGCAGTCTAGCTCATCTGACTTTTCTGCAGCCCATCTACATGACTCAGCTGAATTAAGGAGGCATTTAAAAAGAAAAGAGCCTTCTTTATTGGGTGCCATGAAGTGAAAGGAAGAAGTAGATGTGGCACAGATCACGCATTCCATGTCTAATCAGAAAAGTGAGATTCGCTTACAGCCTGGGCATGATCCTCATCAGAATAGATGTGGCTGGCATTGAACAAAATAATAATAGGCCTTCTTGGCTATGTTGAGTCCTTTTTTGGTTACTATTTATTACAAAAAATGTCACTGAGATCAGCTGGGCTCAAATCTTCATACGAATGAGCCAGGGAGACCCTATGGCAACCCCACTGAGGCCCAGCCCTTAGAGTGCTCCTTCCAGGCCAGCCCACCCAACTCTGTTCTTTGCTCCAAAGCCTTTTGTGTTTTCTCCTTTCCTTTTTTCCCCCCTAGGTGAGATAATTAAAAGAATTTCAAGAAACATCCTTTGTAAGTCCTGACTTTGAAATATTTTGTAATCCTAAGAAGTTTGGACTTCATCCCGAGGGCAAAGAAATGACATAATCAGCTGCAATGAGAAGAATGGCATGAAGTTGGGCAACACTGGAGCCAGTGACACAAATTAGGTAAGTAGGTGAGAGAGAATAATGACCTAAACTAAAGGCAGTGGGAATGGAAAGAAGTAGATGATTTGAGAGAAATTTGGAGTAAAATAAATAGAACTCAGTGATTGCCTAGATATGGGGGACTGGTGAATGAATGGCAGTAGTCAAGGTTGATAGGTTTCTGATTTGGGCAATAGAATAGATAGTGGTGCTTATACAAAGATTGAGAATGTAAAAGGGAGAGCAAGTGTCAAAAAGTTCCCAAGCAGCAGTCAGCTTGTATGTCAGTTCTTGATACTTCCGTAGATTCAGCCGATAAGGAAACAATGAGCCCAGATGGATTTAAGTAGTTTGTAACTCACGACAAAGTACACAGCACGATCTTCATGTTTGTATCAGATCCTTGTGTCCCATGGAAGTGATGCAGAGTGAGGCCCAGGTAGATGCTGTGGATACAGTGAATTGGTGTCCTCCCAGTCTTATAAAGGAAACCCTGGTGGCATAGTGGTTAAGTGCTACAGCTGCTAACCAAAGGGTCGGCATTTTTAATCTGCCAGGTGCTCCTTGGAAACTCTATGGGGTAGTTCTTCTCTGTCCTGTAGGGTTGCTATGAGTCGGAATCGACTTGACAGCAATGGGTTAGTCTTATAAAGAGCTATTAGCAAACCTGCCCAACCTTTGCCCTTGAAGACACATTTATCTTTATTATCCTAGTAAGGAAACAAATGTGCCATCTAACACTGACAGATGCACTGTCTCTAGCTTCCAAGATTGTTTGCTAAGCAAACGTTCTTGAAAAGATAGTTATAGACACATAGAAGCACCACGGAGAATTGCCTCCCAACAGCAAAGTCATGATTTTTTAAAAAAAAATTTTTATTGTGCTTTAAGTGAAAGTTTACAAATCAAGTCAGTCTCTCACACAAAAACTTACATACACCTTGCTACATACTCCCAATTACTCTCCCCTTAATGATACAGCCTGCTCCCTCCCTCCACTCTCTCTTTTTGTATCCATTTTACCAGCTTCTAACCCCTCTACCCTCTCATCTCCCTTCCAGGGAGGAGATGCCAACATAGTCTCAAGTGTCCACCTGATCCAAGAAGCTCACTCTTCACCAGCATCCCTCTCTAACCCATTGTCCAGTCCAGTCCCTGGAAGAGTTGGCTTTGGGAATGGTTCCTGTCCTGGCCATCAGAATGTCTGGGGGCCATGACCATCGGGGTCCTTCTAGTCTCAGTCAGACCATTAAGTCTGGTCTTTTTATGAGAATCTGGGGTCTGCATCCCACTGGCCTCCTACTCCCTCAGGGGTTTTCTGTTGTGTTCACTGTTAGGGCAGTCATCGGTTGTAGCTGGGTACCATCTAGTTCTTCTGGTCTCAGGCTGATGTAGTCTATGGTTCATGTGGCCCTTTGTGTCTCTTGGGCACATAATTACCTTGTGTCCTTGGTGTTCTTCATTCTCCTTTGATCCAGGTGGGTTGAGACCAATTGATGCATCTTAGATGGCTGCTTGCTAGCATTTAAGACCCCGGACACCACTCTTGAAAGTGGGATGCAGAATGTTTTCTTACTAAATTTTATTATGCCAATTGACTTAGATGTCCCCTAAAACCATGGTCCCCAAACTTCTGCCCCTGCTACGCTGGCCTTCGATGCATTCAGTTTATTCAGGAAACTTCTTTGCTTTTGGTTTAGTCCAGTTGTGCTGACTTCCCCTGTATTGTGTGCTGTCTTTCCCTTCACCTAAAGTAGTTCTTATCTACTATCTAATTAATGAATGTCCTTCTCCAATCCTCCCTCCCTCCCCTCTCTCGTAACCATCAAAGAATATTTTCTTCTCTGTTCAAACTATTTCTCGAGTTCTTGTAATAGTGGTCTTATACAATATTTGTCCTTTTGCAGCTGACTAATTTCATTCAGCATAATGTCTTCCAGATTCCTCCATGTTATGAAATGTTTCACCGATTCCTCACTGTTCTTTATTGACACGTAATATTCCATTGTGTGAATATACCATACTTTATTTATCCATTCATCCATTAGTGGGCATCTTGGTTGCTTCCATCTTTTTGCTATTGTAAATAGTGCTGCAGTGAACATGGGTGTGCATATACCTGTTCGTATAAAGGCCCTTATTTCTCTAGGATATAGTCCAAGGAGTGGGATTGCTGGATCGTATGGTAGTTCTATTTCTAGCTTTTTAAGGAAGTGCCAAATTGATTTCCAAAGTGGCTGTACAGTTTTACACTCCTACCAGCAGTAAGGTCATGATTTTAATTTTGGACGTGTTACATTTGAAATGCCTATGACATCTAAACATAGATGTTGAGTAGATAGTATACAGTTTATAGGAATGTTCAGTATAGAGTTTATAGAATGAGACAAAAATTTATGTAAAATTTGGCTATGTCAAAATATTAGTATTGACAGTCATTCATAAGACATTTATAGCACGTGGTTACCATGTTGCCTAATTAACCACAATGATATTAAATGTGTATATGGTTTATTATTTTATTCATTACAAATTGAATTCTCCTAGGCCTAGTCTTCTGTTGCTCATGAGGTTTGATGATCTCCTATTGTTATTAAAAAAAAAAAATTTTTTTTTTTTTTTTTTTTAATAATTGTTGTTATTAGGTTCTGTCAATTCGCTTCTGACTCGTAGCAACGCTGTATACAACAGAATGAAACACTGCCAGGTCCTTCGCCATCCTCACAGTCATTGCTCTGTTTGAGCCCATTGTTGCAGCCACTGTGTCAGTCCATCTTGTTGAGGATCTTTCTCCTTTTCACTTTACCAAGCATGACGTCCTTCACCAGGGACTGGTCCCTCCTTATAACATGTCCAAAGTACGTGAGACAAAGTTCCACCATTTTCGCTACTAAGAAGCATTTCTGGCTGTACTTCTTCCAAGACAGATTTCTTTTTTCTTCTGGCACTCCATGGTATATTCAGTTTTCTTCGCCAACACCATAATACAGATGCATCAATTCTTCGCTCTTCCTTATTCATTATTCAGGTATCACATATATATGAGGTGATTGAAAATATCATGGCTTGGGTCAGGTGCACCTTAGTCCTCAAAGTGACATTTTTGCAGCACATTTGCCTAATGCAATACATTGTTTGATTTCTTGGCTGCTGCTTCCCTGGCCATTGATTGTGGATCCAAGTAAAATGAAATCCTTGACAACTTCAATCTTTTCTCCTTTTATCATGATGTTGCTTATTGGTCTAGTTGTGAGGATTTTTGTTTTCTTTATGTTGAGGTGTAACCTACACTGAAGGCTCTAGTCTTTGATCTTCACCAGAAAGGGCTTCAAGTTCTCTTTGCTTTCAGCAAGCAAGGTTGTGTCGTCTGCATATTGCAGGTTGTTAATGAGTCTTCCTCCAATCCTGATCCTACGTTCTTCATATAGTCCAACTTTTCAGATTATTTGCTCACCGTCTAGATTGAATAAGTATGGTGAAAGGAAAGAAACCTGATTCACATCTTTCCTGATTTTAAACTATGCGGTATCCCCTTCTTTTGTTGGAATGACTCCCGCTTGGTCTATGTACAAGTTCCACATGAGTACAATTAAGTGTTCTGGAATTCCCACTCTTTGCAGTGTTGTCCAGAATTTGTTTGATCCACACAGTTAAATGCCTTTGCATAGTCAATAAAACACAGGTAAACATTTTTCTGGTATTCTCTGCTTTCAGCCAAGATCCATCAGACATCAGCAATGATATCCCTTGGTCCATGTCTTATTGTGAGTCCAGCTTGAGTTTCTGGCAGTTCCTTATCTGTGTACTGATGCAACTGTTTTGGAATTATTGTCAGCAAAATTTTACTTGGGTATAATATTAATTATATTGTTCGATAATTTCCACATTCTATTGGATCACCTTTCTTTGAAATGGGCACAAATATGGATCTCTTCCAGTTGGTTGGCCAGGTAGCTGTCTTCTTGGCTTCCAGCATTCCATCCTTTTGTTGAAACATCTCAATTGGTGTTCCACCAATTCCTGGGGGCCTTGGTTTTTGCTAATGCCTTGAGTGCAGCTTGCACTTCTTCCTTCGCTACCAAGGGGTTTTGAGTATATGCCACATCCTGAAATGGTTGAACATTGACCAATTCTTTTTGAAATAGTAACCCTATGTGTTCCTTCTTTTGATGCTTCCTGTATTGTTCAGTTTTTTGCCCGTAGAGTCCTTCAGTATTGCAACTCAGGCTTGAATTTTTTCTTCAGTTCATTCAGCTTGAGAAATGCTGAGCATGTTCTTCCCTTTTGGTTTTCTAACTCCAGGTCTTTGCACGTTTCATTATAATGCTTTGTCTTCTGTAGTGGCCCTTTGAAATCTTCTATTCAGCTCTTTTTCTTCATTTCTTCTTTTGCTTTAGCTACTCTGTGTTCAAGAGCAATTTCAGAGTCTCTTCTGGTGCCCATTTTGGTCTTTGCTTTCTTTCCAGTCTTTTAAAATGATAACATGCTTTTTTCATGTATAATGTCCTTGATGTCATCCCACAATGCATCTGGTCTTTGGTCATTAGTGTTCGATGTGTCAGATCTATTCTTGAGATGATCTCTAAATTCAGGTGGAGTATACTCAAGGTTGTGTTTTGGCTCCTGTGGACTTGTTTTCATTTATTCAACTTGAACTTGAATTGATGCTCTGTTCTGCAGTCAGCCCCTGGCCTTGTTATAACTGATGGTATAGAGCTTCTCCATCATCTGTTTCCACAAATGTAGTTGATTTGATTCCTGTGTATTCCACCCGTGGAGGTCCATGTATGTAGTTGCCATCTATATTGTTGAGAGAAGGTATTTGCAATGAATAAGTTGTTGGTCTTGCAAAATTCTGTCATGAGGTCTCCGGTGTCATTTCTCTCACCAAGGTCATATTTTCCAACTGCCGATCCTTTTTCTTTTTTTCCAACTTTCACATTCCAATCACCAGTAATTATCAATGCATCTTGATCAATTTCAGATTAGAGAAGTTGGTAAAAATCTTCATTTTCTTCATCTTTGGCTGTAGTGGTTGATGCATAAATTTGAACAATAGTTGTATTACTGTCTTTCTTATAGGTGTATGGATATTATCCTATTACTGACAGCATTGCACTTCAGGATAGATCTTGAGATGTTCTGTTTGATGATGGATGTGATGCCAGTCCTCTTTAATTTGTCATTCCTGGAATAGTAGACCATATGACTGTCTGATTCAAAATGGCCAATACCAGTTCACTTCAGCTCACTAATGCCTAGGATATTGATCTTTTTGTGTTCCATTTCATTTTTGATTACTTCCAATTTTCCTAGATTCATACTTCAGACATTATTCCACATTCCGATTATTAATGAATATTTGCAGTTGTTTCTTCTCATTTTGAGTCTTGCCACATCTGCAAATGAAGTTCCTGGAAGCTTGACTCCATCCATGTCATTAAGGTGGACTCTGAGGATGCAGCTCTTACCCAGTTGCATCCTGAGTGCCTTCCAAGCTGCAGGGGTCATCTAGCACTACATCAGACAGTGTCCAGCTGCTATTTGTAAGGTTTTCACTGGTCAGTTTTTTTAGAAGTAGATTTCCAGGTCCTTTTTCCTAGTGTGTCTTAGTTTGGAATCTCCACAGACTCTGCTGGTATTTGAAATACCAGTGGCATAGCTTCCAGCATAACAGCAACACACAAACCACCACAGTATGACAAACTGACAGATGAGTGGTGATCTGCTAACAACCTCAAAAAATTAAATAGTAGTGTCTTGATATTTATGACACATCACAGAACTGGCCTCATAACTGCAACTTATTTTGCCTACATTTGTCTAGACCATGAACACTAGAGTCCCGGTGTTTATGCACTTCACTGCTAACCAAGGGGCTTGTGGTTTTAACCCACCAGCCATTCCGTGAGAGGAAGATGTGCCCTATGGGGAAGTTCTACTCTGTCCTATAGGGTCACTATGACTTGGAATTGACTCCACTGCAATGAGTTTGGGTGTTTTTTTGAGACTAAACCAGCCTTTCTGATAGAGATAAAATGCAAGCCACAAATGTATGCCACATGTGTAGTTAAAACTTTTCTAGTAGCCATGTTGAAAAAAACAGGTAAAATTAATTTTAATAACATCTTTTATTTAACTCAATATATCTAACATATTATTCCAACATATAGTCAATATAAAAATATTAGTGAGATGTTTAAAATTTTTCCATACTGAATCTTTGAAGAGTATCCCACACTCATGTCACATTTCAGTTTATACTAAACACATTATAAGTACTCAATAGCCACACGTATGGCTGCTGGCTACAGTATTGGACAGCACAGATCTAGTCCCTAAGACCAGGAAGTTAGATTTCATCATGTATGATAATTTGTAAGTATAATTCTTCTTTTTATCTTAGAAGAATAAATACTGTGGTATACTTTTCATCTTAGACGATTCAACACTGTAGGATAACTAACATCATAATGAACAAAAAAATGACCATTGAATTTACATGTTATTTTTTAATAATATTTTGTGTTTTTGGTGGAAGTCTGCACAGCAGATGAGTTTCTCATTTAACAATTTTTATATGTTTTGTTCAGTGACATTGGTTACATTTTTCACAATGTCTCAATATTCTCATTATTTCCATTCTGCTTATTCCTTTTCCATATATCTAGTTTCCCTGCCTCCCCTTACCTTCTCATCTTTGCTTTAGGGTAACTGTTGACCAGTCTCATATAGATGATTTTTTTTCAGTGGAACGCAGTACTCACTGGTGATATTGTTTATTTTATGAGCTAATTTATTATTCAGGTGAACGTTAACCTCCAGGAGTAGTTTCAGTTCAAAATTTAAAGGGTATCTCAGGGCAATAGTCTCGGTGGTTTCTCTAGCCTCAGCTAGTCTAGCAAGTCTATCCTTTTTTTAAGAATTTGAGTTTTTTCTACAATTTCTTCCCATTCTGTCTAGGACCATCTATTGTATCCCTGGTCACAATGGGCGGTAGTGGTAGCCAGGCACCATCTAGTGCTTCTGGTGTCTGGGTAGATGAGGTCATGGTTCATGTAGACTCAGTTGCATAGACTGGTTTCTTCTTTGAGTCTTTTGCTTCCTTCTTCTCTTTTGCTCTGTACAAGTTGAGACCAATAGTTGTATCTTAGATGGCCACTTGCAAGCTTTTAAGACACCAGATACTACTCACCAAACCTGGATGTAGAACAAAAACTTTATGAGCTATGTTATGCAGATTGACTGGGTTGTACCATGAGACTATGATCCTAAGCCTTAAAACCCAGTAAACCAATCCTGTGAGGTGTTTGGTTATATCTGGGAAGTATTCATGACTGTGCCCCCTATGTGCTTTCTTATATATATGAATATATATACAGCACACACAAACATGTACATACATATGCCTACAAATATACCAGTGTTGTGAAGGATTTCATTTTACTTGGGTCCACAATCAACACCCATGGAAGCAGCAGTCAAGAAATCAAAAGGTGCATTGCATTGGGCAGATCTGCTTCAAAACACCTCTTGAAAGTGTTGTAAAGCAAAGATGTCACCTTGAGGACTAAGGTGCGCCTGACCCAAATCATGGTGTTTTCAGTAGCATCATAAAATATATGCGAAAATTGGACAGTGAATAAGGAAGATGGAAGAATTGATGCCTTTGAATTGTGGTGTTGGCTAAGAATTTTGAACATACCATGAATTGCCAAAAGAATGAACAAATCTGTCTTGGAGGAAGTACAACCAGAATGCTTCTTAGAAACAGGGATGGCAAAACTACGTCTTACATACTTTGGACGTGTTGTCAGGAGAGATCAGTCCTTGGGGAAAGACATGCTTGGTAAAGTACAGGGTCAATCAAAAAGAGGAAGATCCTCAATGAGATGATTTGACACAATGGCTGCAACAGTGGGCTCAAGCATAAAAATGATTGTGGGCATGGTGCAGGACTGGGCAGTATTTTGTTCTGTTGTACAAGGGGCCGCTATGAGTCAGAATCGACTTGATGGCACCTAACAACACACATACACCTATACATAATGCATATATACACACATATACCTTCCTGTACACATATATGCATACATATTTACCTACGTAACCCCAAACACATTTTTGGTTGTTATTGCTGTTGTTGCAAAATTGTATATGTTATAGCATTTGCCGGAAAGTCCCTTGTTCTTGTGCACTTCTTAACGTAATCATTGGCCTTGATCAAGTTGTGCACACTTCACCCACCTTTGGTATTGGCTTTTCCATCACCAAAAATAACAAGTGTCTACTAGAGTGATTGCCCCTCCCTCCCCGTCCCATCCCTGTTAACCACTGATAAATGTGGATTTCCGTATGTGTATCTGTTCTTGTCTTTTTAAAAAATGGTATCATATAACATTTGTCCTTTTTTTTTTTTTATAACTTTTATTAAGCTTCAAGTGAACGTTTACAAATCCAATCAGTCTGTCACATGTTAGTTTACATACATCTCACTCCCTACTCCCACTTGCTCTCCCCCTCTTGAGTCAGCCCTTTCAGTCTCTCCTTTCTTGACAATTTTGCTGCCTTCCCTCTCTCTCTATCCTCCCATCCCCCCTCCAGACAAGAGTTGCCAACACAATCTCAAGTGTCCACCTGATATAATTAGCTCACTCTTCATCAGCGTCTCTCTCCCACCCGCTGACCAGTCCCTTTCATGTCTGATGAGTTGTCTTCGGGGATGGTTCCTGTCCTGTGCCAACAGAAGGTCTGGGGAGCATGGCCGCCGTGATTCCTCTAGTCTCAGTCAGACCATTAAGTTTGGTCTTTTTATGAGAATTTGGGGTCTGCATCCCACTGATCTCCTGCTCCCTCAGGGGTCCTCTGCTGTGCTCCCTGTCAGGGCAGTCATCGATTGTGGCCGGGCACCAACTAGTTCTTCTGGTCTCAGGATGATGTAGGTCTCTGGTTCATGTGGCCCTTTCTGTCTCTTGGGCTCTTAGTTGTCGTGTGGCCTTGGTGTTCTTCATTTTCCTTTGCTCCAGGTGGGTTGAGACCAATTGCTGCATCTTAGATGGCCGCTTGTTAGCATTTAAGACCCCAGACGCCACATTTCAAAGTGGGATGCAGAATGATTTCATAATAGAATTATTTTGCCAATTGACTTAGAAGTCCCCACAAACCATGTTCCCCACCCCCGCACTTGCTCCGCTGACCTTTGAAGCATTCATTTTATCCCGGAAACTTCTTTGCTTTTGGTCCAGTCCAATTGAGCTGACCTTCCATGTATTGAGTGTTGTCTTTTCCTTTACCTAAAGCAGTTCTTATCTACTGATTAATCAATAAAAAACCCTCTCCCACCCTCCCTCCCTCCCCTCCTCGTAACCACACAAGTATGTGTTCTTCTCAGGTTTATTATTTCTCAAGATTTTATAATAGTGGTCTTATACAATATTTGTCCTTTTGCCTCTGACTAATTTCGCTCAGCATAATGCCTTCCAGGTTCCTCCATGTTACGAAATGTTTCAGAGATTCGTCACTGTTCTTTATCGATGCGTAGTATTCCATTGTGTGAATATACTCAATTTATTTACCCATTCATCCGTTGATGGACACCTTGGTTGCTTCCAACTTTTTGCTATTGTAAACAGAGCTGCAATAAACATGGGTGTGCATATATCTGTTTGTATGAAGGCTCTTGTATCTCTAGGGTATATTCCCAGGAGTGGGATTTCTGGGTTGTATGGTAGTTCTATTTCTAACTGTTTAAGATAACGCCAGATAGATTTCCAAAGTGGTTGTACCATTTTACGTTCCCACCAGCAGTGTATAAGAGTTCCAATCTCTCCGCAGCCTCTCCAACATTTATTATTTTGTGTTTTTTGGATTAATGCCAGCCTTGCTGGTGTGAGATGAAATCTCATCGTAGTTTTAATTTGCATTTCTCTAATGGCTAATGATCGAGGGCATTTTCTCATGTATCTGTTGGCTGCCTGAATATCTTCTTTAGTGAAATGTGTGTTCATATCCTTTGCCCACTTCTTGATTGGGTTGTTTGTCTTTTTGTGGTTGAGTTTTGACAGAATCATGTAGATTTTAGAGATCAGGCGCTGGTCGGAGATGTCATAGCTGAAAATTCTTTCCCAATCTGTAGGTGGTCTTTTTACACTTTTGGAGAAGTCTTTAGATGAGCATAGGTGTTTGATTTTTAGGAGCTCCCAGTTATCGGGTTTCTCTTCATCATTTTTGGTAATGTTTTGTATTCTGTTTATACCTTGTATTAGGGCTCCTAGGGTTGTCCCAATTTTTTCTTCCATGATCTTTATCGTTTTAGTCTTTATGTTTAGGTCTTTGATCCACTTGGAGTTAGTTTTTGTGCATGGTGTGAGGTATGGGTCCTGTTTCATTTCATTTGTCCTTTTTTGATTGACTTATTTCACTCATCATAATGTCCTCCAGATTTATCCATGTTATAAGATGTTTGGAAAACTCATTATTCTTTATAGCTGCATAGTATTTCATTGTATGTATATACCCGTTAAAAAAACCCATTGCCATCGAGCGGATTCCGACTCATAGCGACCCTATAGGACAGTGTAGAACTGCCCAGTAGAGTTTCCAAGGAACGCCTGGTGGACTAGAACTGTAGACCTTTTGGTTTGGAGCTGTAGCACTTAACCACTTCGTCACCAGGGTTTCCTTGTACATATATACCACATTTTATTTATCCATTCTTCAATTGATGGACACTTAGGTTGTTTCCATCTTTTTGTTATTGTGAATAGTACTGTAATGAACTAGCTATGCGTATGGTGTCTTTTCATGTCACATCTGTTAGGTTTCTTGGTTACATGTAATCTTTTTTAAGGAGATAATGGATTTCTCTTAAAATCAGCGATATCTTGCAGTACCTAGAGCAGGTACCTTGGAAGGTGAGTTAAGCCCTTAGGGTGTGTCTAGAGAATCAAAACCAGTAAAGCATGTAAATGAATGAATGAATGTACGTGTGTGTGTGTGTGTATATATATGTACACATATATACGTATATACATACACATATATATATGTATCAAGGAATGGCTCATGCAGTTGTAGAGGCTGGAATGCCTCAAGTCTTTGGATCAGGATATAGGCTTCTCCTGATTCATGTAGCTGCAGGGGCTGGTGAACCCAATATTGGTGGATCAGAGAGCAGGGCTCTTGCTTACAGGCTATGAAGATTGATGAATCCCAAGACCAGCAGGTAAGCTGCTAGCTCAAGTCCCAAGAACCAGAGATCAGATGAACAAGAACCAGCTGCAAGATTCCTAGCCAGCCAAAGTCAGAATGTCTTTATATTTGGATGCAGGCGACATGCCCAAGGAAAATTCATTTCAACTGGTTGGGAATTCACAGCAGATCCCAAGATCCCATCTTGGAGGTGATGACACGTAAACACTGAGAACTGTGGCCCAGCCAAGTTGTCACACAGTCTTAACCATCACAGGGTGTATCATTGGTCATCCACTCAAGGATTTCACTGATCGGCAAGTTGTTAGCTGCCATCAGGTTAGCCCCTGGATCATGCTGACCACATGCACGATGGGATGAGACTGTTGTGATCCGTAGGGTTTTCTTTGGTTGATTTTTGGAAGAGATCACTAGGCCTTTCTTCCTACTTCATCTTAGTCTGGAAGCCTTGCTAAAACCTGTTCAGCATCATAGCAACGTACAAGCCTCCATTGGTGGATGATGGTGGTTGAACATGAAGAGCCAGGAGGTTTAAAGTAGAGGGCAGAATACATCACTTACCCTTGGGGAATAAGCTCTGTATTTGTAGAGTTTGTTCAATTATATCATGAAAAAAACTCCAAAAACAATCCAATATTGTTGCCTTTGAGTTGGTTCCAACTCATGAGGTGCCTCATCATTTTGTGTCTTGTAAGCATTTACCTATTTACCATGTTGACAAATGTATTGACTCTGCAGTGCAGAAGCATCTCTGGAACACAATATCAAAAACCTAAAATATTTTTCTTAAGCCATTTTAGTAAAAGCAGACATTCAGGGGAACAGTCAGTCACCCTATGTGTCTTCAGTACAATGGTTGGAAATAATATACATTTGAAGGTTTGAAACATGTTGGTGGTTTCAGAAAAAGACTAGTTAAGTAGTTTGGGAAACTTAAGAGCTCCTCAGAAAGTGATGATACATGGTAGTGACTTACTCAGTTTGCCTTGGGCAAGCCCAATAAGTCATGGACCTTGCTATGTTTTTTAGTGAAAGCACCTTTAACTCTAATCAATGAAATGCAGTCACATTGAATTGTATACTGAGAGAATATGCTCAAGGAAAAGTAAGGCTCTCTTCTGAATGTCTGAGTGAAAGCACTTGATTACTTATAAAGCCTGTGAGTATCTCTTTGCAGTTACTATCTGAGATTTTCTTGTGAGGGATTTTTGTTTGTTTTTAAAAGACTGCTACTTGTGAAAAGAAAATGGTGAGTGTTAACATAGTAAGATTTTTTAAAAAAGTGATCCACAGGAAGAGAAGAATAATTCTGTTTTCCTTGTTTGTTGATGCATTTGTTTAAGAGCAAACAGTTAAAAAAAATATATATATAGAAGTGAAAGTACTGTGGGTAATAGAATAGAATAAAGAAATCAGAAGCAGCAGGGTGGGGGAACATCTATTTTGTATCCATGTTCCAGAAGGACTATGTGTGTATCAGCAAACACTTTAGAAAGTTTGTCGGTCCACTATGTTACAATACATCAGTAGGGGTTAATCTCATGTTTCTGACTTAACCATTCATGGGGCTAAAACCATTGCCATTTTCTATCTTGCTTTGAAATGAAGATTTGGGGATGAAGGGGTTACCATCATAAGGGTTTTTAAGCAATACTTTAAAATGTTTGAAACTTGGCAGGGCCAAGATGGCATAGTAGTAGACGCTTCCTGTAGTCCGTATTACAACAAAGAGCCAAAAAAAAAACAAGTGGATTGATTGTATATGACAGTCTTGGAGCCCTGGACATCAAAGGCAAAGTTGAGGAATCAAAATGAGTGGCAGGGGGAGGGACAGTTCAGAAGCAGCGAGGAGTTGCCAGACCTGACCCAGCAGGAAATGGCACCCTACAAGCTGGGATCAGCTGGCATCATTGGTGAGGCAGGTGGTGGTGTTCGGGATGCCTTTTCCATATCAGGAGAGACCAAGCAGTGGAGAGTCTGCTTATGCCTCCAGAATCAGGGAATAGCAGTGCTCAGTCGGCAAAAGATAAGTACCTGCATCTAACCAACCATGTGGATCAAAAAACACCCCTTTGGGAAAATCCTCTCTTCCACTTACCTGCCCCCTTCCTGCTCTGCACTAGGTTAAGCCGGCTTCAGAGAAGTGCTGCACTCCCCCACCCCCAGGCCAGAAGTAGGAAACATCAGGTGCTCTGAGCCATTCTCCTGGCCTTGGAGAGGGAACAAATTAACAAACAGGGAAAAATTAGTCTACCAGCTCCCCTTAGCTGGGAACTCAGGGCAGAAATAGCTCCTTTGCCTAGGCACAGGCATGAGGGATCCATAGACTTTGAATGCCATTCACCCCTGTGCATAGACCTGTGTGGCCCCATTTCAACAGTGTACACCCTCATAGCACAGTACAACAGGGTATATACCTGAAGTCTAACTTCAACTGTTTCAGTTATATGGTGGAGAGGTAGGTTCATGAGATTTGACACTGTTCTGCGTATTAAGCAGGGTCCACACCTACCCACATCAGGGACCTGATGACTGGTGGCTCCACAGATGCCACTTAGGCACTTGCGACAGGGGTCCAAGAATAAGTGGTGCCTCCCAGTCCTTAGAGTCAACAGCCCTGGGTGCCCATAGTCTGGCTGCAAAACCTACCCACCTATGCACTCTAGGGAACAGGGACACACTTTCCTGAACAGACACTCAGGGGTGATTGTCAGCCCCTTGCCTTGCTCAGCGTGTGACCCTCTACTGCAGCCAGGTACCTGTGCCTACACAAATCGCCCCTTCTCATCTAGAACTGTAGGTGAGAGTCTGCATCACACTCCAGGTGACTGACTACCTGGACACCTGAGCTGAATCCCTATAAGAAAAATGAACAGTCTCTTGGGCTCACATACCTAGAAACAGCTCTAACCACTTGGGGACAGGACGTTAGAGCTTCAAAGGCACCAATAATCAAACTAGCTCACTTGAGCAACCTATTTGGGGATATCAAAACAAAACAAAACAAGAAGCTAGGACACAGTAAGCAAACATAAATAAATACAATAACTTATTGAAGGCTCGGAGACAATAGTTGATATCAAATCACATAAAGAGACAGACCATGATGGCTTCAGCAAACTCCCAAAACAAAGAATCAAGAAATCTTCTGGGTGAAGAGAACTTTCTGGAGTTACTGGAGGTAGAAGACCAAAAAAAAAAAAAAAAAAACCAATCCCAGTGCTGTCGAGTCGATTCCAACTCATAGCGACCCTATAGGACAGAGTAGAACTGCCCCATAGAGTTTCCAAGGAGCACCTGGTGGATTCGAACTGCCGACCCTTTGGTTTGCAGCTGTAGCACTTAACCACTACGCCACCAAGGTTTCCGAGGTAGAATAGAAAAGGTTAATATACAGAACTCTTCAAGAGATCAGGAAGGAGATCAAGCAAAATATAGAACAAGCCGAATAGCAACAGACTAAGCAGTAGAGAAACTTAAGAAGATTAGAAAACAACATAATGAAAAATTTAATAGGCTGCAAAAATCCATAGAGAGACAGCAAACAGAAATCTAGAAGATTAACAATAATATTTCAGAATTAGACAATTCAATAGAAAGTCATAGCAGAATTGAGGCAATGGAAGTCAGAATTAGTGAGATTGAAGTTAAGGCACTTGACACCAACATATTTGAGGAAAAACCAGATAAAAGAATTAAAAAAAATGAAGAAACCCTAAGAATTATGTGGGACTCTATCAAGAGGAATAATATACAAGTGATTGGAGTACCAGAATGGGGGTGATAATAAAAAATACAGAATTTTTGAAGATGTGTTGGCAGAAAACTTCCCTGGTATTGTGAAAGATCAGAAGATATCTATTCAAGATGCTCATCAAACCCCATAAAAGGTAGATTGCAAAAGAAAGTCACCAAGACATTATAATCAAACTTGCTAAAATCAAAGATTTTTAAGAGCGGCTAGGGATAAACAAAAAGTCATCTGCAAAGGAGATTCAATAAGACTAAGTTTGGACTACTCAGCAGAAACCATGCAGGCAAGAAGTCAATGGGATCACATATATAAAACCTTGAAGGAAAAAAGCTGCCAGCCAAGAATCATATATCCAGCAAAACTCTCTCAAATATGATGGTGAAATTAGGACATTTCCAGATAAATAGAAGTTTAGGGAATTTGCAAAAACGAACCAAAATTACAAGAAATACTAAAGGGACTTTTCTGATTAGAAAATCAATAACATCAGATAACAACCCAAGACTAGAACACAGGACAGAGCAAGCAGATATCAACACATAGGTAAATCACGAAAATAAATCAAAGCTAAAATGCTCAAAACAGGGAAACAGACATCAATATGTAAAAGATGACAATGTTAACACAAAAAAGAGGGACTAAAAAATGTAGTCATAGATCTTTCTTATGGAGAGTAAGTCAAGGCGATATAAAGAAATAAAAGATTGATTTAAACTCAGAAAAATAGGGATAAATATTAAGGTAACCACAAAGGAAACTAACAATCCTGCATATCAAAATAAAAAACAAGAAAAACATAAAGACTCAGCAAATACAAAATCAACAACAATGAAAAAGAGGAAAAGAAAATATGTAAAGAAAAGCAACAGCACAAAATTAAGTGGAACAAAAAAACTGTCAATAATACAAAAAAAGACATCAAAATGGTAGCACTAAACTCATACCTATCAATAATGATACTGAATGTAAATGGACTAAATGCACCAATAAAGAGAGAGTGGCAGAATGGATTAAAAAAACAAACAGAACAACAAACACGATTCATCTCTGTGCTGCTTACAAGGGAGACACCTTAGACTTAAAAACACAAAGAAACTAAAAGTCAAAGGATGGAATAAAATATATCAAGCAAACAATCAAAGAGTAGGAGTGGTAATATTAATCTCTAACAAAATAGATTGTAAAGTAAAATCCACCACAAAGGATAAGGAAGGACACTACATAATGATTAAAAGGTTGATACACTAGGAGGATATAACCATAATAAATATTTATGCACCCAACAACTCAGCTCCAAGATACATAAAAAAAAAAAAAAAAACTCTTAACAGCATTGAAAACAGAGATAGACAACTCCACAATAATAGTAGGAGACTTCAACACAGCACTTGCGGTGAAGGACAGAACATCCAGAAAGAAGCTCAATAAAGACAGGAAAGATCTGAATGCCACAGTCAACCAACTTGACCTCATAGACATATACAGAACACTCAACCCAACAGCGGCAAAATATACTTTCTTTTCTGGTGCACATGGAACATTCTCTAGAATAGACCACACGTTAGGTCATAAAGCAAGCCTTAGCAGAGTCCAAAACATTGGAATATTATAAAGCATCTTCTCTGACCGTAAAGCCATAAAAGTAGAAATCAATAACAGAAAATCCAGGGAAAAGAAATCAAATACTTGGAAACTGAACAATACCCTGCTCAAAAAAGACTGGATTATAGAAGGCATTAAGGATGGAATAAAGAAATTCATAGAATCCAATGAGAATAAAACACTTCCTATCAGAACCTGGGGACACAGCGAAAGCAGCGCTCAGAGGTCAACTTATATCAATAAACGCACACATACAAAAAGAAGGGCAAAATCAAAGAATTATCCCTACAACTTGAATAAATAGGAGAGCAAAAAAAGAAACCCGCAGGCATCGGAAGAAAAATAATACAAATTAGAGCAGAATTAAATGAAATAGAAAACAGGAAAACAATCGAAAGAACTAACAAGACCAAAAGGTGGTTCTTTGAAAAAATCAACAAAATTGATAAACAATTGGCCAAACTGACAAAAGAAAAACAGGAGAGGAAGCAAATAACCTGAATAAGAAATGAGATGGGCCATATTACAACAGACCCAACCGAAATTCAAAGAATCATATCAGATTACTATGAGAAATGGTACTCTAACAAATTTGAAAACCTAGAAGAAATGGATGAATTCCTAGAAACACACTACCTACCTAAACTAACAGGAACAGAAGTAGAACAACTAAATAGACCAATAACAAAAGAAGAGATTGAAAAAGTAAAAAAAAAAAAAAAAAACTCCCAACAACAACAAAAAAGCCCTGGCCAGGATGTCTTCACTGCAGAGTTCTACCAAACTTTCAGAGAAGAGTTAACACCACTACTGCTGAAGGTATTTCAGAGCATAAAAAAGGATGGAATACTCCCAAACTCAGTGTATGAAGCCAGCATATGCCTGATACCAAAACCAGGTAAAGACACCACAGACGTATCCCTCTTGAACTTAGATGCAAAAATCCTCAAGAAAATTCTAGCCAATAGAATTCAACAACACATCAAAAAAATAATTCACCATGACCAAGAGTGATTCATACCAGGTATGCAGGGATGGCTCAACATTAGAAAAACAATTAATCTAGTCCATCATATAAATAAAACAAAAGACAAGAAGCACATGATTTTATCAATTGATGCAGAAAAGGCATTTGACAAAGTTCAACACCGATTCATGATAAAAAACTCTCAGCAAAATAGGAATAGAAGGAAAATTCCACAGCATAGAAAAGGGCATTTACGCAAAGTCAACAGCCAACATCACCCTATATAAAGAGAGCCTGAAAACACTACTGCAGGAAACCAAAAGAGACCTACGTAAGTGGAAAAACATACCTTGCTCATGGATAGGACGACTCAACATTGTGAAAATGTTTATTCTTCCCAAAACGATCTATAGATACAATGCAATCCCAAATTCCAATGGCATTTTTTGATGAGATGGAGAAACAAATCACCAACTTCATATGGAAAGGGAAGAGGCCCCGAATAAGTAAAGCATTACTGAAAAAGAACAAAGTGGGAGGCCTCACACTACCTGATTTTAGAATGTAATATACTGCCACGCCACAGTAGTCAAAATAGCCTGGGACTGGTACAACAACAGATGCACAGACCAATGGAACAGGGTTGAGAATCTAGACATAAATTCATCCACTTACGAGTGGCTGATATTCGACAAAGTCCCAAAGTCTGTTAATTGGGGAAAAGTCTGTCTCTTTAACAAGTGGTGCTGGCATAACTGGATATCCCTCTGTAAAAAAAGGAAACAAGGCCCCTACCTCACACCATGCACAAAAATGAACTCAAAATGGATCAAAGACTTAAATACAAAATCTAAAATGATCATGGAAAAAAAGATAGGCACAATGCTAGGAGCCCTAATACTTGGCATAAATGGTATAGAAAACATTACTAACAATGCATAAACACCAGAAGAGAAGCTAGATAACTGTTGTTGTTGTTGTTAGGTGCTGTCGAGTTGGTTCCGACTCATAACGACCCTGTGCACAACAGGACGAAACACTGCCTGGTCCTGCGCCATCCTTACAATCGTCGTTATCCTTGAGCTCATTGTTGCAGCCACTGGGTCAATCCACCTCATTGAGGGTCTTCCTCTTTTCCATTGACCCTGTACTCTGCTAAGCATGATGTCCTTCTCCAGGGACTGATCCCTCCTGACAACATGTCCAAAGTATGTAAGATGCAGTCTCACCATCCTTGCCTCTAAGAAGCATTCTGGACGCACTTCTTCCAAGACAGATTTGTTCGTTCTTTTTGGCAGTCCATGGTATATTCAATATTCTTCGCCAACACCACAATTCAAAGGCGTCAACTCTTCTTTGGTCTTCCTTATTCATTGTCCAGCTTTCACATGCATATGATGCGATTGAAAATACCATGGCTTGGGTCAGGCCCACCTTAGTCTTCAGGGTGACATCTTCGCTCTTCAACACTTTGAAGAGGTCCTTTGAAGCAGATTTGCCCAATGCAATGCGTCTTTTGATTTCTTGACTGCTGCTTCCATGGCTGTTGATTGTGGATCCAAGTAAAATGAAATCCTTGACAACTTCAGCCTTTTCTCCATTTATCACGATGTTGCTCATTGGTCCAGTTGTGAGGATTTTTGTTTTCTTTACGTTGAGGTGTAATCCATATTGAAGGCTGTGGTCTTTGATCTTCACTAGTAAGTGCTTCAAATCCTCTTCATTTACAGCAAGGAAGGTTGTGTCATCTGCATAACGCAAGTTGTTAATGAGTCTTCCTCCAATCCTGATGTCCCGTTTTTCTTCATATAGTCCAGCTTCTCGTATTATTTGTTCAACACACAGATTAAATAGGTGTGGTGAAAGAATACAACCCTGATGCACACCTTTCCTTACTTTAAACCACTCAGTATCCCCTTGTTCTGTCCGAACAACTGCTAGACAACTAAGAGTTCCTAAAAATCAAACACTTATGCTCATCCAAAGACTTCACCAAAAGAGTAAAAAGAGAACCTACAGACTGGGAAAAAATTTTTGGCTACAACAAATCCCATCAGCGTCTAATCTCTAAAATCTATAGGATACTGCAAAACCTCAAAACAAAAAGACAAATAAGCTAATTAAAAAATGGGCAAAGGATATGAACAGGCACTTTACCAAAGAAGACATTCAGGTGTGTAACAGATACATGAGGAAATGTTCATGATCATTAGCTCTTAGAGAAATGCAAGTCAAAACTACAATGAGATACTGTCTTATCCCAACAAGGCTGGCATTAATCCCAAAACCACAAAATAACAAATGTTGGAGAAGTTGTAGAAAGACTGGAAATCTTATACACTGTTAGTGGGAATGTAAAATGGTACAGCCACTTTGGCAATCTATTTGGCCCTTCCTTAAAAAGCTAGAAATAGAACTACCATGTGATCCAGTAATCCTACTCCTTGGAATATATCCTAGAGAAATAAGAGCCCTCACATGAATAGATATATGGACACCCACGTTCATTGCAGCACTGTTTACAATAGCAAAAAGATGGAAACAACCAAGGTGCCCATCAATGGGTGCATGGATAAACAAATTATGGTACATTCACACAACGGAATACTATGCAATGATAAAGAACAACAAATGAATTCTTGAAACATCTGACAACATGGAGGAATCTGGAAGGCATTATGCTGAGTGCAATTAGTCGCTAAAGGACAAATATTGTATGAGACCACTATTGTAAGAACTCAAGAAAAAGTTTAAACACAGAAGAAAACATTCTTTGATGGTTATGAGGGTGGGGAGGGAGGGAAAGGGGTATTCACCAACTAGATAGTGGACAAGAATTATCTTAGGTGAAGGGAAGGACAACATACAATACAGGGGAAGTCAGCACAACTGGACTAACCCAAAAGGTAAGAAGTTTCCTGAATACAACCAAACCCTTTGAGGGACAAAGTAGAAGGGGTGGAGGTCTGGGGACTGTGTTTTGGGGGGACATGTGGGTAAATTGGCGTAACAAAGTTTATTAAAAAATTTTTCTGCATCCCAGTTTGGTGAGTGGCATCTGGGATCTTAAAAGCTAACAAGAGGCGGAGCCAAGGTGGTGGAATAGATGCTTCCGTCGAGCCCTCTTTACAACAAAGACCCCAAAAAACAAGTGAAACGAGTATATTTGTGACAAGCTGGGAGCCCTGAGCATCAAAGGCAAGCTTAGACAACGAACTGAGGGGCAGGGGAAGGAAGAGACCGTTCAGAAATAGAGAGGAATTGCCGGACCTGAGTCGTGGGGAGCCCTCAGGCACCATTCCCGGAGTGGCTGCGGTGGCAGCAGCAGCGGCAGAGGGCTGGTCCTAGCGTTTGGCCGCGGTTTCCTCAGGGAGAAGCAGCCAGCCACACAGCCCACTCATACCTCCAGAACCTGAGCAGAAGGGCATTCTCGGCAAAAGCTAAGTACTTGTGTATCTTTTACCGCCTCCCCCACCCCCAGCCCAGCTTCAACAGCTGAATCCCTAGGTCTGAGATAGACCCTGGTGAGCACCTGGAGCTGTCTTCCCAGCCTTGGGAAAGGAAAAAAATTCCAACTGGGGGGAAAAGATAATTTGCTAGCTCTATTAACTGGGGGAGCTCAGGACAGAATCGGCCCCTGTCCAGGCATAAACCGTCCATGGACCTTGAGCACCTTTCCCTTCTGCGTGGACCTGTGTGGCCCTATTTCGAGAGAATAGGCCCTTGTTGGCAAACTCCAACCATTTCAGTGGTGCGGTGGAGAGGTGGGTGTTTAACGTTTGACATTGCTTTGCCTATTAAACAAGGTCCTCGCCTACCCACAACAGGGAGCTAAGGACTGGTGGCTCCACTTGGGTCGCCCAGCCACCCGTGAAAGGGGCCCAGGGATAACTGGTACCTCCCAGTCCTTACAACAAAATCGTTGGGTGTCCATGGTCCCTCTGCAGAGCCCACCCACCAGCACGCTCTAGGGAACAGAGATGCATTTTCCTCAGAGACACTTGGGGGTCGGTTCTCAGCCCCCTGCCTTGTTCAGAGCATGACCCCCTGCTGCAATCACATACTGGTATATACGCCAATCACCCCTGCCCTTCTAAGACTGTAGGACAGAGCCTGTACCACACACTTGATATCAGCTACCTGGAAACCTGAGCAGAATTCATTCTAGAAAACTGAATGGACTCCTAGACTGATATACCTGATAACAGCTCTAGTCAACTGGGGACAGGACACCAGAGCTCCAAAGGTGAAAATAATCAAGCTAGCTCACTTAAGCAACCCATAGGTGTATACCAAAACAAAACAAAGCAAGCAGCTACGACACAGTAAGGAAGCATAAACTAATAACTTATTAATGGCTTGTAGACAACAGTCAATATCAAGTCACATAAACAAACAGGCCATGATCACCTCAACAGGCTCTCAAAGAATCCAGGGATCTTCTAGATGAAAGTGCATTCCTGGAATTACCAGATGCAGTATACAAAAGTTTAATATACAGAACCCTTCAAGACATCAGGAAGGAAATGAGGCAATATGCAGAACAAGCCAAGGAACACACAGATAAAGCAACTGAAGAACTCAGAAAGATTATTCAGGAACATAATGAAAAGTTTAATAAGCTGGAAGAATCATATACAGACAGCAATCAGAAATTCAGAAGATTAACAATAAAATTACAGAATTAGATAACTCAGTAGAAATTCAGAGGAGGAGAATTGAGCAAGTAGAAGCTAGAATTACAGAACTCGAAGATAAATCACTTGGCACTAATACATTTGAAGAAAAATCAGATAAAAGAATTAAAAAAAAAGAAGAAACCTTAAGAATCATGTGGGACTCTATCAAGAGAAATAACCTATGAGTGATTGGAGTATGAGAACAGAGAGGGATAACAGAAAATACAGAGAAAATTGTTGAGGATTTGTTGGCAGAAAACTTCCCTGATATTGTGAAAGACGAGAAGATATCTATCCAAGATGCTCATTGAACTCCACATAAGGTAGATCTTAAAAGAAAGTCACCAAGACATATTTTAATCAAGCTTGCCAAAACCAAAGATAAGGAGACAATTATAAGAACAGCAAGGGATAAAAGAAAAGTCTCCTACAAGGGAGAGCCAATAAGAATAAGCTTGGACTATTTGGCAGAAACCACGCAAGCAAGAAGGCAATGGGATGACATATTTAAAAAATTGAAGGAAAAAAGTTCCCCGCCAAAAATCATATATCCATCAAAACTGTCTCTTAAATATGAAGGTGAAATTAAGACATTTCCAGATAAACACAAGTTGAGGAAATTTGTAAAAACCAAAGCAAAATTACAAGAAATACTACAGGGAGTTCTTTGGTTAGAAAATCAATAATATCAGGTATTGACCCAAGACTAGAACACTGGGCAGAGCAACCAGAAGTCAACCCAGACAGGGAAATAAAAAAAAAAAAACAAAGCAAGATTAAAAAAAAAAAAAAAAAAAGCCTAGCACAGGGTAACGGCAATGTTATTATATAAAAGAAGACTACGTTAAAATAATAAAGACGGACTAAGAAATGTAATCATACACCTTCCATATGGAGAGGAAGATACGGTGATACAAAGAAATAAAAGTTAGTTATAAATTTAGAAAAATAGGGGAAAATAATAAGGTAACCACAAAGGAGACAAACTATCCTACTCATCAAAATAAAATACAAGGGAAAAATACAGACTCAGCAGAAACAAAATCAACAACAACAAATATGAGGAAAGGACACTATATAAAGAAAATCTCAGCACATAAAATCAAGTGGGAAAAAGAAGCTGTCAACACACAAAAAAAGACATCAAAATGATAGCACTACATTCATACCTATCCATAATTACCCTGAATGTAAATGGACTAAATTCACCAATAAAAAGACTGAGAGTGGCAGAACGGATTAAAAAACAAGATCTGTCTATATGCTGCCTTCAAGAGGCACACCTTAGACTTAGAGACACAAACAAACTAAAACTCAAAGGATGGGGAAAAAAATACCAAGCAAATACCTATCAAAAAAGAGCAGGAGTGGCAATATTAATTTCTGACAAAATAGACTTTAAAGTTAAATCCATCAGAAAGGATAAGGAAGGACACTATATAATGATTAAAGGGTCAATACACCAGGAAGATATAACCATATTAAATATTTATGCACCCGATGACAGGGCTGCAAGATACATAAAACAAACTCTATCAGCGTTGAAAAGCGAGATAGACAGCTCCACAATAATAGTAGGAGACTTCAACACACCACTTTCGATGAAGGACAGGACATCCAGAAAGAAGCTCAGTAAAGACATGGAAGATCTAAATGCCACAATCAACCAACTTGACCTCACAGACATATACAGAACACTCCACCCAAGAGCAACCAACTATGCTTTCTTTTCTAGTGCACATGAAACATTCTCTGGAATAGACAATATATTGGGTCATAAAGCAAGCCTTAGCAGAATCCAAAACATTGAAATATTACAAAGCATCTTCTCTGACCATAAGGGCATAAAAGTGGAAATCAATAATAGGAAAAGCAGGGAAAAGGAATCAAGCACTTAGAAACTGAACAATACCCTGCTCAAAAAAGACTGGATTATAGAAGACATTAAGGATGGAATAAAGAAATTCAGAGAATCCAATGAGAATGAAAACACTTCCTATCAAAACCTTTGGGACACAGCAAAAGCGGTGCTCAGAGGCCAGTTTATATCAATATATGCACACATCCAAAAAGAAAGGGCCAAAATCAAAGAATTATCCCTACAACTTGAACAAACAGAAAGAGAGCAACAAAAGAAACCCACAGGCACCAGAAGAAAACAAATAATAAAAGTTAGAGCAGAACTAAATGAAATAGAAAACAAAAAAAATTGAAAGAATTAACGAGACCAAAAGCTGCTTTTTTGAAAAAATCAACAAAATTGATAAACCATTGGCCAAACAGACAAAAGAAAAACAGGAGAGGAAGCAAATAACCCGAATAAGAAATGTGATGGGCAATATTACAGCAGACCCAACTGAAATTAAAAGAATCATATCAGATTACTATGAAAACCTATACTCAAATTTGAAAACCTAGAAGAAATGAATGAATTCCTAGAAACACACTACCTACGTAAACTAACACAAACAGAGGTAGAACAACTAAATAGACCCATAACAAAAGAAGAGATTGAGAAGGTAATCAAAAAACTCCCGACAAAAAAAAGCCCTGGTTCAGACGGCCTCACTGCAGAGTTCTACCAAAGTTTCAGAGAAGAGTTAACACCACTACTGCTGAAGGTATTTCAGAGCATAGAAAAGGATGGAATACTACCACATTCATTCTGTGAAGCCACCATATCCCTGATACCAAAACCAGGTAAAGACACCACAAGAAAAGAAAATTATAGACCTATATCCCTCATGAATGTAGATGCAAAAATCCTCAAGAAAATTCTAGCCAATAGAATTCAACAACATATCAAAAAAATAATTCACCATGACCAAGTGGGATTCATACCAGGTATGCAGGGATGGTTCAACATTAGAAAAAAAATTAATGTAATCCACCACATAGATACAACAAAAGACAAGAATCACATCATTTTATCAATTGATGCAGAAAAGGCATTTGACAAAGTTCAACACCCATTCATGATAAAAACCCTCAGCAAAATAGGAATAGAAGGAAAATTTCTCAACATAATAAAGGGCATTCATACAAAGCCAACAGCCAACATCACCCTAAATGAAGAGAGCCTGAAAACATTCCCATTGAGATCGGGAACCAGACAAGGATGCCCTTTATCACCACTCTTATTCAACATTGTGCTAGAAGTCCTAGCCAGAGCACTTAGGCTAGATAAAGAAATAAAGGACATCCAGATTGGCAAGGAAGAAGTAAAAGTATCTCTATTTGCAGATGACATGATATTATACACAGAAAACCATAAGGAATCCTCCAGAAAACTACTGAAACTAATAGAAGAGTTCAGCAGAGTATTGGGATACAAGATAAACATACAAAAATCAGTTGGATTCCTCTACACCAACAAAAAGAAAGAACATCGAAGAGGAAATCACCAAATCAATGCCATTTACAGTAGCCCCCAAGAAGAGAAAATACTTAGGAATAAATCTTACCAGAGATGTAAAAAAACTTATACAAAGAAAACTACAGTACACTTCTGCAAGAAACCAAAAGAGACTTAACGTAAGTGGAAGAACATACCTTGCTCATGGATGGGAAGACTTAACATTATAAAAATGTCTATTCTAACAAAAGCGATCTATACATTTAATGCAATTCGGATCCAAATCCCAACGACATTCTTTAATGAGATGGAGAAACAAATCACCAATTTCATATGGAAGGGAAAGAGGCCCCAGATAAATAAGGCATTACTGAAAAAGAAGAACAAATTAGGAGGCCTTACTTTACCTGATTTTAGAACCTATTATACTGCCACAGTAGTCAAAACAGCCTGGTACTGGTACAACAACAGATACATGGACCAATGGAACAGAATTGAGAATCCAGACATAAATCCACCCACATATGAGCAGCTGATATTTGACAAAGGCCGCAAAACAGTTAAATGGGGAAAAGATAGTCTTTTTAACAAATGGTGCTGGCATAACTGGATATCCATCTGCAAAAAAATGAAACAAGACCCGTACCTCACTCCATGCATAAAAACTAACTCAAAATGGATCAAAGACCTGAATATAAAATCTAAAATGATAAAGATCATGGAAGAAAAAATAAGGACAACGTTAGGAGCCCTAATACATCGCGTAAACAGTATAGAAAACATTGTAAAGAACATAGGAGGAAAACTAGATAACTGGGAGCTCCTAAACATCAAACACTTATGCTCATCCAAAGACTTCACCAAAAGAGTAAAAAGACTACCTACAGACTAGGAAAAAGTTTTTAGCTATGACATTTCTGATCAGCGCTTGATCTCTAAAATCTACATAATACTGCAAAAACTCAACTGCAAAAAGACAAATAACCCAATTAAAAAGTGGGCAAAAGATACGAATAGACACTTCACTAAAGAAGACATTCAGGTAGCTAACAGATATATGAGGAAATGTTCACGATCATTAGCAATTAGAGAAATGCAGATCAAAACTACAGTGAGATTTGATCTCACTCCAAGGCTGGCATTAATCCAAAAAACACAAAATAATAAATGTTGGAGAGGCGTTGGAGAGATTGGAACACTTCTACACTGCTGGTGGGAATGTCAAATGGTACAACCACTTTGGAAATCGATTTGGCTTAAAAAGCTAGAAATAGAACTACCATACGATCCAGCAGTCTCACTCCTTGGAATATATCCTAGAGAAATAAGAGCCTTTACACAAACAGATATATGCACACCCATGTTTATTGCAGCCCTGTTTACAATAGCAAAAACATGGAAGCAACCAAGGTGCCCATCAATGGATGAATGGATAAATAAATTATCGTATATTCACACAATGGAATACTACACATCAATGAAGAACAGTGAGAAATCTGTGAAACATTTCATAACATGGAGGAACCTGGAAGGCATTATACTGAGTGAAATTAGTTGCAAAAGTAGAAATATTGTATAAGACCACTATTATAAGAACTTGAGAAATAGTTTAAACTGAGAAGAAAACATTCTTTTGTGGTTACGAGAGGGGGGAGGGAGGGAAGGTGGGAGAGGAATATTCACTAATTAAATAGTAGATAAGAACTACTTTAGGTGAATGGAAAGACAGCACACAATACAGGGGAGGTCAGCACAATTGGACTAAACCAAATGCAAAGAAGTTTCCTGAATAAACTGAATGCTTCGAAGGCCAGTGTAGCAGGGGCAGGGGTTTGGGGACCATGGTTTCAGGAGACATCTAAGTCAATTGGCATAATAAAATCTATTAAGAAAACATTCTGTATCCCAGTTCGAAGAGTGGTGTCTGGGGTCTTAAATGCTAGCAAGCAGCCATCTAAGATGCATCAGTTGGTCTCAACCCACGTGGATCAAAGGAGAATGAAGAATACCAAGGACACAAGGTGATTACGAGCCCAAGAGACAGAAGGGGCCACATGAACCATAGACTACATCATCCTGAGACCAGAAGAACTAGATGGTGCCTGGCTCCAACTGATGACTGCCCTGACAGGGAACACAACAGAGAACCCCTGAGGCAGCAGGAGAGCAGTGGGATGCAGACCCCATATTCTCATAAGGCTAGACTTAATGGTCTGACTGAGACTGGAAGGACCCCGGTGGTCATGGCCCCCAGACCTTCTGTTGTCCCAGGACAGAAACCATTCCCGAAGCCAAATCTTCAGACATGGGTTGTACTGGACAATGAGTTGGAGAGGGATGCTGGTGAGGAGTGAGCTTCTTGGATCAGGTGGACACTTGAGACTATGTTGGCGTCTCCTGCCTGGACGGGAGATGAGAGGGTGGAGGGGGCTAGAAGCTGGCGAAAAGGACACGAAAGGAGAGAGTGGAGGGAGAGAGCAGACTGTCTCATTAGGGGGAGAGTAATTGGGAGTGTGTAGCAAGGTGTATATGGGTTTTTGTGTGAGAGACTGACTTGATTTGTAAACTTTCACTTAAAGCACTATAAAAATTATTAAAAAAAAAAGTTAACAACAACAAAAGCTAGCAAGAGTCCATTTAAAATGCATCAATTCATCCCAACCCACCTGGAACAAGGGAGAATGAAGAACACCAAAGATACAAGGCAAATATGAGCCTGAGAGAAAGGGCCAAATAAACCAGAGACTCCTTCAGCCTGAGACCAGAAGAACTAGATAGTGTCCAGCTACAACCAATGACTGCCCTGACAGGGGACATAGCAGAGAGTTCTTGATGGAGCCGGAGAGAAGTGGGATGCAGAACTTAAATTCTAGTAAAAAAAAAAAAAAAAACAAGACTTAATGGTCTGAGACTGAAGGGGACTCAGAGGACATGGCCCCTGGACTCTGTTAGCCCAAAGCTAAAACCATCCCTGAAGTCAACTCTTCAGGCTAAGATTAGACTGGACTGTAAGACTGATACTGGTGAGGAGTGTGCTTCTTAGCTCAAGTAGACACATGAGCCTAAGTGGGCAGCTTTTGTCCGGAGACGAGATGAGAAGGCAGAGGGGGACAGGAACTGGTTGAATGGACCTGGGAAATATAGGGTGGAGAGGAGGAATGTGCTGTCACATTATAGGGAGAGCAACTAGGGTCACATAATTATGTGCATGTAAGTTTTTTTTTAATGTGAAACTGGCTTGAATTGTAAACTTTTACTTAAAGCACAATAAAAAAATTTTGAAACCATTGTTCTACTATAATAAAAGTGGTCAGAGAAGACCTCCTCAAGAGGGGAGCATTTAAGTGGTGGCTTAAAGGAGGTGGGGTAATGAGCCCTGCAGATTCATGCGGAGGGAGGCCCTAAGCAGAGAGAATGGTGGAAGTCGAAACTCTAATGCAGGGTATGCCTGGCAGGTTGGAGGGATAGCATGGTAGCCAGTGTGGCCACAGAAACAAAGGGGTTACCATCATTTATTCACATTCTCCTTCATATTCTAGGTACTATTCATATAGATCAGACTTGAAATCAGACAAATTAGGGAAAAATTATTATAGTAGAACAGTAGTTTTCAGACATTTTAAAACATTGTTTAAAAACAAATTACAAAATATGAAACAAATGTGATGTTGCAGCTCCAAAAATGATAAGGATATGTCAAAAAGCTTTGGGAGTCAGCTGAAAGAAGTCCCCACTGGCTGAATCTGGGACTATTTGTGTTTCGAAATAATAAGAGTAATAGATCGGAATCCATTAAAAAAACAATCTGAGTCCATACTTAAAATAAATAAAGAAGGAAGTAGAATGTTGTTGTTGCCATTGAGTTGGCTCTGACTTGTGACGAACAAAACAACACATTGACAGAACAAAACATTGACTAGTCTTGTGCCATCTTCACAACTGTTGGTATACTCCAGTCCATTGTTATGGCCACTATGTATTTTAGGAGCCTTCTAACCTAGAAGGGTCATCTTCCAGCATTATTAAAAAAACCAAAACCAAACCCACGGCCATTGAGTCGATTCCGACTCATAGCGACCCTATAGGACAGAGTAAAACTGCCCCATAGGGTTTCCAAGGAGTGCCTGGTGGATTTGAACTGCCGACCTCTTGGTTAGCAGCCATAACACTTAACTACTACGCCACCAGGGTTTCCTCCAGCATTATAGCAGACAATATTCTGCTGTGATCCATAGGGATTTCATTGGCTAGTTTTTGGAAGTAGATAGCCAGGCCATTCTTCCTATTATGTCTTAGTCTGGCAGCTCTACTGAACCTTGTCCACCATGGGTGACCCTGATGGTATTTGAAGTACAGGTGGCATAGCTTCCAGCTAATAGCAGTATGGAAACCACGACAGTACAACAAACTGATGGGTGGTAGAAGGGAGGAGGATACCAACTAATACATATTGGAGGAAGGATAGTGGTAGAAAATCAGTATTTTGCAACCATTATAAAATAATTTCTTCAGGCAAGACTCATCAGTGAATGCTAACACCAGGAGGTGAAAATTTGATGAGAACCAGGATATTTAAAAATCTTAAAAGTGTTTCCTCATGAATTACTTTTTAGTTACAAAGAAAAAAATAAGAAGTTTACAGCATAGTAACCTGGCAGACACCAACTTAAACGAAGTCATCAAAGTTAACATCACTAATAATTGGACAAAGCAGTATCATGTACTTCCCGATGTGATTCACTGAGAAAAACACAATATGATTTATATAGTATTCCTGCTAAAATGCATGACCTAAATCCAATTATGAGGAGATAATAAACAAGCCCAAACTGAGGGATATTTTACAAAGGAAATTGCCTGTGCTATTCACAAATGTCAATGTTGTGAAAGACAAAGTAAGGCAGAAAAACAAAAAATTGCTACAACAATAGTTTGGGCAATTGATATAATTTAGGTAAATTCTGTATAGTAGATAATAGGTTAGATAAAAGCATTGTGTCAATATTAAATTTCCTGATTTTGGTGATTGTACTGTGATTATGTAAGTGAATGTTCTTGTTCTTGGGAAATACACAGTGAAATATTTAGAGGTAATGGAGCATGGTGTCTGTAACTTACTATCCATCTAGAAAAAAAAAATTGTATATGAGAAGAAAAAGACCAGGAGAGGAGAGGAAAGAGTAGGAGATAATGATAAATCAAATGTAGCAAAATGTTAACAATCTGGATCAAGCAGCACATACATGATTTCTTTATACTATGTTTGCAACTTTTCTTAAGTTTGAAATTATTTCGAAGTAAAAAGTTGAAAACAAAAGTGATGGTGTGCTTGATTGAATTGGGCCTGGATTATCTTCTGTTTGGTGCCCCCTTCACCCGTTTGCTTCTAAAAAGGACCCCTGAGGAACCCTGAATATAGTTTGAAAATAACTGCACTAAAGTGATCATTTTTTCCAACAATGAAAGGGGAGAAAGGAAGTAGTTGTATATATAATAATGATTTTATATAAGGAAGGAGACAGCTGATGTTTCATTAGCTGTAAGAAGAGATTACTTATCCTTTTAAATATTGCTGTGTAGATATTATTGGTAAATAATTGATAGTTGTTATTGTTAGGTGCCATTGAGTTGGTTCTGACTCATAGCAACCCTGTGTACTACAGAACAAAACACTGCCGGGTCCTGCAGCATCCTCACAATCTGTCTTGGGCTGGGTTCTCTAGAGAAGCAAAGCTAGTGAAGCATGTATATACGTGTATATATTTATATATACATAATATGTATGTATAGCACATATATGTATGTGTTTATATATGTTGCTGTTGTCATTGTTAGGTGCCCTCAAGTTGGTTCTGACTCATAGCGACCGTATGTGCAACAGAGCGAAACACTGCCTGCTTCTGTACCATCCTTACAATCGTTGTTATCCTTGAGCTCATTGTTGCAGCCACTGTGTCAATCCACCTCGCCGAGGGTCTTCCTCTTTTCCGCTGACCCTGTACTCTGCCAAGCATGATGTCCTTCTCCAGGGACTGATCCCTCCTGACAACATGTCCAAAGTATGTAAGATGCAGTCTCACTATCCTTGCTTCTAAGGAGCATTCTGGTTGTACTTCTTCCAAGACAGATTTATTCGTTCTTCTGGCAGTCCATGGTACATTCAGTATTCTTCGCCAACACCACAATTCAAAGGCGTCAGTTCTTCTTCAGTCTTCCTTATTCACTGTCCAGCTTTCACATGCATATGATGTGATTGAAAATACCATGGCTTGGGTCAGGCACACCTTAGTCTTCAAAGTGTCATCTTTGCTTTTCAACACTTTGAAGAGGTCCTTTGCAGCAGATTCGCCCAATGCAATGCGTCTTAATTTCTTGACTGCTGCTTCCATGGGTGTTGATTGTGGAGTAGTTGTGTATGTGTGTGTGTGTGTGGATATGTATGTGTGTGCATGTATATATATATATATGTATGTGTGTGTGTGTATATATATATGTATATATATATGAGCCCTGGTGGTGCAGTGTTTAAGAGCTTAGCTGCTAACCAAAAGGTCAGCAGCTCAAATCCACCAGACACTCCTTGGAAACTCTATGGGGCAGTTCTGCTCTGTTCTGTAGGGTTGCTATGAGTGGGAATTGGCTCAACACACACATATATATGTATATACATATGTATGTATATATGTATGTATATACATATATATGTGTGTGTATGTATGTATGTGTGTGTATATATACATATATATATGGAGAGATAGAGCTGTATCTCAAGGAAATAGCTCACAGAGTTGTAGAGGGTGGCAGTTCCAAGTCTTTGGGTCAGCCATTAGGCTGGGGGCTTCTCCTGACTTATGTAGCTGCGGGAGCTGATGAACCCAAGATTGGCAGATCAGATGGCAGACTGCTGGTTCATAGGCTGAGAAGGCAGATGAATCCCAAGATTGGTAGGCAGTACTGCAAGCATTACAGGGAGCTTTTCCAGAAAGTCCATATATATTATGCAGGTCACACCCCCAAAGAAACTCCCTTTCAATTGATTGGCTGCTCATAGCAAATCTCATCATGGAGGTGATTACATTATATCAGATCTCATCATGGAGGTGATTACATCATTACATAACTTCAAAACTATATCATAACTGCCAAACCACTAAGAATCATGGTCCATCCAGGTTGACGTACAACCTTAACCATCACACAATTGTTGCTTTGTTTGAGGCCATTGTTATAACCTCCGTGTCATTCCATCTCGTTGAGGGTCTTCCTCTTTTTTGATGACCCTGTAATTTACCAAACATAATGTTCTTCTCCAGAGGCTGGTCCCTTCTGATAATATCTCCAAAGTACCTTAGACAAAGTCTTGCCTTCCTTGCTACTAAGGAGCATTGTGGCTGTACTTCTTCCAAAACAGATTTCTTTGTTCCCCTGGCAGTCCATGGTATATTCAATATTCCTTGCTAACGCCATAATTCAAATTCTTCAATTCTTCTTTGGTCTTCCTTGTTCATTGTCCAGCTTTTATGTGCATATGAGGCAATTGAAATTACCATGGTTTGGGTCAGGCTCACCTTAGTCCTCAAGGTGATACCCATTCTTTCTAATGCTTTAAAGAGGTCTTTTGCAGCAGATTTGCCCAATGCAATACATTGTTTGATTTCTTGACTGCTGCTTCCATGGCCATTGATTATGGATCCGAGTAAAATGAAATCCTTGACAACTTTCAATCTTTTCTCTCTGTATCATGATGTTGCTCGTTGGTCCAGTTGTGAGGATTTTTGCTTCCTGTATGTTGAGGTGTAATCCATACTGAAGGCTGTAGTCTTTAATCTTTGTCAGTAACTGCTTCAAGTCCTCTTCACTTGCAGCAGGCAAGGTTGTGTCATCTGTCTTACGCAGGTTTTTAATGAGTCTTCCTCCAGTACTCATGGCACATTCTTCTTCATGTAGTCCAGTTTCTTGGATTATTTGCTCAGCATACATATTGAATAAGTGTGGTGAAAGGATACAACCCTGACACACACCTTTGCTGATTTTAAACCAGGCAGTATCCCCTCGTTCTGTCTGAACGACTCCCTCTTGCTCTATGTACAGGTTCCACATGAACACGTCTCAGTGTTCCGGAAGTCCCATTCTTCGCAATGGTATCTATAATTGTTATGATTCAACTATTTGAATGCCTTTGCATAGTCAATAAAATACAGGTAAACATATTTCTAGTATTCTCTGCTTTGCCAAGATCCATCTGACATCAGCAATGATTTCCCTTGTTCCACATCCTCTTCTGAGTCCAGTTTGAATTTCTGGCAGCTCCCTGTCCATGTACTGAGGCAACTGCTTTTGAACTATCTTCAGCAGAATTTTACTTGTGTGTACTACTAATGATATTGTTTGATAATTTTCTCTTTCTGTTGGATTATCTTCCTTTGGAATGGGCAAAAATATGGGTATCTTCCTATTGGTTGGCCAGGTAGCTGTCTTCCAAATTTCTTGGCATAGATGAGCAAGCACTTCTCGTGTTACATCACTTTGTTGAAACGTAAAAACATATGTTACAAAAATAGGCACTAAGGCAAAGTCTGTATTTGGTCCAAGGGCTCTGTGAATTGTAAGAAAGACTATTCCCAGGTAGTTAGGAAGAAAATTATTTAGGTAACTACAGTAAGTTTTACTTTAGGTTTAAATGTGTAACCGAAATAAGGCCTAAGAAGGAGTGAAGTGCAGATATTGTGATCAACATAATTATTTAAGTTTATAGTCATGGTAACGGTGGCTGCTGTCACTGGAACAACGAGGTCATGTTGTTGTTGTTAAGTGCCATTGAGTTGGCTGGAAATCATGGAGACCTTAAGTATAACAGAATGAAATGTTGTCCCATCCTGTGCCATCCTAACAATCATTGCTGTGTTTGAGCCCATTGTTGCAGCTACTGTATCCATCTCATTGAAGGTCTCCCTCTTTTTCACTGACCCTCTACTTTTAAAAGTTAGAGCATAGATGATAAGAGTGATCCAGGGTAGACAGGAGAGCAGTCAAATCAGGGATGTTAAAAGGATCATACTTTAGGCCACTGGAATAGTTGAGTCAGCACAGACTATATACTTCTTGGAAATGGCATACATAATGTCAAAAAGAGAAAGAACCCCTACCTGAGTCAGGTGTCACTTCCCCCAGGTTTCTTAGAGTTAACAACATAATCCCTATTCAATATAGTACTTCAAGAGAGACAGAATTTAGAAGGTCTTGAAAGCAGGGTGAAACTGCTGTAATTATGGAATTATTATAAGCACGTGAATAGCATATAGATGGTTTTAGGTTAACTGCAAGGGAATTCTAGTTTCCTTAAAGGAAAAAAAAAAAAAAAACGAACAAAATAAGCCATCTTCTTTTGACCTAATTTGTGAATGAAATGCTACGAACCTTGTAGGAGACAAGATATGACAAAAGTGGAGAAATTAGTATATAAGATCTAAAAGAACATTGTTTTCAAAACTGCCCCAATACATTAGAAATTTCCAAGAAGTAGTCACTGAGTAGAGAGCAGATTAATAAAGAACGAAAAGAAACTGCATTAAACATTGAGTAATGTGTGTATCAAAATGAGCAATAAGAGCAGTAATGTACCAATGATTATATGAACAAAACCTGAGGTTTCTTGGCAATTTGGAAAATAATATTATGAAAAATGATTTCTTATGACACAGAGGTGAAAAAAGAGTAAAAAGCGCCATTGTTACAAAAATAAGCCTTTCTTAAAGAATAGGAAAAATATAAATGAAAGACATGTTAAGTGGGAAATGATCTGTAATTTTAACTTTTTGGGCACTGTATGAAGTAGGAAGACTGAAGAAGAATTGACGCCTTTGAATTGTGGTGTTGGCGAAGAATATACCATGGACTGCCAAAAAAACGAACAAATCTGTCTTAGAAGAAGTACAACCAGAATGCTCCTTAGAAGCAAGGATGGCGAGACTGCATCTTACGTACTTTGGACATGTTGTCAGGAGGGATCAGTCCCTGGAGAAGGACATCATGCTTGGCAGAGTACAGGGTCAGAGGAAAAGAGGAAGACCCTCAACGAGGTGGATTGACACAGTGGCTGCAACAATGAGCTCAAGCATAACAACGATTGTAAGGATTGCTCAGGACCGGGCAGTGTTTCATTCTGTTGTGCATAGGGTCGCTATGAGTCGGAACCGACTCGATGGCACTTAACAACAACAATGAAGTAGGTAGTACCAAACTGGAGAGGAAAGCATGCTGACAAAAGGAGCTGTAACTGGAGCCAGTGTACCAGCAGGTTCACGTTGTAAGGTTCTGCCGCAGAATGGCAGTGAAGCATCAGTGGTAGTTGGAGTAAAGGAATAGGGAAATGAATAATGACCTCTCATAATAGTTATTACTGTCTGAAATATGATGAGAAGGGCAACCAAATCCAGAGCTCCCAGATACAAGCTGTTGGCCAGGAGTTAGCCTTAGTGTTATAGTCTGTGTACCAAGGCTCAGGTACCCTCTATTTGTTCCTTCCATAGCACCAGGGATTATCTACTGCTGTTTGCGGAACTCAGACATGGAGTATTCAATGGTCCATTCATTTTTGGAACATCCTGTATTTTAATGATTACGATAAATTCTTGGAAAATATACGGCAAATGTAAGGATGTTGGTGTTTCAGTAGAACTAATGACCACATCTGTCTTTTGACTGGTGTTTTCACTTAAATGAGGCCTAGCGATGATTTCCTAGTCAAAGATTTTTTTTTTTAAACAACTGACTATATGTAACATCTGACATATTTGATTCTTATAATGTACTAGGTTTTAAACACTGGAACCACAGTTCTGTTCAATGAAAAGCAAAGGTGTTCTGACAAGCCATACTAATAAACAAGGTGTGGAACTTTTGATTTTGTAAAACACTATGTACATATATAGTGCACACAAGGATCCTGAATACAAGGCTGACTTAATGACAATCAAATTTTAGTAGAATTTACTTGATCGTAACACCTTCCTTTCAGGCTGAGTATGGTATCTTAAAGAAAATCACAGAAATTACTCATTTTGGGAACAAAGACTTTTGAAAGCTGTCAGCTTTCTGACAGCTATGGTGAACATTTATTTCAGACTTATGAAACATTAATCCAACTTGTTTATAGGGTGGTGGCCGAAAGAGGGTTATTTTATTTTTGAGAAATACTTTAAATAAGTGAAGAGCACTTGTAACATATACCCCATTGATACAAAGCTACAATGTTTTTTACTTCTTCAAAATGAATAAATACTTTCCCTAGGATTACAGAATAAAGCATACTGCAGAAATCTGTTTATTACAAGACTGTTTGCAAAAGACCTGTGCACCTCACCATTCATTGAACCTTGAAAAATACTTGAAAATATGGGTTGCATTTGCAAACTTCAGAGTATGACATGGAAAGCTGGCAAACTGCCTGGCTTCTACTTAAAGAATTGTCATTCTGGGAAAAATAAATTTCTCTAACTAGACAAAAGTCAATGTTTTCATGTTTTACTGCAATCAAACTGATAGAGCTGACAATTTAATGTCTCAACACTTAAAATATCTGTGGATAATCAGTTACCTCAATCAATCATAAACACAAATCCTTCTATTTTGAAAGCCTGTACGTCTGTGACTGAGATATAAAACGGTTTGGTGAGACCCTTCCCCCACACCACCTCACCACCTATCCCCTACCAACCTTTAAATATTCCTGATTTGTCTTTGTCTATGCAGATATTTATACACACTATGTATCTGGAAATAACTTTGCACAACTCAAATGTGATCAAATTTAGAAACTTTTCTTTCAGTGTCCTGTTTTATTTAATTTTTATGGGGAGTTTATAGCCTATAAGGCTGTCATAAAAATGTGGAAGTGTGCTGGCATTCCAGCTGAAGACATCATTATGAGTGAAAAAATGCTCAAGGCTTTTTCAAAGTGGGTGCTGAAACATACATTTCCCTTTTCTTACTCCAGGGGATGCTGGTAGCTACCCCAAACAGACAGGTATTTTGGGGTCAAATGGTGTAGTGCTGGCCCCTTAGGATTTCCTGGCAAGCACGGTGAATGGCTGGCTGCTGGAAGTGAATCATAATGATGATGATGATAAAGCAAGGGAGGCAGTGACAGCAACACAGAAAAGCGCCTGAGGAATTGGATTGCAGGTAGCACCAGATTTGACAGAGCTGACAGGTTCAGTTCACTAAGCTTTGGTATTGATAATGATGGGAAACTTCAGACAGTTTTAGAAATCTGTTTCTATTAAGGTACGCCATAGTGTTTCTGCAACATGAGAACACGTTTACTGGGACACACCATTCTTCTTTCAACATGATAAGAATTGATGTGAATAGTTTTATATTCCTAACAGATAATTACTCTGAACACTCAATAAGCCAAATTCTTGTTTGGAGTATTTTTTTTATGTTGGTGTATGTGTTTATGTATGTATAGACACTCCTCTGCCACTACGGCCTCCTTTTTGTTTCTTTGATTGTTTGGGGGCTTTGCAATCAAGCTAAGCATAGTTTTAGGACCCTTGGGGCAGCATCTTTGAGTTCTCCGTCAGGCTGCGTTGCAAAACAATCAATCTTGCTCTTGCACTCACTTGGCGGAAGTGCCACGACATGAAGAGTGCAGTGCTTTGCTCTTGCCATGAAGTCTGGGTGACAAAAGTTTTTACAAGAAGCTGACTGTATTTGGGGTTATGAATATGCAATGACTCTCATTAGTATTGAAGTGCCAGAGCAGGGGCTGACATCCCCCGCCACTTTGAGTTGCTGCAGAGCTGGCTAATGAATTGTCTCGCTCTTTCACTCACATAGTCTGCTGTTGTGGCTTCCAAGTTCCAAGGGGAGTTGCCCGGTTTGAGAAGACCATTGACTGCAGAAATTAATTGTCAAGAACTACCCTTGATTTTGTGAAACAATGTTTAGACAGTGCTTAGATTGTCAAAACAGAAAAGCACTAAACTTTGCATATGATTGTATCATGAATAGGAAAATTGAGAAAGCTATAAGAACATATATATGTACTTATATTCACCACTGTATATAGATATGTTTCCATCCTGGATCATTGTACAGTATGTGTATCTATATATAGATGAAATCAAGTCATAGAAATCTGACATTCTGCTGGATTGTCTATTATCCTTCCAAATAGAACAAACAGAGATGATAGAAAATTCCCAAAATGAATAGAGCTGAAACACAAAGCTATTCCATCAACCGTTTACTGTATTCTTTCTTTCTATTTTATTCCTGGGTCTCTGCCAAACATTTTTCAGCTCATACACATACATCTTTCATGAATATGTTACTGATAAGGATATGTTTCTAGCTACTGATTAAGATATCTGAGCTGATTCGCAGTGTGTAAAAAGATGCGAAAGTGTTCAGAAACCATTTAGAATGTTCCCTTTTCAATAGGATAAATTAAATGTGTTTTTCTACCCCCTCCTGAAATTTCCTTTCAACTAGAAGAGAGCTTCTGTTCTCTTCTAGAGAGCTTGCTGCAAATTGTAAAGGATGAATTGAATTGCAATTGATAATATATGCTAAAAAGTAAGGGATATGTTGTAAGCTGTGCAAATACGGCAGCGAAAAAAGAGTAAGTCCTTATTTTAAGGTGCTCGCTTTTACAGTCATTTATTTAATCTGCAATGGGAAGGCATCCCTTGCAGGGAAGCAGGTGAATGTTATGGTTGTAGAGCTTTGGAGGGTAGCGTTATTATAATTGCCATGTCAGTTTGACCCAACACTAGAAACAAGAAAAAATAAAGCCCAAGAACATATACATGTAAGAGTATCAAGTATATGGCTTAAAAAATGCAGCTCTGAGGAAAGTGGCTCAAGTATCATACATCAAACACTTGTTACCTCTGCCAGCCTTACCAATTGCACATGACTAAGAACAAATCAGTGCTAAATTCTTAAGAAAGATGAAACCAATCTGGGCCTTTGCAAAGACCATCAGTCATTCTACAGAGCCATAATGTCATTTGCTCGAGTAATCCTTTGCTTCCTATTAAAAGGATATAATAAACCCCCTTAGACCAAAGCCACTAACGGAAATTAAAAAAAAAAATTAAATATATCTTTGAGAAGACCAATCAGATCTGATCACATAACAAGCTATTGAATTATTCAGTTATTTCAATTATTCAATCATTTCGTGTCTAAATTTGCATTCTTGCTGCACTTTATTGTCAATATGTGGTTTTAAAAACTGGCACAGTGGTTAAGTGCTCGACTACTAACAGAAGAGTCAGTGGTTTGAACCCACCAGCTGCTCTATGGGAGAAAGTTGTGGCAGTCTGCTTCCATAAACATTTACAGCCTTCAAACCTTATGGGACAGTTCTATTCTGGCCTACAGGGTTGCTATGAATTGGAATGGACTTGAGGCAGTGGGTTTGGTTTTTTGATATATAATAAGTGGCAGACATCACTCAAAAGAATTTTCTGATTTCTCTATGCTTTTTTCTTAGGCATGCAAGTATTTTCTGTTATATGCAAAGGTCTCCCCAGGTTCATCAAAATACAGTATTCACGTATTAGAAAAATATAAAAGTGGAAACATATGAATTGGCACAATTATAACCAAACATAAATTACTAAAATTTAATGGAAGTATTAACTAATATCTGTTACTATGAATATAGGGTTTGCATTATAAGTGAAAATATTTTCATTTTAATTGCAACTAAGATGGTTTTGATTTGAGTCTGTAATTAGCATCTACATTCTAGATTTTGTGACTGTTGTGAAAACATTGTTTATGGAAGGTTTATCCAAATATAATTTGGTGCTTGTTGTTTTTTATCAAGTAGTGGAGTCTAATGAAATAAAATGCAAAGAGCCTGTGCTTCTCACAGACATAGGAGTGTTTTGCTGACAGTCATTTACTGCAACTCAACCACAATACAATTGTAATAGCAGGCAAAACAACATGTTACATTGCTTTTCTTCATGTTATGCTAAGCTGTCCTACCACACACCTGCAATAGAATTTGGGCATTTTCGAGAGAACAGCAAATAAACTTACGGATTTAGAAAATTATATGATTCCCTTTTCTACACTCTGTAACATACATGCTTGTAATTAGTATTCTGACGTAGTTTTAAGTGGACCCAGAGTTGTTAGAGTACCCTTTAGGAAATCAGGGATACATGCTTTCTATGTGTCTCTGCCTTTCTGTCTGTCTCTGCCGCTCTGTCTCTGTCTCACACACACACACATGCACACATGTGCATGCGTGCAAGGAGGAGGGGAAAGCATGAGAGAGGAGTTGAACTTTTGATGAGCTTACCTAAATTTTTGCAAGGAGAAACTGTTTTAATTTTAGCATACATGTAAGATTTGTGCTTTATAGTTTAGTAAATTGTTTTTATTTTGAGTTATATATGGATGGGGAGCATCATAATCTTTTCAGTCTTTGGGGGCTCTAGAGGTCTTGATCTGGCCTTGAATGGACCAACGAATTTACCATCAGCAAATGCTACCTGTATCTTTCCTTGTCAGGTATAAATTAACATTTACTGAGTACAATCTGGGAGGTGGGGGTGGGGGGAAGGTGGCTTAGGAAAATACAGAAAGCACAATCCTGGGTACCAGGAAGTTTACAATGTAGCTAGGGTGAAAGATCACACAGGAAACAACAGAGTTTATTTTCAGAGCTAGATATTGACAATTACGGATTAATTTAGTTCACACTGAATGCAGAAGTAAGAAGTCCTGGTGGCATGGTGGTTAAGGGTTTGGCTGCTCATCAAAAGGTCGGCAGTTTGAGTCTACCAGCTGCTCCTTGGAAACCCTATGGGACAGTTCTGTTCTGTCCTATAGAGTTGTTATGAGTCAGAACTGACTTGACAGCACATAACGACAAGTGCAGAAGTAAGGAGACCTGGTGGCACAATGGTTAAGAGCTTGGCTGCTGACTGAAAGGTCTATGGTTCAAACCCACCCAGCACTCCACAGGAGAAAAGACCTGGTGATCTGCTCCTAGAAAACACTCTGGGGCAGTTCTGCTGTGTCACATGCGGTCACTACAGAAGTGTTTCAGAGCTGCCGTTTAGATGCGAGGGACAGCTCCAGAAGACATCCCCTGGGAGACGAGTTCCTACTTGGATTTTGTAAATTTAAAGATTTTATTAAAACTTTACTTTGAAATAGCACTACAATGTATCTAAAACTCACTTAGGTAAATTTCACTTGTAACATTTCTTTCAGAAGTGGTATAATTTGGAAGTTTCTATTTGTGTATTTGTGAAGTTCTTTTCATTTTTCTCACTTACAAAATTGTAAAAAAAAAGAAAAAACTTGTATGCCACAACTTTATTGTTGTTAGCTGCCCTTGAGTTGGGCCCTGACTCATGGTGACCCCAGGTGCAGCGAAACAAAACGCCTGGTCCTGTGCCATCCCCATTGTGGTTGCAGATTGAGCTGTTGTGATTCATAGGGTTTTACTGACTGATTTTTGAAAGTAGATCACCAGGCCTTTCTTCCTAGTTTGTCTTAGCCTGAAAACTCCACTGAAACCTGTTCAGCATCATAGCAACATGCAAACTCCCACCGTTAGATGGGTGGTGGCTGCACATGAAGTGCGTCGGCCAGGAGTGGAACCTGGGTCTCTCATATGGAAAGTGAGAATTCTACCACTGAACCAACAACTAAACCAAAAACCAAATCAAACCCATTGCTGTTGAGTCAATTCTGACTCATAGCGACCCTATAGGACAGAGTAGAACTGCCCCCATAGGGTTTCCAAGGAGCGGCTGGTGGATTCGAATTGCCGACCTTTTGGTTAGCAGCCAAACTCTTAACCACTGTGCCACCAGGGCTCTGAACGAACAACTACTCCTTTTAAATGTACAGAAAGGTAAGAGTGAAGGAATGGATATTAAAAAAAAAAAAAAGTGATATTTTAAGCAACCTTCTTTCTTCCTTAACTATCTTCACAGTAGCCTTGCCTAAGCATGCATATAAATGTAAATATTGATTCCCAGCAAGATAATGCAGAGATTTATAAGTCCTGTATCAGCAGAAACACTGTCATTGAATACTTTGAGGGGGGGATTTTATTCTTTGGTTGGGTCCCTGAAAACTGATGTAACTGTTTGATCACTAGCCATAGGCCTAGCTCTCAGTAAAATCGTGACATTTACCTACTACTCTTTATTTTCATGCTCTTTGTCCTCTTACCCCTCCCCCACTCTCCTCAGATGATAATGGTAAAAGCATGGGGTCAACCCCTCCCATGAGCATTTGCTTTTCTAATAGGAGACTCTGGGATTTAATATGAGTGTGTTTGATCTATGGCAGGCACTGTGCTAGGTGCTTTACATATGTTATTGCAACCCAGATAACTCTTTATGGATGAAAATAGAGTGGTACAGGGAAATGTATTAAGTAAATTATCAAGGACACACAGGTAGCTAGGTTTTGAGTCCCAGTGTTTCAGACTCCAAAGCCTATGTTCATAGTATTACATCAAAACGTTTTAAGACCCAGAGAATCTATGCTGGAAGTTCAGACTTTGTCAGTCCTGCAGGAAAAATGCCTTTGGCTAGAAGCATTGCCCTGGTGCCCTTAAAATTAGGTGAGGTGGATCTAATTAGTTTTGCTAACTCATAAGGCCAGCCTTGTATAGGTGCACCTTAAGTCTTTTAAATGAAGGCTTATTTCAGGGAGATTTTAGTCTTTGTTTTGAATTTATTCAACTAAATTGAAGTTAGTGAACATTTATTGAATGCCTGCTGTTTGCCAGGCACTGTGTTAGATGCTGGCGGTAAGAAGACAATCTATTTAGAGAGCGAGAGAGGCGTTATGAGTAACTACAATATGATTCACGGAATGCTATAATAGAGGCATATGCAAGGAATCATGGGAATAGATGAAGGAGTAATTAATTCTGCCTCGAGGGAAGATTTCAAGGAATGATATATCTGAGCAGAAGCCTGAAGGACAAGAAACAGGAATTTTCCAAAAAGTTAGGAGGAGAAGGGTCAGAGTTCATTTCAGGTGATGGAAACAGCATGAGCATGTGTGTAATTATGCTTGTGGTGCTTGGGGTATGGTAAGAGTGGTAGATTGTAAAAATGGGTACAAATTCTTCTTTTTCCTGCACCTAACTCCTCGTTAGGTGACATCGCAGACCCTCCCATTAAGAGGTAGAGTCTGTTTCTTTATCACTGAATCTGGTTCACCATGTGACTTGCATTGACCAGTGACCACTAGACATTAACAAATGTAAAATAAACAGAGACTTGAAAAGTGCTTGTGCGTTAGGCTCACGATGTAACTGTACCTGGAACCCTGAAACCACGTTGTGGGTGAACCCAGATTAGCTTGCTAGAAGATGAGTGGCCTATCCAGAGGACAGTTTAGGCCCTGGCTGACAGTTTGCTAACCACTAGACGTGTGAATGGGATCATCTTAGATTATGTACTTACTATTGAGTCACCATTTGACCACAGACACATGGGAGATCAGTTCAGTCAGCCAAGACAGGTGAACCACCCAGCTAGTTCGCAGAATTATGAACTAAATAGAATGCTTTAGCTATTAAGTTTGGGATATTCTGTTATGCAGCAGAAGCTAACTGATACATAGAATGTGTGAGTAGAATACAGGGAATGTGGGAAGAAGGAGTGACTGAAGATGAAGAAGGTGGTTAGTGTTTGAGATATCATTCTAAGCAGTTTAGACCTATTTTATAGGACCAAGTTTCCCAAACTTCGTTGATTCATTTGCCACTTTCATCTTTTTTCAAAAAAATATCTGTATTTAATTAATTTTTCTTTAGGTTGTCTGATTTTTATACTGAAAAAATTTTTAAAATATTTATTAAAAAAATATTTAACAGCAAATAGTATGGACTTGAAATCCCAGTTTAATGTGTTAATTCTGCTTTTCTAAACCTATTAAATTATATAAGTATAAAAAAAAGTTGGTCTGTGTGCTACCTAAAATCATATGAGTATATTACATTCTGGGATTTCTTGATTTAATCAGTAGAAATCAGAAGCATGTGGAGAAGAATAGGTAGATGTGGGGAGACAGCAGGTGGATGGGAGTGAGGAAGCTGCTGTTGAAGCCCAGGTGGGAGATGGTTCCTGGTGGAGACCTAAGGTGCATTCCTGAGGAAGAAGTCAAAGTACCTGATATGACAGATTTTATGCATATGGGGGTGAGAATCGGAAGGGTGAAGGAGGGGAAGGAGGAAAAATACGGCTGATGTAACCAGCTTGAGTCACTGAGTGAACAGTGATACTGTTAAGAAAGGGAAGAGAGAGAGAGAAAAAAAAATACAATAGATATGATGTTGCACTTGCTGAATTTGAGATAGTAGGTCATTTGAACAGAGGTCCAGTAGGCATTCGAACATGTAAGTCTTGGCTTAAAATATATTTGAAGTCATCAGCGTATAGGTGGTGGGTAGTTGAAGTCATGGGGAGTGAGTATATGATAAACCTAGAAGAAATTTCCCCCTCGTCTCAAATGATCTGAGGGATATAATTTACCCCAGCTAGAATTTTTTTTTTTTTTAGAAATAGCGGGTGGTTCATATATGTAATGATTCTCAACTGGGTGTGGAGGGTATCTGTGTAGTTTGAAAAAAGACCCCCAAGTGATTTTGATATACTGCCTCTCACCCCTCATTGATTTAGAGTGAAATGAGGACAGGGCTGAGGGAAAAACCAAAACCCATTGCCATCAAGTTGATTCTGACTCATAGGGACTCTCTAGGACAGAGTAGAACTGCCCCATGGAGTTTCCAAGGAGCACCTGGTGGATTCAAATTGCAGACCTTTTGGTTAGCAGTCATAGCTCTTAACCACTACACCACCAGGGTTTCCAGTGAAAAGGGACAGAGTGGTCTACTCTAAGAGGGAGAGACGTTTTACAAAAGTGAATGAACTTTAAGATGAAGGGGTAAACCGTGGTGCTAAATTCTGCAGAGACTTTCAGTAGTATGAAGATTAGTCTAGTCAGAACTGGCTCATCAAAGTATAGTACCTGACACATAACAGGAGTGCAGTAAATGCTTGGTGAATGATTTATGTAAAAGTCTTTTGTATTGGAAACCCTCTAAGCCTTGTATTCTCCCTTAAACATTCAAGACAGACATGATTTCTAATTGTGCTACTATGAGCTCCAAAATCAATATGGGTTTTTAAAATTTTCTTTATCCATGGCCAGTGTTTTAGTCATGATTTTGTATGCAAAGCAATGTTTGAGCCTGTTTTCAGGAAATAATGCTAGGTGTAAGGATGCCAGTCTCTTTTTATGGCTGCTCCATGCATGGGTCTCTTGACTTCTGCAACCCCATAGTTCCCAGAAGCAAGTTACTTGTCTTATGATGGTTTGGGTTGATGCAATGTATATGCTTTACTGGCAGAACTGGAATGCCATCAACCTATCTGCTTCTCAGGTAATCTTTACACTCAGGTTATCAGTTTCTTTTATTATTATTTTGAAAGCAAAATGAATTTCCCACCTGTTTTTTCCTGCAGCTAAGGAAAGCCCCAAGACAAGGACAGCAGAGTTTCCTCAGACCATGATTTGGTGCCCCGCACATCCTGCTTAGAGAATTCTCAACAGCACACACTCGTTTGACATCTGGCATTCACGACTCCTGTGATATTGGCTTCCCCCTAAATGTGCCCTGAAAGCATTCCTGCTGTGCCCCTTCTGTCCAAGTGTAAATACACCATAGAAATGAACAAGTAAAGATCCAATTTTGGGGAAAGGAATCAAGAAACCCCTCACTCAGCTGGAAACCTAGCTTTTGATATCCTGCTTCAGGAAATTTGACCAGCCATTTGGGTAGAGGCTATTGTTTCACACACTTGGCACCTTAGTTCCTTTCTTCTTCTAAACTCCCCAGGTGCTGTCCCTAGCCTCTGTTCTAAGTCATCCAGCTGAGGAAAATTGCTGCAGTTCCTTTATGAGGGTGAAATAAGGGTTGTCTTTCATTAGAGATTCATTAGTGCAGCTGGATTTACTTATTTACAGTTGTCAATGTGGCACTGTATTACTGACGTAGGGGACACATTTTAAAATAATTGAAGCAGTCTAAAGCTAGATCTATAAATGAATATATTAATTTCTACTTGTTTTATTATGAAGGTAAAATATTAACATGCTAAGAGAAAATGGGTATATAACAAGGAAATCAGGACACCAAAATAAAAGGAAAAGGCAAGCCCTTCCACTTTTCCCTTGCTACATACCAGCTTTCCATTTTTGCTTCAGCCTAATGAATGCATTATAAGTAAGACTGGTGTGCTCTCTTTGCTCACTGTCTTGCTACTACTGTAGATATCAGCTCGGCCCCTCTTTTAGATCCACTTCATGGGAGACACAGACTTGAAAACTCTCCCCCATGGTTTTGTCTGAACTGTCTGCCATTCTGCAGCATAACACTGGATCCAATTGCTGGAGTGGAAGAATAGGAGAGCTGAGCCAGTGAGGGCAAACACTTAGCTGGGTAAGTCAGGCAGGCCTGCATGAAAGGCTGTAGGTGAGCCAGAAAGTAACGGGAAAACAGGGGGTTGTTGCTAATTTTGATGTGGGGAAATGTAAAAGGTTCTTCTTTTACGTGCCGGGGTATTTGAATATTTGGCAAACAGCTGGCTGGGCTCTAGGAAAGCGCCTCTTGATTCGCCTCCTCAGATGTTCAAAGATAAAATGAGGCAGCCCACACACCAGCACATAGCTCATAGCCTTGCAGTCAGTTTTGAATTTAGATTTGAATTGTGATATCAATGTCATGGTGGCACATGCTTTGAGAAAGTACTTACAGAGAATAATTGAAAGATTCAGTGTGAAGCTTCTGAAAGCCGTAATTTAAAGTTCCAGAGCCTCCATATTACTCTCACCATTAAAATTTAAAGTGACAGAAGCCCAATTTTGTATGGTTATTTTCTTAAATAAAATCATATTTCTACTCCAAGTGAAAGATTCATTGCTGCCCACTAATCTTTGTCAGGAGAGCCAACCTCAGTGACTTCCAGTGTTGGCAGCAAAGATGGTTAGCTTTATACTGGGGACAGTGGAGTGGCTCTGGGGATGCAAAGCAAGGCCTCCAAGGAGAGCTAGGCTTGCGGGAGGCTGATTTGCATGATAATCACCAGTATGGATCCTCTCTGGTGCCAGCCTCCACACTTAATCAAACACAGTATAACTTTAACAGCAGCTGAGAAGCCCGGGTTGGGGCTGTAGCACACATTTTGCAAAGCCTGAATGACGTCAAAAACTGCTAGTTAGAAGGAGCAGCTGGCTTTAAAGCTAAACCACACCGAGAAATGGAGCCTTGGAATACACGTAAAAACCTGATAAAGAATGTGACTTTGAGGGAATTTCCTGCTCCTCAGTGACGCCAGTGCGGGGGATTTCCTGGGGGGGGGGGTTGCATATTCCACTGGGTGACACTGTCAGATGACACCAAAATGACTGTCTATACAGTTTTTGTGCAATGTTTCAGCAGAAATTTATTTTTTTTATAAAAATATTCCTGTAGTTATAACAACCAAAAAAAAAAAAATTTCTAAGCCCAGCTTACATGTGTCATTATACCTGCAAGGCTAAAATTCTATGCTAATTTACCTTTTGAACCTTCTAATGCACTTCCGTCAGAGCTGTCATTACTACCCAGTTATGATGATGCTTCCAGTCATGTGGTTTCATCTGCACGCACTACAAACATTCACTGTTGTTTTTGTTGCTGCTGATGTTCTTATAGTTGCTCATTTTGTCAAAATTTCTAGTGTTTTAGCTACAGTATTGGGGTAATTTAGCATGGAGAGGTGACACCATGAGTTACCGCACTGGGTAACACCCACCCTAGGAACGCCACTGACTCTCCTTTCAACTCAAAGAAATCTGTTTACCAGAAACCTGTCTTACTAGAACTTCTGTGACCATGACAGGACAATGTTGTTGTTCTGTGCCCTCAAGTCGATTTCAAATCGTAGTGACCTCATGCAACATAATTGATCAGTGGAAATACAGACACATTTCCAGTGCAGAAATTTTAGTCTCTTATCGGTTGAAAGTAGGGAGCCAGACTTTTATACTCTGAGTCTTTCCATCAGTTTCTTTGGCCTGTTCGAGTTTACCTTATACTTCATTATGATTTAGGGAATATGGTATAATGGTAGCCAGAATTGCAATGAAAAATTGTACAGGGCCAAACTTAAACTGCTGTTATTTATGGAAATCTTCATTCCTTAGACAAAGGAGCATGTGAATTGACCAATATTTTGGTGCACAGTGTTGACTGATATAGAGAGTATACATACATTAATATTAATCTAAGCAATGTTTTATAAATAATAAATAATAAAATTTCTCTACAGTTTCATAGTATAATAAAACATTTACAAGCAGGTTTTGATTCTGCTGAGTTTTGTCATGACTTTAGCACAGCCAGCCCTTTGGCAGTTTGCAAGTTTAATTTTTGTTTTCTGGATTTAGCCCTGGGATCTGTCTACTTTTTTATAAAACTGAACCTGCGATGTGAACTCAACTTCCCTTCATTCCACTCTGTCTCAATTTGTTGTGGTTTTTCTTCTTTCCATTTCATTCATGTCTCAGTAAGAGACATCCCTCCTCTACTTGTGTCCATAATTCCATCACTGTCTTCAGACTCTGGCCATAAATTATCTTTGTCTCTTCCATTTTCCACCTTTGACACTTTGTTGGCTTCTTCCTTTAGAAAAAAAATCCTAAATTCCCCTTTCTCAGTCTCCTTTCTGTCAATATTTGTTGACTTGTTTACCTTCTTGTCTCTGCCTCCTCACTCTTTACTCCTATTGTTGTTGGGCGTCTTAGTCGATTCCGATTTATAGTGACCACCTGTGATAGAGTAGAACTGTTCCATAGAGTTTTCTTGGCTGTGACCTTTATGGAAGCAGATCTTCAATCCTTTGTAATTTGGAATCCGCCACCATTGACGTGCTGAAATTACTTTCTCAAGAAAAAAGACTATAGTCTTACTTGACAGACCACTTATCTCACTCTGCCCCAGAGGAGGAGTGATTTACGTAATTGGTAAATTTGGGGTAAATAACTTGGCCAATTCAGCTTACCACCACCCTCCTTCTACCTGGAGAAGTGTCTACCTACCAAGAGCCCACATTCTCCCTGAGGCCAGGAGGCCTACCCCAGCCCAGGACTTATGGCCTAATTCTGTAGTTTACACAGTCAGGTTTGTTTTGGCTCTCACATTAAGCTGCCTCCTTCAGCCTGGCCTCGGTTAATGGTAAAGATTATATTCTGGTCTCCTGTCTGTTTTTTTTCTTAACGTATTCAGAACCTAGGAGGGGAAAAAAAAGAGGGGAAGAGGGTGCCAATTATTGGGGATCCCTTAAAACCTAAACAAATACTATAGTGTGTACGAGTAAAAAATTGAAGTTCTGCCTTCTCAATATCACTTTCTATTAATATGTAGCCTTCTGAATTTTCTTTGGACATACAAATATATGTATGTGTAAAATACAATAGAAATATTTTTATCTGAATATCTATATAGATAGAAATATACTTATCTATGTATTTATACTTATATTTAAGACAGACATGTTTTTTCATATAATATTTCTCTACATATATTAATATACACATAAACAGTTATATTTGTTTCCAAAAATGGTATCCCACTGTATGTTTTGTTCTGTATCTTCTCTTTTTCACTGAACAAATTTTCATGTCAGTAAATAGAGATGTGCCTTATTATTTTTAATGGCCCTACAGTGTTCTGTGGTGTGGACTGGCCATTTAGATCATTGCACATTTTTACTATTATAAACAATGCTGCAGTGGACATGGTATTTACCTAGGTGACTTGCTGCTAGTGTTTCTGTAGGATAGACTCCTAGAAGTAGAATTAAAAGACTTAATTGATTAGTAACAATCAGAGACTCATAAGTTGGCAAGAATTCTGAGAGAGCTCAGAGTTTATCTCCTATTCTCAAGAAGAATATTTTCTTCTTGCTTTGACTTTGAAAAGTCCAGAGAATGAGACTCCATAGTCTTTTTCCATACGGCCTTCTGATGACTTGAATGGAAATGGGCTGTAAAAGAAATGGTGATTGTCTTCATGCTCTGGCAAGTGAGTTAGAAGTGAAAGTAAAAAAACTGAAGCCTAGTGTAATGCTTTGGTGAGCCTGGTTGACAAAACCAATCAGGCAGTATGAGTTTACAAATTAGAGTTGTGGCAGATGTTTGCATTCTTTTATATCCACATAGCAGGGAAATTTATACTTTTCTTATTTCATGTGGAGTATCTATAGGAGGTTAGTTTCACTCTAGGTGTGCCAGACTGTTCAAACCTATCCCTCAGGATGACCCTCAGCAAATAGGCCCTCCTTTAAGCCTTGACTCCCTCATTTCCAAGAAGCAGGAGTCCAACCAGACTACAAATCTTCTATCTAGTTCTACCACCTATCCCGCAGCACATCAGGTCTCGAGCTGCCCTGCACCTGGATTGCTTTGCTTGTGTCTCGAAGCTGTTTCCTTTGCACAGAGGCAAGTGGTAGCTTTTTTACGAGATGGCCTAAAGAAAATACAAAAACATGATGCAAAATGACAGAGCTGTAGGATCCTGACTGCTTCTGATAGCCCCCTTCAAGTCATGAAAGATACGTTTGGGCTATTTGCAACATTGAGATGACCTACAGGGGGAAACCCTGTGTATTATGGAATGGTGGTAAAAAAAAAAAAAAAGGAGCAGCAAAACGTGCTGCAGACATGGGCCTGACTCTCACATCTCGTGCATTTTCTCTACTCATGGGCACTGTGAGTAGCAAAGACGACCATGTTAAACAGCCAGGAATTATCACATAATGTGCACATTTATACAACACTGCAGAAAGAACCAGGCAGCCTGGCTATGTTACAACATTTCACTGCTCACCAAAGAGATTTGAAATGGACTTTTAATTACGATTGCCGATTTGCTATGGCTATATTCCTTAATATGAGCATCTAATTAGGATTAATTTTCTTTAATTGATGAATAGAGCACTTAAACTTGTAGGGCTGAATTTGTTGTTAGGTATTATATTCTGACTTTTTGCTGGAGTACGAATTACAGGCATTCCTTATCTGTTTTAGTTTCAAGGTCACTATTCTTCCTTCCTGTACCTTTGTGTGGCTTTTTTGATTTGTTAATGGAGATACAGCTGGGCTAAGTGACTATTAAACTCTTTTCTATGTACAGTAAAACCCATTAACATAAAAAAAAAATAGACCTCACTAAATTTGAAATTTATGATAATGAAAGTAGGGCCTGGGTTAAAGTTTACTTTTTTGCATTGTCTCTGAACTAAAGTTTTGCCGAGGTAATAAATGGTATAAATAAATTGCAAGGACATGACACTACTACTTTAAAAAGCAGACTTTTCAAGCACTTTAGAGAAAGGCCTTGCAAGAGAGGTTATGAAGTCGTGTGGCTGAATGGCATAATACAAATAATTGAGCTCTGTGACCTTGGACAAATTGCTTAGCTTCTCTGAGTGTCTTTACCCCCATCTGTAAAATGGAGATAGTTATTTACTTTATAGGGTTGCTGTGAGGGTTAGATTTAATGTATAGAAGCACGTGGATATATAGGCATAAATGACAGGTAATTATTACCTACCTAAAAGAATTGGTGGGCTAATTTCAAATGCTTCTCATTGTTTCATTGCAGAAGGATTCCTTGGCACTTTAGAGTTTTGTTAACCTAATCTGAGGTATTGCCTTATTATTATTGATTGAAGGAAAAATTCAGTAGTTTGATGTGGTTGTTAAGAACATTGGCTTTGGAGTCAAACAAAGTAGTTCTACCACTCATTACACAGCCTTGGAGAAGTTACTTAACATCTCTCAGATTTTGTTCTCTGATTTCTGAAAAGAAGATTATACCCGCTCCAGGACTGTTGCGAGGACTAGATGAGATAATGCATGTAAAGTGTTCAACTCAGTGATTTTCAAGTAGTAAACTCTGAAATGTCAACCATTGTTATTATCACAATCTTTGTGAAATAATCCATAATTTACACTTCTCATTAATTCAGACTTGATTTCTTTAATTCATCTAAGATAGAGTTTTACTCTAGATGCAATCTCCATTCTAGACGAGAATTTTAACTAAGCAAGTAAAAAATTATATAGAAGCAAAAAATAGCTATATAGAGTGAAAGAATATTTTAAAAGTGAAAGCACAAAGCCTCAAGTTAGACTTAAATTACACAGTAGTGAATTTTGTGCATAATCTTCGTGTCCTTTATGAAAGATCTTTATGTTAGCTAGGAAGAAATTAGGACATTATATGTAAGTAGAAAAAAGTATGAACTGGTGACTGCTTATACCATTTATTGGAGAGAGAAGCAGTAAGTCCGTATTCAACTTTATTTTCATTCTCTGGCTTTCCCCACGTGTTTCATTGGCTGTATGGATGAGAAATGGAAGCACTATAGTCCTCCATAAAAAAAAAAAAAAAATTTTTTTTTTTAGAGACTGTAATCTATCCTCCCCTTAATGACAGGCTTTCACAGTTTGTCAGAATCCATCACTTCAACAGATCAGACTGAAATACTTCAATGACTGGCGAATGGATGTCACTCATAGGGAAATGAAAGCAGCCAGGTGTGTGTGTTTATTAAGTGCCCTTCAATTGGAGAAATGTGTTTTACTGAAAACTTGCATGCATGCTATTTTGTGGAAGCAAGAAGTGCCCACCTTCCTTTGGGGAAACAGAAGAATTACTTTTCCTGAGATTCTGAACTATTATAACACAAATTCACAACTGTAAATATGTTATAAAAGTTATTTTTTTTTGTACTGTCGGTATATACGGTGGAACTTTGTAATTGATTGACGGGGACAGAACCAATACTCTTGAGACTATGTGTCTCTGACTCTCTAGGACTGCCCAATTTAAGGGAATAGTTTTTAAAAGTAAAATGAGTTCATTACGTTGACAATGAATGGTTTAACACATAAGACTTCATGTAAATAAATTCACAAGTCAGGAAAGTATCTTTTGTCAGGCCATATTTTCTAAGATTTACGTTAGAAATACGATCACTGAAGTGCACAGCATGTTGATGAGTTGTGTTATACCAGATCTTTATTGGACGTACCCAGTGGTTAGTTAATGTATGGCATTACTTGTCTAGATCTGACATATCAACAGGAACAGCAGTAGTAACTACTATGTACTGAATGCTTACTTTATGCAGGCACGTTGCTAAAACTGGGGTTATAATGGGAACCAAAAACAAAAACGCAGGCAAAAAACCATGGTCTCACGTTGCTAACAACAATGCTGTGAAGTAGGTACAGAGAAACAAGTTTCTAGAGTTTAAGTGCTAAAGTCAGGCACTGGTAAGTGGCAGAGTTGGAACTACAGTGTTTTATTCGTTACAACAACCTAAACTGTATGTTGGCTAAGTGACTCCAAAAGATGGTGCCTTCAACAGGATATTGCTCATGCTTAGATTGTTTTATAAGGGAAAAATAAACTTCTGTCTTATTACTCAGTTATTTGGGGTGTTGGCCTTATTCATATAGTTGAAATTGCACACCATTCTCTCTAAGTTACATTCCTAACTTCTGCTTACATCGCAGTAGCTGTACCTAGAGAACCACAGGATAGATCTCAAGTACATACACGTATATTCTTACTTGCTCCCTGGGTCCTGGACTCCCCACCACCCCAGCCCTAAGGTAGTCTTTGATGAGCTTGGCTAGCCACAGTGGAGCTGCTTGGATAAATTGTGCCTTGACAGAGACAGGCCTCCTTGGTCCATTTCTCCTGGGTCTAGCTGTTCAGATCCTTCCTAAGCAGTGACAAGATGAGGCAGGAGAAAAGCAAAAAGATAAATGCTTAAGGTAGAGCTAGTCTAATTAATTAGTCCAGTAAGTGCTTGACTACTAGCTGAAAGGTTGGTGGTTCTAACTTACCCAGAGGTGCCTCAGAAGACAGATCTGGCAATCTGTTTCTGAAAGGTCACAGCCTTGAAAACCCTATGGAGCAGTTCTACTCTGTACACATTGGATCACCATGAGTCAGAACTGACTTGATGGAAACTAACAACAGCAGGGTTTCTCTGGGGAGAGGGGGTCTCTTAAGTGGGAGGCAGTTCTGGACCAGTTTTATCATACTGGCCAATAGATGTAGAGAGAAGCAATCCAAAGAGAATGAGAACCCTATGACATAAATACCAAAGAGACCACAGCCCTCAAAAATCAAAGTTTTAACCTTTTCTCTCAATACACCCAAAGCTCTATCCCCTTATCAGAGGCTTAGTTCAATTCCCTTAATTTGACTCAGTCATCTTGTCTCTTTTCGTCCTTGGGTGTGGGCTGGGGAGTGGATTAGAGGTAGAGAGAATATGATTGTGGAACTTTGCTCTCCCAGTAGAGGTCAACACTAGGGGCTTGGCAGGCATAATAAGTAAAGGATATGGTCCTCATCCCAGCTCTCACAGAACTAACAGTCTATCTGGGGAGCTAATGTACATGAAGCGTTTAGAGAAAATCAAGTACAAAACTGTGTGATACTGACTCTTCCAGAGGAATCCAGATTAAGGGATAAGACAGTGTGGATTTGTTTCTTAGGAAAGACTTAGCTTAGAATGTGTCACAGGTGGGGAGCCAAAGGATGAAAAGGAGTTAATGAAGAAGAAGGCAGAAAAGAGGACATGAACAAAGATTCAGAATGAGCTGACAGGTTAGTAGATCTGTGTGCTTGAAGCAGAGGCAAACTAGGAAATGAAGAGAAATAAGAAAAGTAGAAGACATCAAAAGCCAGGCAGATGAATTTTGATTCAATGGGGTAGGCCATGAGAGCCATTTAAGAATTTTTTTAAAAGACAAAGTTAATGTTAGCCACTTAAACTTTTTCATGGAATGAAGTGAGAATAAATTTAAGAATTGACCGATAACTTGACTGATTGAAGGAATAAAAGATAACTATTAAAAAAAAAAAAAGTATTACAGTGTGATAATTTGTCTAGACAAGGAGGAGGGGTTCCCATGCAGGATCTCAGCAACACACGTTGGCAGGGAACTGTAGGAGGCCAAGACTAGGTGTATATCAAGTCCTGGGAAACTGAATTCACCAGGGTTAACTAGTCATCTAAACCCCAGTGACCAGGAGGATGTAATGACCTGGGGATTGGTTCAGGAAGGTATTGGTATCTGAGGAAATCCAGTTTAGCAGGAGCAGCATTGAGGCAGCTGGAATGTAGATAACTGGTGAGATTCGGAGTCAGGAGTGGTGGCATTATGGTAGTGGAGAGTCTACTCACAGCTGGAGTCCTGGAATAAATCTGCAGAAAAGCTGTAGCAGGGCCCTAGGCAAGTAATTTTAAGTTCAGGACAAGGCACAGGCATTGAAGGGAACTGGAAAGCAGTCAGGACGGAAACTAGTTCTAAGAATTGAGACACCATGTCTGGAGTTAGTAGGGAAACAGAGGGGAGATGATGAGGAAGTAATGCAGAGGATACTTAGTGCAACTCAGTACATTTGTGGCCAAAAAATGAATTCTAGATCCATCATCTGGTGAGCTGAGGTTGCTTCTCTCCTTTCTGCTCTGGTGATAAGGGGCTGAGGGTCACAGCAGTGCTGAGCCTCTGAAGTGGAGACTTTAGGAGCCCCAGCTTACAGGGACCTTGGAATAAATGGCTGAAATGGGGGCCCACTGGAGGCAGCATCAGTTGGAAGGAGTTGAGACTACGGCAGAGGAAACACAGGTACAAATAGGATGCCGTCATATTCATGGCTGAGGAGAACAGGGCCTGACCAAGGGGGATGAGAAATAATAGGCTTTAGTGATTAAGTTTGATATAATGGATAGAGAAGGAAGAGCTTAAAATGATCCCAGATGAATTTTATTTGTGTGTGTGTGTTTTTTTCCTTAGCAGCAGGGCTTCAAACTGGTTCAGTCCTGTTTGAACCCCTGCTGAGAATTTGACATTTCCACCCCAGATATACTGAATTGAAATCTATGAGAATCTATAAGAATTACCTGGGAATCTTGTTAAAATTGTAGATTCTGATTCAGTATATCTGGGGTGAAAAGGCAAATGCTCAGTAAGGGGTTGAGCTGGAACAAACCGGTTTGAAGCCCTGTTTAGCAGGCAAGTGAGTACTGAGGTTTTAGATGTCAGAGTAAATTCCTTTTAGAATACCCTGATTTTGGTCTCTCCAGTTTTAAGTAACAGGAGATAACCAGAGCTGGTTTCCATTTGAGCTACTTAGCAGCTGGGTGAATTTGAAATGCTCATGTAGTATGGTATTTTCTCTCATAAATTGAAGGGTGTTTTAAACACAAACACGATCACTTTTGGCTCATGAAAAAAACAATTAAGTAAATTAAGTATGTTAGAGCTAAGTTTATTTGCGTGTTCCTGGACTTTACGCGTTCAGTGTGTCTGTAACGGAACACAGAGAAAATAGCCCCTAAGCGTATGAATGATTAGAAATGTTTCTTGTAAAGTGTTACTTTCGTTCTTGGTGCAAGTAAGTGTTACTAATATACGTGTGCGTGAGTGTGGCTGACAAGCCCCAAGTGGAACCTACTTAGACCCTTCCATGCTGCTCTCATAGGCCTTTGTTGCTGTAGCTGGTGTTCGAAGCATTGGTACCTGCTCCTGTCTTTTTACCCATCTGGTTAGTTCAGAGCCTTTGCTCTGAAGGTGTGCTCCTGTCTGCTGGATGGCTTCACCACAGCCTTCTTTGTCTGCAGTTCCTGTTTCCCAGCCATCTTCTATTTTATTGAGAGTTTTTATTAGGAATGGGTGTTGGACTTTATCAAATGTCTTTTCTGCATCGATTTGAGATGATCGTGTGTTTTTTTTTTTCTTTTGTTCTGTTTATGCAGTGGATGATGTTGATTGATTTTCTAATGTTGAACCATGCTTGCATACCTGGCTGAATCCCACTTGGTCATGGTATATTATTCTTATGATACGATGCTGAATTCTATTGGCTAGAATTTTGTTGAGAATTTTTACATCTATATTCATAAGAGATATTGGTCTGTAATTTTCTTTCTTTCTTTCTTTTTTTTTTTTTGTGGCATCTTTGCCTGGTTTTGGTATCAGGGTTATTCTGGTTTCATAGAGTGAATTCAGGAGTATCTCTTCCTCTTCTGTGCTCTGAAATTGAGTAGTCCTGGTGTGAACTCTTCTCTGAATGTTTGGTAGAATTCTCCAGTGAAGCTGTCTGGGCCAGGGCTTTTTTTTTTTGGACAGAGTTTTTTTTTTTTTTTTTTTTTTTAACCTCTTCAATCTCTTCTCTTGTTATAGGTCTGTTCAGATTTTCTGTCTCAGATTGTGTTACTTTAGGTAGGTATTGCATTTCTAGAAATTTGTCTATTTCCTCTAGGTTCCCCGATATGTTAGAGTACAGTTTTTCATAGTACTCTCTAAAGATCCTTTTTGTTTCATTTGGGTCTGTTGTAATATCCTCTGTCTCATTTCTTATGTGGGTTACTTGCTTCCTCTTCTGTATTTCTTTTGTCAGTTTGGCCAGTGGTTTGTCGATTTTGTCGATCTTTTCAAAGTACCAACTTTTGGTTTTGTTGATTCTTTCTATTGTATTTCTGTTCTCTATTTCATTTACTTTTTTACTCTAATCTTTATTATTTCCTTTCTTTTGGTGCCTGTAGGCTACTTTTGCTGTTCTCTTTGTTCTAGCTGTAAGGCTAACATTTTTATTTTGGTCCGTTGCTCTCTTTTAATGGGTGCATTTATTGCTATAAATTGACCTCTGGACACTGCCTTGGCTGTGTCTCATAGGTTTTGGTATGGTATGTTTTCATTCTCATTTGATTGCAGAAATTTTTCAATTCCATCTTTAATTTCTTCTATTACCCAGTGGTTTTTAAGCAAGGGGTTATTCATTTTCCATGTATTTGATTTTTTTTCCCTTGGTCTTCCTGTTACTGATTTCTACTTTTAAGGTGTTGTGATCAGAGAGAATGCCTTGTATTATTTCGGTGTTTTAGATTTTATTGAGGGTTGCTTTGTGGCCTAAAATGTGGTCTTTTTTGGAGACTGTGCCATGTGCGTTGGAAAAGAATGTAGGCTTTGCTGCTATTGGGTGGAATGTTCTGTATATGTCTATGAGGTCAAGTTGGTTGATTGTGGCCTTTAGATCTTCTGTATCTTTGTTGAGTTTTTTTCTAGATGTTCTTTCCTTTACGGAGAGTGGTGTGTTGAAGTCTCCTACTATTATTGTGGAACAGTCAGTTTCTCTTTTCAGTGCTGCTAGAGTTTATGTATTTTGGTGCCCTGTTGTTGGGTGTGTACATATTTGTTAAGATTATGTCTTCTTGGTGGATTGTCCCTTTAATCATTATATATTCCCTTGTCTTTTATGGTTGATTTTGCCTTAAAGTCCATTTTATCTGAGATTCGTATTGCCAATCCTGCCTTTTTTTGTTTACTGTTTGCTCAATATGTATTTTTTCTATCCTTTGATTTTTAATATATTTAGGTCTTTGTGTCTAAAGTGTGTCTCTTGTAGACAATATATTGATGGGTCGTGTTTTTTTAATCCATTCTGATACTCTCTGTCTCTCTATGGGTACATTTAAGACATTTACATTTGGTGTGATTATCGATAGGTATGGGCTTATTGCCGTCATACTGTGCTTTTTTTTGTGGTGCTGCCATTTTCTATGTTCCTCCTACTTTTTTTTTTATATAATTTTTATTGTGCTTTAAGTGAAGGTTTACAAATCGAGTCAGTCTCTCACATAAAAACTCATATACACCTTGCTACACACTCCCAGTTACTCTTCCCCTAATGAGGCAGCCCACTGTTTCCCTCCACTCTCTCTTTTTGTGGCCATTTCACCATCTTCCAACCCCCTCCACCCTCTCATCTCCCCTCCAGGCAGGAGATGCCAACATAGTCTCAAGCGTCCACCAGATCCAAGAAGCTCACTCCTCACCATCATCCCTCTCCAACCCATTGTCCAGTACAACCCATGTCTGAAGATTTGGCTTCAGAAATGGCTCCTGTCCTGGGCCAACAGAAGGTCTAGGGGCCATGACCACCAGGGTCCTTCCAGTCTCAGTCAGACCATTAAGTCTGGCCTTATGAGAATATGGGGTCTGCATCCCCCTGCTCTCCTGCTCCCTCAGGGGTTCTTTGTTGTGTTCCCTGTCAGGGCAGTCATCAGTTGGAGCCGGGCACCACCTAGTTCTTCTGGTCTCAGGATGATGTAGTCTCTGGTTCATGTGGTCCTTTCTGTCTCTTGGGCTCGTAATTGCCTTGTGTCCATGGTGTTCTTCATTCTCCTTTGATCCAGGTAGGTTGAGACCAGTTGATGGATCTTAGATGACTGCTTGCTAGCGTTTAAGACCCCAGACACCACTCTTCAAAGTGGGATGCAGAATGTTTTCTTAATAGATTTTATTATGCCAATTGACTTAGATGTTGCCTGAAACCATGGTCCCCAGATCTCTGCCATGCTGGCCTTTGAAGCATTCAGTTTCTTCAGGAAACTTCTTTGCTTTTGGTTTCGTCCAGTTGTGCTGACCTCCCCTGTATTGTGTGTTGTCTTTCCCTTCACCTAAAGTAGTTCTTATCTACTATCTAATTAGTGAATGTCCTTCTCCCATCCTCCCTCCCTCCTCCCTCTCGTAACCACAAAAGAATGTTTTCTTCTCAGTTTAAACTATTTCTCAAGTTCTTATAATAGTGGTCTTATACAATATTTGCCCTTTTGCAACTGACTGATTTCGCTCAGCATAATGCCTTCCAGGTTCCTCCATGTTATGAAATGTTTCACAGATTGGTCACTGTTCTTTATTGATGCGTAGTATTCCGTTGTGTGAATATACCATAATTTATTTATCCATTCATCCGTCGATGGGTCCTCTTACTTTTCTGTGCTAGGTTCCTTTTGTTTGTGGATTTTCTTTTCTTTCATTGTCATAGTTTTTGTGTTTACTGTCGTAATGTTTTTCTTTTTTTTTTTAATTTTTATTTTGCTTTAAGTGAAAGATTACAAATCAAGTCAGTCTCTGATACAAAAATTTATACACACCTTGCTATTTACTCCTACTTGCTCTCCCTGTGATGACACAACACACTCCTGCCCTCCATTCTTTCTTTTTGTGCCTGTTCGGCCAGCTTCTGACCCCCTCCACCCTCCCATCTCCCCTGCAGATGGGAGATGCCAACATAGTCTCATGTGTCTGCTTGATCCAAGAAACTCACTACTCACCTGTTTCATTTTCTATCCCATTGGCCAGTCCAATCCCTGTCCGAAGAGTTGGCTTTGGGAATGGTTCCTGTCTTGGGCTAACAGAAGGTCTGAGGACCATGACCAATGGGGTCCTTCTAGTCTCCGTCAGACCATTAAGACCAGTCTTTTTAGAAGAATTAGGGGTCTGTATCCCACTGCTGTTCTGCTCCCTCAGGGGTTCTCTGTTGTGTTCCCTGTCAGAGCAGTCATCAGTTGTAGCCAGGTACCATCTAGCTCTTCTGGTTCAGGCTGATGTAGTCTCTTGTTTATGTGGCCCTTTCTGCCTCTTCGGCTCAAAATTACCTTGCGTACTTGGTGTTCTTCATTCTCCTTTGGTCCAGGTGGGTTGAGACCAATTGATGCATCTTAGATGGCCGCTTGCTAGCATTTAAGACCCCAGACGCCACTCTCTGAAGTGGAATGCAGAATGTTATCTTAATAGATTTTAATATGCCAGTTGACTTAGATGTCTCCTAAAACCATGGTCCCCAAACCCCTGCCCCTGCTACGCTGGCCTTCGAAGTGTTCAGTTTATTCAGGAAACTTCTTTGCTTTTGCTTTAGTCCAATTGTGCTGACCTCGCCTGTATTGTGTGTTGTCTTTCCCTTCAACTAAAATAGTTCTTATCTACTATCTAATTAGTGAAAACCCCTCTCCCTCTCCCTTCTCATAACCTCCAAAGAATATTTTCTTCTCTTTTTAAACCTTTTTGAGTTCTTATAATAGTGGTCTTATACAATATTTGTCCTTTTGCAGTTGACTGATTTCACTCAGAAAAATGCCTTCCAGATTCCTTCATGTTATGAAATGTTTCATGGATTCATCATTGTTCTTCATCAATGCATGGTATTCCATTGTGTGAATATATCATAATTTATTTATCCATCCATCCATTGATGGGCACCTTGGTTGCTTCCATCTTTTTGCTATTGTAAACAGTGCTGCAATGATCACAGGTGTGCATATATCCATTTGTGTAAAGGCTCTTATTTCTCTAGGATATATTCCGAGGAGTGGGATTGCTGGATCCTATGGCAGTTCTATTTTTAGCTTTTTAAGGAAGCGCCAAATTGATTTCCGAAGTGGTTGTACCATTTTTCATTCCCACTAGCAGTGTAGAAGACTTCCAGTCTCCCATAACCTCCCCAACATTTATTATTTTGTCTTTTTTGGATTAATGCCAGCCTTGTTGGAGTGAGATGAAATCTCATTGTAGTTTTGACTTGCATTTCTCTAATGGCTAATGATCATGAGCATTTTCTCACGTATCTGTTCGCCGCCTGAATGTCTTCTTTAGTGAAATGCTTGTTCATATCTTTTCAGATTTTTTAATTGGGTTATTTGTCTTTTTGTAGTTGAGTTTTTGGAGTATCATGCAGATTTTAGAGATCAGGAGGTGATCAGAAATGTCATAGCTAAAAACCTTTTCCCAATCTGTGGGTAATGTTTTTACTCTTTTGGTGAAGTCTTTGAATGAGCATAGGTGTTTGATTTTTAGGAGCTCCCAGTTATCTAGTTTCTCTTCTGTATTGTTAGTAATGTTTCGTATACTGTTTATGCCGTGTATTAGGGCTCCTAGCGTTGTCCCTATTTTTTCTTGCATGATCTTTATCATTTTCGATTTTATATTTAGGTCTTTGATCCATTTTGAGTTAGTTTTTGTGCATGATGTGGGGTTTGGTCCTTGATTCATTTTTTTGGAGATGGATATCAAGTTATGCCAGAATCATTTGTTAAAGAGATTGTCTTTTCCTCATTTAACTGACTTTGGACCTTTGTCAAATATCAACTGCTCATGTGTGGATGGATTTATGTCTGGATTCTCAATTCTGTTCCATCAGCCTATGTATCTGTTGTTGTACCAGTACCAGGCTGTTTTGACTACTGTGGTGGTATAATAGGGCCTAAAATCAGGTAGAGTGAGGCCTCCCACTTTGTTCTGCTTTTTCAGTAATGCTTTACTTATCTAGGGGCTCTTTCCCTTCCATATGAAGTTGATTTGTTTCTCCATCTCATTAAAAAATGTCGTTGGAATTTGGATCGGAATTGCATTGTAGCTATAGATGGCTTTTGGTCGAATAGACGTTTTTATAATGTTAAAAGTCTTCCTATCCATGACCAAGGTATGTTTTTTCATTTATGTAGGTCTCTTTTGGTTTCTTGCAGTAGTGTCTTGTGGTTTTCTTTGTACAGGACTTTTACATCTCTGGTAAGACTTATTCCTAAGTATTTTATCATCTTGGGGGCTACTGTATTGATATGGTGATTTCCTCTTTGATGTTCTTTTTGTTGGTGTAGAGGAATCCAACTGACTTTTGTATGTTTATCTTGTATCCTGATACTCTGCTGAACTCTTTTATTAGTTTCAATAGATTTCTTGAGGATTCTTTAGGGTTTTCTGTGTATAAGATGATGTTATCTGCACATAGAGATACTTTTACTTCTTCCTTGCCAATCTGGATACCCTTTATTTCTTTATCTAGCCTAATTTCTCTGGCTAGGACCCCCAGCACAATGTTGAATAAGAGTGGTGATAAAGGGCATCCTTGTCTGGTTCCTGATCTCAAGGGGAATGCTTTCAGGCTCTCTCCAATTAGGGTGATGTTGGCTGTTGGCTTTGTATAAATGCCCTTTATTATACTGAGGAATTTTCCTTCCATTCCTATTTTGCTGAGAGTTTGTATCATGAATGGGTGTTGAACTTTGTCAAATGCCTTTTTGCATCAATTGATAAAATCATGTGATTCTTTTCTTTTATTCATGTGGTGGATTACATTAATTTTTTTCTAATGTTGAACCATCCCTGCATACCTGGTATGAATCCCACTTGGTCATGGTGAATTATTTTTTTGATATGTTGTTGAATTCTGTTGGCTAGAATTTTGTTGAGCATTTTTGCATCTAAGTTCATGAGGAATATAGGTCTGTAATTTTTCTTCTTTTGTGGTGTCTTTACTTGGTTTTGGTATCAGGTATATGCTGGCTTCATAGAATGAGTTTGGGAGTATTCCATCCTTTTTTATGCTCTGAAATATCTTCAGTAGTAGGGGTGTTAACTCTTCTCTGAAAGTTTGGTATAACTCTGCAGTGAAGCTGTCCGGACCAGGGCTTTTTTGGCGGGGGCGGGGGGGGGGAGTTTTTTGATTACTTTTTCAATCTCTTCTTTTGTCATAGGTCTATTTAGTTTTTCTACCTGTTTGTGTTAGTTTAGGTAGTGTGTTTCTAGGAATTCAACCATTTCTTCTAGGTTTTCAAATTTGTTAGAGTACAATTTCTCATAGTAATCTGATATGATTCTTTTAATTTCAGTTGGCTGTGTTGTAATATTGCCCATCTCATTTCTTATTCGGGTTATTTGCTTCCTCTCCTGTTTTTCTTTTGTCAGTTTGGCCAATGGTTTATCAATTTTGTTAATTTTTTCAAAGAACCAGCTTTTGATCCTGTCAATTCTTTCAGTTGTTTTTCTGTTTTCTATTTCATTTAATTCTGCTCTAATTTGTATTATTTTCTTTCTTCTGATGCCTGAGGGTTTCTTTTGTTGCTCTCTTTCTATTTGTTCAAGTCGTAGGGACAATTCTTTGATTTTTTGTATGTGTGCTTTTATTGATATAAATTGACCTCCGAGCGCTGCTTTTGCTGTGTCCGAAGATTCTGATAGGAAGTGTTTTCGTTCTCATTGGATTCTATGAATTTCTTTATTCCATCCTTAATGTCTTCTATAACCTAGTCTTTTTTGAGCAGCGTATTGTTCAGTTTCCAAGTGTTTGATTTCTTTTCCCTGGATTTTCTGTTATTGATTTCTGCTTTTATGGCTTTATGGTCAGAGAAGATGCTTTGTAATATTTCAGTGTTTTGGACTCTGCTAAGGCTTGCTTTATGACCTAACATGTGGTCTATTCTAGAGAATGTTCCATGTGCACTAGAAAAGAGAGGATACTTTGCTGCTATTGGGTGGAATGTTCAGTATATATCTGTAAGTTCAATTTGGTGATTGTGGCATTTAGATCTTCCATGTCTTTATTGAGCTTCTTTCTGGATGTCCTGTCCTTCACCGAAAGTGGTGTGTTGAAGTCTCCTACTATTATTGTGGAGCTGAGTATCTCATTTTTCAATGCTTTTAGAGTTTGTTTTATGTATCTTACAGTGCTGTCATTGGGTACATAAATATTTAATATGGTTATATCCTCCTAGTTATTGTCCCTTTAATTATTATATAGTGTCCTTCCTTATCCTTTGTGGTCGATTTAACATTCAAGTCTATTTTGTCAGAAATTAGTATTGGCACCCCTGCTCTTTTTTGATTGTTGTTTGCTTGATATATATTTTTTCCTATCCTTTGAGTTTTAGTTTGTTTGTGTCTCTATATCTAAGGTCTGTCTCTTGTAGGCAGCATATAGACGGGTTGTGTTTTTCTATCCATTCTGCCACTTTCTGTCTCTTTATTGGTGCATTTAGTCCATTTACGTTCAGCATGGTTATGGCTAGGTATGAGTTTAGTGCTGTCATTTTGATGTCTTTTTTTGTGTGTTATCGACAGTTTCCTTTTCCCACTTAATTTTTTGTGCTGAGGAGTTTATATATTGTCTTTGCCTGTTGTCGTTGTTTATATTGTTTCTGTTTTTTTTTTTTTTTTTCAGTGCGTGTTTTATTTTCATGAGTAGGATAGTTAGCCTCCTTTGTGGTTGCCTTAATATTTACCCCTATTTTTCTAACTTTAAATCTAACTTTTATTTCTTTACATCTCTTTGTCTTCCTCTCTATTTGAAAGATCTATGACTCAATTTCATAAAAAAATAGTCCCTCTTTATTGTTTTAATGTTGTCTTCTTTTACATAATAACATTGCTGTTGCCCTATTTCGAGTGTTTTTTTAATTTTGATTAATTGTTGTGATTTCCCTATCTGGGTTAACCTCTGACTGCTCTGTCCAGTATTCTAGTCTAGGGTTGATACCTGATATTATTGATTTTCTAGCCAAAGAACTCCCTTTGGTATTTCTTATAGTTTTGGTTTGGTTTTTATGAATTCTCTAAACTTCTGTTTATCTGTAAATATCCTAAGTTCATGTTCATATCTGAGAGACAGTTTTGCTGGATATATGATTCTTGGTTGGCAATTTTTTTCCTTCAGTGTCTTATATAGGTTATCCCATTGCCTTCTTGCCTGCGTGGTTTCTGTCGCAAAGTCTGAGCCTATTCTTATTGACTCTCCTTTGTGGGTGACTTTTCCTTTATCCCTGGCTGCTCTTAAAATTCTCTCTTTACCTTTGGTTTTGGCAAGTTTGATTATAATATGTCTTGGTGACTTTCTTTTAAAATCTACCTAATGTGGAGGTTGATGAGCATCTTGGATAGATATCTTCTCATCTTTCATGATATCAGGAAAGTTTTCTGCCAACAAATCTTCGACAATTCTCTCTGTATTTTCTGTTATCCCTCCTTGTTTTGGTACTCCAAACACTTGTAGGTTATTTCTCTGGATAGAGTCCCACATGATTCTTAAGGTTTCTTCATTTTTAGAAATTCTCTTATCTGATTTTTCTTCAAATATATTGGTGCCAAGTGCTTTATCTTCAACCTCACCAGTTGTGCCTCCCACTTGCTCAATTCTGCTCCTCTGACTTTCCACTGAGTTGTCTACTTTTGTAACTTTATTGTTAATCTTCTGAATTCCTGATTGCTGTCTGCCTATGGATTCTTGCAGCCTATTAAACTTTTCATTATGTCCTTGAATCACTTTTTTAATTTCTTCAACTGTTTTATCTGTGTGTTCCTTCGGTTGTTCTGTGTATTACCTGATCTACTTCTGGAAGTTTTGAGGGGTTCTGTATATTAACCTTTTATATTCTGCATCTGGTAATTCCAGGAAGGTACTTTCATCTGGAAGATCTCTTGATTCTCTGGTTTTAGAGCTTGTTAAAGTGGTCATGGTCTGTTTCTTTATGTGATTTAATATTGACTGTTTCTCTGAGCCATGTATAAGTTATTATATTAGTTTATTTTATGTTTGTTTACTGTATCATAGCTTCTTGCTTTGTTTTGTTTTGATATGCCCAGATGGGCTGCTTGAGTGAGCTAGCTTGATTATTTTCACCTTTGAAGCTCTGATGTCCTGTCACCAGATGGTTAGAGGTGTTATTGGGTATATCGGTATAGGAGACCACTCACTTTTCTTATATGGATTCAGCTCAGGTGTCCAGGTAGCTGATCATCAAGTGTGTGGTACATGCTCTGTCCTACAGTCTTAGAGGAGTGGGGGTGATTGGTGTAGGTACCAGTATCTGATTGCAGCAGGGGGTCATGCTCTGAACAAGGCAGGGCACTGAGAATTGTCCACCACGTAACTCTGAGGAAAGGACGTCCCCCTTCCCTAGAGCATACACGTGGGTACATTCTGCAGACACACCATGGGCCTCCAATGCCTTTGGTTGTAAGGACTGGGAGGTGCCAGTTATCCTTGGACCTCTGTTGTGGGTTGCTGAGTGACCTGAATGGAGCCATCAGTGCTTAGGCCCCTGATGTGGGTAGGTTATGACCCTGTTTAATAGGCAAAGTGGTGTCAATCATCAAACACCCACCTCACCACTGCACAGCTGAAACAGTTGTAGTCTGCCAACAAGGACCTATTCTCATGAAATAGGCCCAATGACCATTTATGCCTGGACAGGAGCTGCTTCTGTCCAGACCTCCCCAGGTTAGTTGAGATGGCAAATTATCTTTTCCCGCAATTAGAAATTTATTTCTTCTCTGAGTCTGGGAGAATGGCTCCAGGTGCTCAACAGAGCCTATCTCAGGCCCAGGGAAATCAACAGCCTGTGAAACTGGCTTGGGGGCAGGAGGCACAGTAAAATATACGCAAGTACTTAGCTTTGGCCAAGAGCGCCATTCTTCTCTGATTCCAAAGGTGTGAGTAGGCTGTGTGGCTGGCTGCTTGTCCCTGAGGAAGCTGTGGCCAAATGCTAGTACCAGCCTGCCACAGCCACTCCTGGGAATGGTGCCTGGAGGATCCTGGTGATTCAGGTCCGGCAATTCCTCCCTGCTTCTGAATCGTCTCTCCCTCCCCCTGCTGCTCAGTCCGTTTTCTAACTTTGCCTTTGATGTTCAGGGCTCTTAGCTTGTCATAAATATAATTGTTTCACTTGTTTTTTCAGGCCTTTGTCGTAAGAGAACTCACCAGAAGCGTCTACCTATTCTGCCATCTTGACCCTACCTCTCTTTTCTCCTGTTTTTATTCTGTTGAGTAGGTTTTTTAACTTCCTTTGTGGTTACCTTGAAATTTACCCTTATCTTTCTAAGTTTGAATCAGTCTTTTGTTACTTGATATTGCCTTGACTTCCTCTCCATTTGAAAGTTTATTACCTATACCATTTATTCCCTTTTTTTATTGTTTTGACATTGGCATCATTACAGACTGGCGTCTCTCATTTCCTGTTTTAAGTCTTTTAGCTTTGTTTTATTATTGAGAGTTCTTTACTGAGGTTGGTATCCAGCTGACACTGTCCTGTGTCCTAGTTTTAAGTTGTTGTATTATATTTTTGGTTCTCTGACTTAAGGACTTCCTTTAATATTTGTTGTAAATTTGGTTTGGTTTTTATATATTCCCTTAATTTCTGTTTACCTGGAACATCAGCATTGTATTTGAGAGAGTATTTTGCCCAGTATAGTACTCTTTTTTGGCAATTTTTTTTCTTTAATGGTTTTATATAGTCATCCCATTGCCTTCTTGTCTGCATTGTTTCTGCTGAGTAATCAGAGTTTAGTCTAACTGTTTCCTCTTTGTGAATGACTTTTTGTTTTTTCAAGCTGCTTTCAGGATTTTTCTTCATCTTTTGCTTTGTCAAGTGTAATTATGGTATATCTTTGTAACTTTCTTTTGGGGTCTATCCTATATGGAATTTGTTGAGCTTCTTGGATGTTCAGCTTTTCATCTTTCATGGTATTTGGGAAGTTTCTGCCAGTAAATCTCTGTGTTTTCCATTTTCTCCCCTGTTCTGGAACTCCGATCATGTGCAAATTTTTGTTCTTGATTGTGTCCCACCCATACAATTCTTAGGTTTTTTTCATTTTTGTTCATTCCTTTCTTTGATTTTTCCTGAAACAAAGTGGTGTCCATGGATTTGTCATCCATCTTGCTAATTCTGTCATCCATTGTTTTAAAGTGGCCCCTAAGACCTTGTATTGAATTGTCCATTTCTGAAATTTTGTTGTTTATTTTTTGGATTTCTAGTTGCTGTTTTAATATGATTTCTAAATGTTTATTTATTTCAACCTTTTGTTCTTGTATTATTTTCCTGAATTCTTCTGTTGCTTTGTCTGTGTTTTCCTTGATTTTGAATGTGTTTTTGTTGGTTTTGTCTGTGTTTTCCATGATTTTGTCTCTTCTTGGTTTTGCCTGTGTTTTCCTTGATCTCTTTCATAATGTCTTGGGGAGCCCGAAATATTAGTCTTTTGAATTCTGTATCAGGTAGTTCCACTGCCTTTTCTTTTACCAGAAAAGCATCTGATTCTTTATTTTGGTCACTAATTGGAGCTGTCTTGTCCTGCTTTTTAATATGTTTTGGTATTGTCTGCTGTCTCCAAGATATTAAGGTATTATTTTCTTTATTTATTGATTGTATGTCCATTTGTTTCAGCTGCTTTTATGTTTTGTTTTGATATGTCAGGGGAGCGGGCCAGATGTGCTTTGTTGCTTGCTTGTCTGTGGGTATGATAGCTCTCATTATCTTGTCTGGGTGGGCAGGGCAGCAGTGGGCAAGGTGAGCCCACTTTGCTGTACACTGGTTTGGTGTGGTGGTTGAAGGCAGACTGGGTAGGTGCTGCCTGCCCCCTGATGTTGGTCCAGCAGTGTGGAAGCATTCACAGCCCCTTGCCAGATAGGTGGGGGTACCAGACAGGGCTCATTTCCTACTGTTCAGCAGCTGATTGAATGGTGGGAGAGGAGGGGCAGTGTGGGCCTGGTGTGGTGGTGGGGCTGAAGGCCAGGGATGCTCTAGCTGTGGCAGCATGGCAGGGGATAGTAGTAAGGGGGGGTGGCATATGGCATGGGTGGGGAAGGAAAAGGAGAAGGAAAAATTATCCAGTGGGTGGGGGTGGGGTGGACGTGGGGGCTGGTGGGATGAGAGAGGAGGTACCTAGGAGTGGGGCTAGGTGGGAGGTAGAAAGAAAGAAAAAAAAAAGAATAAAACAAATGGCAATGTGGTATGGGTGAGTGGGTGGGGGCGGGGCAGAACCAAGCTAGCAGTGGTCCAGTATGCCCATGGTTCTCTGGTTGCCGCAGTGCAGTGGGGTCTAGTGGAAACTTGACTGGGCAGTGGGGGCCAGCGAATGGGTGTGGGGCAGACCTGAGGGCCAGTGAGAAGGGAGGGAGGTGGCTCATGGGGCTATGTGGGAGGAGGAAAGAAAAGAAAAAAAATGATGACACAACAGGATCTGGTGGGTGCAAGTGGCACAGCTCCAGGGTAGTGACACTCTGGTGACTCCCTAGCCACAGTGGCGTGGTGGGGTCCAGTGGCTGGGGAGGAGGTGGTGTTTACGGCTAGGTGGGAGGGAAAAAGAAAAGGAAGAAAGGAAAAAAAAGCTGTGGTGGGAGCCAGCGGGTGGGGGTGGAGTAGATCCAGGCTGGCAGCTGTCTAGCTGAGTGGTGCAGTGTAGCCCATAGGGAAGGGGTGGAGGTGGTATATGGGCCAGAAGGGTGAGGGGTGGGAAAGCATGTTTTTTTGGTTACTCAGTGCTTTGTCTCCTGTTGGGAGCTCCATGAATTTGCCTTCTTGTACTCCCTGTCCAAGGTCTTTGCTGGCTGTCTTCTAAGGTGGTGATGCTGTGCTGTGTTTATTTGCAGGGAACCTCCACTCTGTATCTTCCTCGTTCACTATTTTCTATCAGTGTCTTTTTCCATTCTGTGGTTGATCTAGTTCCTTACCCCTTTGTTTGATATGTAGTGTTCCAAGATTGATGTTTGTATGTGTTTTACTTAGTTTTTCGGGTCTTTGGTGCAGAGCGTTGGCATGGTGGTCTATCTGTGGCACCATGTTGGCTCCACCTCTGCCCTGAGATAATCTTTAAACCTTACACCTCAAAACAAAACAATCCCCTTAAGTTTTTTTTTTTTTTTTGAACCAAACTATAGTTTAGCTTAATTAGTAAAGTATGTTTGTGTTGAGCATTATGCTCTTTTAAAGAGTTATCTATGTGGGATTAAATCGACAACAGCAACTTGAAAGTTTAGATGAGAAGCTTATGTTGATGATGGAATAATTTGGAAAAGAATAGTGAAAATGGTTGCACAACTCAAAGAAAGTAATCAATGTCACTGAATTGTACATGTAGAAGTTGTTGAAATGGTATATATCTTTTGCTGTGTATATTTTCACCAAAAGTAAAATAAAATGAGGTGATTTATTTCTATTAAGGCAAGAAAAGAAAAATATAGAATCCTTATTTGCATAGGGAAATTTAAAAGAAAATATACAGATAATGGTTATTTCTGATTTTGATTAGGCTTGGATCTATGCTTGAAAATGGGATGGATTTCAAAGTCATTACTTAAAGCTGGAAAAGAAAACTTTAAACAGCATTATCACCATAAAAGACCCTGGTGTTGTATTTTTGAAATGTTGAGCTAAATAAATTATAAGGGACCAATTAAAGGCCGACCTTCGTTCTTCTGAAAAGTTGCTCTTAGAAAGGCTTAGATTAATTACTTCCCATTTTGTTCACAGATGTAATGCCCCTAGAACTGGGGTAGACAGCTGCCACTGAATACCTGCTTCAAGTCACCTTTCACATTTTCTTGTTGGGAAGATAACCACTGGCGATCATCTTCTTATTTTCACAAAAATGGAAGCAAATGAAGACAGTAAGGATGCCATGGTGGCCAGCAGTTAATGATGCCAGTCTTATGAATCTTTCTGGAAAGGAAGTTTTCAAGTCCGTGTGCCTCACTGGCCAGAAATCGGAAGATTGAACCTATTCTTTTTTGTCTCAGCTGCTGCTTATATCAGTGCAGCCCCTCAAATCAATGTGAATTTAAGTATGCATTGCCTTTTCAACTTAAGTGAGTACCTACTATGTGTCAATCACTACTCAAAATAGGAGAGAGAAAATGAGAGAGACAAATAAGATACAGTCCATGCCTTTAATGAATTTATAATTTGTTTCTGGGCACATTTTTTCCCCCCTTCTACTTCTTAATTAGGTATGTCCCTAAGACAATAAACAAAAGTATTTTCTGTTTTTCAGTCCCTACTCTTTAATTTTTTAAAGAACTCCTGATGTGGGTAACTCATGACATTTTAATTCTGTTTTTCACTGGACTTCTGATATATAGGACCCATTTTATTGATTTCATAAATATTCAGTAGAGTTTAGAGATATTAAAACATTATAGTTTGGGTTAATTTGAATAAAATTCTATTGTTTTCCTCTTAGGTGTGGACTGTCTGTTGGGAAAATATTTTGGGAGATCTGACGTGTGTTTGTTGGGGAGAGGGAGGTGAATTGTACCTTTTGTCCCTGATAAGCTTCTACTTTCCATGCCCTAAGGGCCTGCAATTCTGAGTGGACTATGTCCTTGGAGCTGGGGAGGGTTAAGGCCAAACTTGGGGGAGTGCTCAGACTCAAAACAGGGCAAAAGAGGAGCAAGACAGACCTGGGAAATGGCTCTGTATGAAAAGTTGGCTAAGTAATTATTTCAATATTCATTGTGTTGTACTTTATGTTCTGTAAGTTGATTGACTGTAGTTTTTTCAAAAAATTATTTCAGACCTGTAAATAAATATGTCATGATTTTTCTAGTGTTAAGACACTAATATGACTGTAGACACTAGACATTTTTATGTAGTGTCTGTGACATATTTTAGTATATATGGACCAGTGATACATGTCTTTTTCTGGAGTAGTATCCCTCTGAATTGAAAATGTGCCAGCTTTTTTTAACATCATCAACAGACTTCTTAATTAAGCTTCCAGTACAACTGCCAATAGCAGAGTTGTTTGAGAAATGAATTGTCTAAGTGCTGTTTCTGCCTTATTAAATAAACAAGATTTATTCCATATAAAATGGATTGAAAATATTCTTTGAATGGCGTATTATATTGCTCCCTAAGGGGTTTGATGAGAATTTTCATACCGTCATTTTTATTTAATTCGTTGAAACTTGTGCACCTCAGTAAGGCATGGGTCTAATTTGATCAATAACTTTAGTTATATGATTCATCCTTAATACAGAACACGTTAGGACTCACTCCCCCATCCCTTCTCCTTCCCAGGCTTCTGGTTGTGATATTGGACATTTGTTGCATTAAGTAGCTTCTAGGAGATCTGAGTAAATTCGTCTCTGCTGTTCTTATACTGAATATTTTTGTGTTTTCAGCCTTTTATGCCTGAAATAGACTCACTAGAATCTTGTCTCTAAGCCAAGCTTTAAGGGTCTAGTACCAAAGAGAATCTACTCTCAAAGAAGATAGTCATAGCAACCATTAAAATGGACAGTTCTGATGTAGAATCAAGAGTTTGAACCCATTTAAGAGGAAGACAAGGAAGGCTGTTTGGCTCAAGCCTCCTGTTCTTGAAGGCCTTCAAATTTGGATTAATGGTATTCTCCTCAAATGAGGTTCTATGTTCAGTCATAGAGATACACTGACATGATTGAAAGAAAACAGCGTCCGTTAGCTTGGAATTTGTGTCCCACTACTGGAGAACACTACCATAGGTATCTGGAAGATTAATACTTTTTAATAACTCTTGTAATTAGCTTTTGGATAGCACAATTACTGAGATATTACCCTGTGTTTTTTACAGCAAAAATGGTAATTTTTTTAAATGTACATTAAAAATGTACCACCATTTTCTATACCGTATACCTGGAAAGTCTTTATTTTTAAGAAATTGAAGCAGCCTGACCGTTCCTGATCTCTGAGACCCTCAGGAAAGAGCCCTGGACAGTTATAGGAAGTATCAAATGAAACAATACGGAAAAGTAAGCTGTGTGCTATGCACACGTTTGGCATTGTTATCTTTACATTAAAACATGTACTTTCCCATTTAAAGACTGATCACTTTTTTCAGGAAATTAAAATAGGTATTCATTAAGCTTAATGTGTCGAAGACAAGGACAACCTCTGGCTATATTACTGTTGTATTCTCTAGCCTAGACTATTGTTGTTGTTGTTGTTAGGTGCCATTGAGTCAGTTCCAACTCATAATGACCCTCTGTACAACAGCACAAAACATTGCTCAGTCTTGTGCCATCCTCACAATCCTTGCTGTGCTCGAGTGCATCGTTGCAGCCACTATGTCAATCCATCTCATTGAGGGTCTTCCTCTTTTTTGTTGACCTTCTACTTTACCAGCATGATGTCCTTCTCCAGGGACAGGTTCCTCCTGATAATATGTCCAAAGTATGTGAGATGAAGTCTCACCATCCTTGCTTCTAAAAAGCATTCTGGTTGTACCTCTTCCAAGCAGATTTGTTCGTTCTGACAGTCCATTTATTCAATAATCTTCGTCAACACCATAATTCAAAGGGGACTTGAAGCACTTACTGATGAAGATCAAAGACTACAGTCCTCAGTATGGATTATACCTCGACATAAAGAAGACAAAAATCCTGACAACTGGACCAATAATATCATGACAAATGGAGAAAAGATTGACATTGTTAAGGATTTCATCTTACTTGGATCCACGATCAACGCCCACGGAAGCAACAGTCAAGAAATCAAACAATGTATTGCACTGGGCAACCCTGCTGCAAAAGACCTCTTTAAAGTGTTAAAAAGCAAAGATGTCACCTTGAGGACTAAAGTGCGCTTGATTCAAGCCATGGTGTTTTCAGTCGCCTCATATGCATGTTAAAGCTGGACAGTGAATAAAACCCACTGCCCTCGAGTCGATTCCAACTCATAGCGACCCTATAGGACAGAGTAGAACTGCCCGATAGGGTTTCCAAGGAGCGCCTGGCGGATTCGAACTGCTGACCTCTCGGTTAGCAGCTGTAGCACTTAACCACTATGCCACCAGGGTTTCCAAGTGAATAAGGAAGACTAAAGAAGAATTAATGCCTTTGAATTACGGACTATCATAATAGTTTTGTCTCAGGCTGGGTTCTCTAGAGAAGCAAAACCAGTAAAGCATATAAATACGTATATAGAGAGATGTATATTGAGGAAGCAGCTTACATGATTGCAGAGGCTGAAATGGCCCAAACTCATGAATCAGGAAAGAGGCTTCTCCCAATTTACGTGGCCACAGGGGCTGGCGAACCCAAGATCAGCTGCTCAGAGAGCAGGGCTCCCGCTCACAGGATGTGAAGTTCAAAGAATCTCAAGGTCAGTAGATAAGCTGATAGGTCAAGTCCCAAGAACCAGAGGTCAGAAGAACAGGAGGTGCCGCAGGATCCAGAGCGAGCAAAAAGCCAGAACATCTGCTTATATTCAGATGCTGGCCACACGACCAAGGAAACACCTTCTCAACTGATTGGCTACTCACAGCAGATCCCATCGTGGGAGTGATCACATATAAACACTGAGAAACATGGCCCAGCCAAGCTAACACAGTCTTAACCATCAGAAGTTTCAAAGTGGCCTCTCTCTCTCTGGTCTTTGCTTGCTTCAGTCTGCCTTCCAAGATGCCAGCAGAAACAAATATGACGTTTTACCAACCTGCTTAAAAAACTGCAGTGGCTCTCTGTTGCCCACAGGATCAAATCTAGGCTCCTTAGATGAATGATAAGGCCTTTCCCAGTCTGCCCATATCCACCTCTCTTCAGGGTCGTCTTCAGCAATCCAGCTGCATGTACGGTGCCCTTTAATGGCACATGCTGCACCCTCACCATAGAATACCCTCCCTGCTTGTTTACTTTCTAGCTTTCCCTGTCTCTTCAGTTGAGCCTTCTTCTCCAGCCCATTTACCCCTAGTGTTGTGAGTAGCTCCCTCCTCTGGGGTCCCATAGCATCCTGTACATAGGTTTATTGACCTGTAGTATACTAAATTGTGTGGTGGAAGTGGGAGTTCAGAGGTGGAATCCTCCCTTTCCACGTGGGAGAACAGGGTTCAAGTTCCGGCCAGTGCGCTCATGTGCATCTACCACCCATCTGTCAGTGAAGGCTTACGTGTTGCTTTGCTGCTGAACAGATTTCAGTAGAGCTTCTAGACAAAGATGGAGTAGGAAGAAATGCCTGGTGATCTAATTCCAAAAATCAGCCAATGAAAACCTATGGATCACAATGTTTGGATTCACAATTGATCATGAGGATGGCACAGGATCAGGCAGTGTTTTGCTCTGTTGTGCACTGGGTTGCCACAAGTTGGGGGCCAACTCAACAGCAGCTAACAACCAACAACCGATACCAACTTGTAGACACTTGTTTCCCATTGTGGGAGATTTTTTGAAAGGACCACCTCTGTATTCCTGGTGTCTGACGTACTGCCTGGTGCACAGTAGGTTTGTGTTCAGTCAGTGTTTGGTGATCAAGGGATGTGAAGTAGCTTTTTTTCAACGCTGGTGCTTCTGGCTGTATAAAAGACAGAGTTTTTGCTGAGAGAGTAGCATCTTTATTGGTTTGTAGTTTACAATCTGCTTGGAATGAGTTTAATTGACTCGATACTTCATATATAGTCTAGTCCACTGGACCTCTTAATTGGTGTCTTGTGCATAACAGTTCATCCCTATTATTTGTACCAAGGTCACTCTGCTTCTACTGGCCCTTGTCGCACTTGTCTTCCCTGTGCAGGGTGGGGCCTTCTGAGGGTTCTTCCACTTCTCTTCCTTTGGCTAGTCCATTAATAGAATAGCAATAGCACTATTCACTGGGTATTCACAGTATGCCAGGCACTAAGCTAAGTGATTTACATGTATTTCTTCACTTAATTATCTCATTTAAACCTCACAACAAACATACAAAGTAGATACTATCCATAGCAGAGGTTCTGTATCTTGCTAAAGTCGTGAGGGTTCAAATCCAGGTCTCTTGGATTCCAAACCTTGAACTATTACCCCCTACCATCTGCTGCATCCCAGGAGAAGTTTCCAGTGCCTGGTGGGGGGTGGATGAAATCTATGCATGGTCATGATTCATTGCATTTAACATTACTTAACAGCAAACTGTCTAACAGATAAAACCCAGCAAATCATAGTTGTTTTGAGAATGGGGGAAGGGCAGAGCAACTGGGAGAAAGCAAAGTTGGAAACAAACCAATCTGAGTCAAACCTTTAGCCTTTACCTCATAATGCTTTTTTTTAACTTTCTTTTTTTAACATGGCCTGACACCATGTGATAAATCAAAGTCTGACGTAATTGACCCAGAATTGATCCCCAACTGTCTTTTGGGGGAACATGCTTTAACTCTAGTTGTTGATTCTGAGGAATAATTGCCACCCTAGAAAGGTAATTACATATGCCATTGTTTATACACATAATAGGCTCGGAACGCATGTTCTGCACAGAGGGGAAGACCATCCTGCCTGCACAGTAGGGGTGTGAGCTGTGTATGGTGTCAGAAGCCACAAATAGCATCTGACTTCTCCCTATTAGTGCTGATTTCTCTACCGTGTGTGTGTGTGTGTGTGTGTGTAAGCATGTAAGTGTGTAAGGGAAAGGTTGGGGTGAGGAAGGGGATGGACCATGGAAGACTGTTTGTTGAGCTGAAATGGCAGTGATTTGCTTTTTCTTAATTTTTTAGTTTACCAGAATATCTTCTGGATCAGATTCATTTAGCTTGGTCTGGTAAAAAGACTGTTTTCTCCCGGCTTGGCATATGTTTATTAATGAGTCTCATATTTCTTTCCATCAAGGGCTGTTTACTTTGTGGAAATGTATAGTTAGAATCCTTCCCCACAACATCCTCCTAAATGCCCTGGTTTTGACCACCCCCTTTAAGTACACCAGTCAGTTAAAATGGTAGTTTGTGCCTTTCCTCTCGCCGTGCTTTCTGGTAAAACATAAATGGAATTTAAACCACAAATGACCAATTAAATCACTTCATGCTTTTTCCCTCTAACCTTAAGACAGTAGTTATCCTAAGTAAATACAACAAAAAGCCTATTATGTGGTAGTCTAAGCCCTGCGACCTATTTTTTTTTTTTTAATCAAAGCCGTAAAAAAACAGTGTCATGACTTTTTGTAGTGCTGCACCACGAGAGAAATACATATGTATTCCAATATGGAACCGAGTATTGTTCAAGGCTGAAGAAGCAATTCATTGTGGGCTATTCTCTGCCGGAGTGTCCAGCAAATTGCATGACCTGCTTGTTAGGCTTGACAACAGTGCTTTACCTAACAAAGGCCTCTGCCGCGCGGAGCAGCAGTGGAATGTCAGAATGAGCACATTTCACACACAGATGTGCAGCCATAATAGCCTGTAAGAAGATGCATGTGGCAGAGAGCAAAGGGTGGGGGCTGGGTGCTTGCAGTGGTATGGACTGGGATGTGTAGGTTGGGAGTGGCGGGTGGCAGGGGCAACAGTTAGCAGTAGGGACATGGCCCCACTGACCACATTTAATCAGCCCTTCTGTAAACAATTCAACGTTTTCATTGTTCTCTAAAAACTAATAAAGAGAAACAAGCACTTTTCATTCATCTTGAAGTAATTTTCTGTCAGGTTGGAGCCCCTTGTGGCTTCCAGCTTGTGCAATGCTAGCTGTGTGATACAACAACTATTGCAATTTATTTTACAAACTCTGGTCATTCACATGTCAGTTAGTGTTCACCAAGCCGGCATCTGAAATTGTGCAGTTAACGAGTTTTACAACATTTCTATCAAGAGAAACTGTTTAGCATAACTGACTCTTAAGGAGTTATTATACCTCTAAAAATCCATTTTAAGGGGCATTATTTAAATAAAATAGAAAAACGGTTCACTGCCTTTTAAAGGGGCTACAAAAAAAGTCCATCAGCTCCAGCGCAGTAATCCTCAGCTTAAAGCACTCTTGAGAGTACTTCTGGGAATTGTCAGCATAATGAAATGTTTTGTGAAATGTCCAGATAGATTCCTCTACTCAACAATTTTACTGCACCATATTTATTTTCCTTCCAGTTTTTAAAGAAGTGAATTACTTTCTAAGAGGATGACTCTATGTTGTGTAGATTAACTGAGCACATTATTACCAAGGTTGTAGCAGCAATGGTTCTGTTTGTGCTGTCATCTACATGCACCTGCAGAGAAGGGGAAAGATGAGAAAGGCAGCTTTTTTTTTTTTTTTTTCCTTAGCACTTTAGCCCCAAAAAGGTTAAATCATAATGAGGCTTATGAAGTTTTGTATTTTTCTTGTGCTATATATTTTTTAAAACTTTTAAACAACTTTGTTACATGAAGAGCACCTAAATGTACTTTCTTTAAACTTTACAATATGAACTCTGTTTTCTTACCCTACATAAATGCAGGGAAGCCCTGCAAGCCTACACTGGTACATGCATAATGATGCGTATCATTTGAATCTGGCTCATTTCAATAGGCGATGCTATTGAACATTTAAAGAAGAATAGATTCACCACATTGACTGGGATGGCCAATGACCTCAAAGCAATTAATGGCTAGAGCCCATGATGACAGCACTAGCTGGCATAGCAGCAAGTTCATTTAGACTATAATATTACCCAACAGGAGTAGAAGCCACCACTTGTAAGAGTCTTAATGGTTCTTTCTACAGTGAACAAGACTAGGAGAAAAATTATGTTCTACTGTAAAAAGAGATACTCCATATCCTTAGGAGGTGTATTTATAACACCACACATTTTCATTTTGCCACAAATGGTCCCCTAATTTCTTAAACTGGTGTTTGTGCACACAACTTTAATTTTTGAAGGAGACAGGCAGATGTTCTTATGCCCGCTAGGAGTATCTGCCTATAAGAAGTACAGTAACATCCATGAACCAAATACAATTTGATGTAATTCATGCCTTTATTACCTCCTACAGGATGATATTATTTCATGCTGGCACATTAATGTTTCCAGCATGATACTGTCATTCCTGGAAATTTTTACCTTTTGAAGTTCAAATGCGGAGGAATGAGTATTAAAAAAATTCTCTAAGTGCCTTAGATTTGAGGAAATGCAGCAGCTTTTAAAGCTCCTTTTTGATATTGGGGAAACCTTGGTGGCATAGTGGTTAAGTGCTACGGCTGCTAATCAAGAGGTCGGCAGTTCAAATCCACCAGGCACTCCTTGGAAACTCTATGGGGCATTTCTACTCTGTCCTATAGGGTCACTATGAGTTGGAATCGACTCGTATGGCAATGGGTTTAGTGGATTTTTTGATATTGGTGATACCGAAGATGATGTTCAGATAATGGACAAAGATCGTGTCTGAAAATTCTCATCTCTTCTTGACCAAAGAGCTGTTTTTGCAAATACTATTTAGCCAACTTATCCTTAGCCAACTTTGCTGCAATTTGTTCCCCTAATGAGGACATTTTTGACCAAAAAATGTTTAAATGATTGCAAGTTGAGTCCAGTGGTTGCAGTACTTAGATTTGTCTTAATACTCCAGCATTCAGAATTAATCAAGGCAAATGGAGCGTATTCATTTTCTATGGCTGCTGTTACAAATTACCACCAATTTAGTGACTTAAAATAACACAAACTTACTATCTTACAGTTCTGTAGGTCAGAAACCTGACATGGACCTCACAGGACTAAAAGATGTCAGCAAGGCTTAGTTCCTTTCTGGAAGTTCTGGGGAGAATCCATTTCCTTGCCTTTTCAAACTTCTCTTAGAGGCCTCCCATCTTCCTTGGCTCATGGCTCCTTAGTATATCTTCAAAACTAGCAATGACAGGCCAAGTCATTCTTACATTGCATCTATCTGACCCTCTTCTATCATCTCTCCGACCGCAGCAGGGAAATGTTCTCTGCTTTTAAGGACTCATGTGATTACACTGGGCCCATCTGGTTAATCCAGGATGACCTCAAGGTCCATACCCTTCATCACATCTGCAAAGTCCTTTTTACCACATAAGGTAACATAATGACAGGTTTTGGGGGGTTAGAATGTGGACATCTTGGTGGGGGGCATTGTTCTGTTTACCACATGGTATCTCTGAGGGTTCTCCCTCATATCAAAATTTGAAGGACTAACAGAATCCACCAGCACAAACCTTTTAAATCATGCACAGCAATAGTTAGAAAAATGTAAATATGCATGTAATACTAGTATTAATTTACATATTTACTATCAATAAAGCTTAATTTCTTTTTAGTAGATAAATAAGAGAAAGGAGATACTTTACTATTTTTGTTTTGCACCCCAGTGCATCATTTTCGTGTGTGTGTGTGTGTGTGTGTGTGTGTGTGTGTGTGTACCTTAGGCAAGATGTACTTTATTTTGGAGAAGAAGGAGAAATGGAGAAACTTGGCTCAATCTGTGTAAATGTGGCTTTTTATTCTTTCAGACATATAAGCGTTCAAGGTGGGGAAGTGACAGCAGAGACTTTTTAGTGGTCTCTAATAGTTTTTGGAAGTGAGGAAAAAAGTTATTTTCTTTGCATACACTATTACTGCTGCTTGTAGTTATAGAGTTTAGCAATATAGAGCTTAACATGTCCAAAAGTTTCCCAAAAGTCGAGAGAGCTGCAAATTATAGTACTATAAGACAAATGCTATTTTATAAAGGACTAGAAGGAGACTTTACCAGAAAGCCCCGAATCATGAATTTGTTACTTGTCTAGAGTAAGGCCGTATTTCATTAGAAGAACTACTCATGTCAGTGCACTTGAAAATCCCAAGATACAAACTTTTAAACATGAGTAACAAGGTTCATGTGAAAACGAGCTGCGAGAAAAGGGAATTCTGCTAAGCTCATTTTAAAGCATAATTTTCAACTTTCAAAAACATCTATATTATGTCAAAACCAAAACCAAACCCAATGCTCTTCAGTCAATTCCTACTCATAGTGATCCTATAGGACAGAGTAGAACTGCCTCGTAGGGTTTCCAAGGAGCAGCTGGTGGATTTGAACTGCTGACATTTTGGTTAGCAGCTGAGCTCTTAACCACTGATCCTCCAGGGCTCCACCACCAAAAAACCACTGCCGTCGAGTCGATTCTGACTCATTGTGACCCTATAGGACAAGAGTAGAACTGCCCCATAGTGTTTCCAAGGAGCGCCTGGTGGATTTGAACTGCCGACCAGTCATACTTTATCTCCACAGCGAGAAGGCTTATTACAGTGTAGGGAAACCAGACATTGTAATACAAGCCTGAAGTCCCCTTGCGTTAAAATCTGAGATGTGTTCAGAGCAGTCACCCTCCCTCAACAATGGGATCTTGCTAAGACATGGTGACACACCTCTGAAATCAAAAGGAGCTTCTGCAGGGTGAATGAATGTAGGTTGCCACAAAAATGTACATCAATTACGAAACAAGTCAATGAATGTTTGCCAAGTGCCATAAGTATCCTAGAGGCAGTCTGGGCAGTATAGTTTTATTCAGTTTGCCCTAGGCGACTTCCATTCTCTTCCTGAAAGGTAGGCAGGTAGTCTTCTTAAATCCTTCACTGATAGTTTCCATCAATGTTCTCAAAATGAAACTGATAACATGTCAATGGTTACGGTACAAAGAAGTTAAACATTACAGCTAATCTTCCCACTGAAACCCAATGCAGCGATTAGCAACAATAGGGAATCTGTTTTATTTGCATTTAATTTGTACCTTCACACTATTATCTCCCATGTTTTAGTTTTAGGAAATGCAGTCTCAGGCTATTATAACTACATTTTATGCTGCTATTGCACTGTTATTTGATCTGTATGGTTAGAAATGATTTCTGAAAAAAAAAAATAAAGCTGGCATACTTTATTTTAATTATACCAGTGCAGTGTCTAAATAAAAAATGTACTTTATATTTAATGTGGAGCACAGATTAACAGTTTTATGGGACATAAAATCTATCTATATCATTTTCTATTTACACATCAGTTATATATCTTTCTCTTGGCAAAACAAATGCCTATGGTATGAAGACGAGGAAGGAGCACATTGAAGTTACAATCACATGGGCAGTAAATAACATCTTAATTGGTCTGGAATGCCCGAGTTTGATTTTTTTTTCCCCCCAGCCTGGCTTTTATTTATTGATCTCTATAGCTTATTTATCTTTCCAGTGATTTGTACAAGTCTATTTCCCTTCCTCAATAAGCCAATCCGTAGTGGTTTTATATTGCAAATCCCATCTGGGGAAACGGTCTAGTGAGAGAAGTGCAGTTGCTCCTGGAAAAGCCATCATTTAAATGCTTCTGTAGAGGTAAAGGGAAACTTCTCAGTTTTTTATACTTTGTCTTCTGGAAAAAAAAAAAAAAGAAAGAAGAAATGCAGCTATTACGAAGTTGCCATTCAATGATGTTTCAACCATTCTTTACTTTCTACTTGTTTGGCAGCAGTAAGAAAACAAAGAAGGATTTAGTGTACACTGGGAAATGTCTTTTAAATGTTCCCGTACATGATTTAGCTCCTAGTGAGGGTAGCAGACAGAAATGGATTGTGTATGTCTAATACACCATTTATAAACCCTGGATTTTCTTTTTCTCTGTGCCTTTATACAGTTCCATTCCTAATATATTTTTAAGTAGCACTTCAGGATAAACTGCACTTCAAATGACACATTATGCTCCGTAGGGTGGTTGAGAACCAGTGAATGTAACCATTCTCAGGAAAGCTTGCTGTTGTTGTTAAGTGCCGTCGAGTCGGTTCCAACTCATAGCAACTCTGGGTACAACAGAATGAAACACTGCCAGGTCCTGCATCCTTCTCACAATCCTTGCTATGTTTGAGCCCATTTTTGCAGCCACTGTGTCAATCCATCTAGTTTTGGGCCCTCCTCTTTTTTGCTGACAGCCTGCTTTACCAAGCATGATGTCCTTCTCCAGGGACTGGTCCCTCCTGATAACATGTCCAAAGTATTGGGACGAAGTTTTGCCATCCTGGCTTCTAAGGAACATTCTGGCTGTACTTCTTCCAAGACAGATTTGTTTGTTCTTCTGGCAGTCCATGGTATTCAATATTCGTCTCCAACACCATGATTCGAAGGCATCAGTTCTTCTTTGGTCTTTCTTATTCGTTGTCCAACTTTTGCCTGTATATGAGACGTTTGAAAACACCATGGCTTGAGTCAGGTGCACCTCAGTCCTTAAAGAGACATCTTTGTTTTTTAACACTTTACAGAGGTCTTCTGCAGCAGATTTGCCCGATGCAATATGCCACCGTTCAGTTTCTTGACTGCTGCTTCTATGTGTGTTGACTGTGGATCCAAGTAAAATGAAACACTTGGCAGCTTCAATATTTTCTTTGTTTATCATGATGTTGCTTATTGGTCCAGTTTTGAGGATTTTTGTTTTCTTTATGTTGAGGTGTAATCCTTACTGAAGGCTGTGGTCTTTGATCTTCATCAGTAAGTGCTTTAAGCCCTCTTCGCTTTCAGAAAGCAAAGTTGTGCCATCTGTGTATTGCAGGTTGTTCATGAGCCTTCCTCCAATCCTGATGCTGAGTTCTTCTTCATATAGTCCAGCTTTTCAGATTATATGCTCAGCATATAGATTGGATAATTATGGTGAAAGGGTACAACCCTGATGCACACCTTTCCTGATTTTAAACCATGCACTCTTGTACTGTTCAAATGACTACCTCTTGGTCTATGTTACAGGTTCCACATGAGCACAATTCAGTGTTCTGGAATTCCCGTTCTTTGCAATGTTATCCATAATTTTTTATGATCCACACAGTTGAATGCCTTTGCATAGTCAATAAAACACAGATAAACACCCTTCTGGTATTCCCTGCTTTCAGCCGAGACGCATCTGACATCAGCAATGATATCCCTCGTTTCATGTCCTCTTCTGAATCTGGCTTGTATTTTTGACAGGTCCCTGTGGATGTACTGCTGCATTCATTTCTGAATTATCTTCAGCAAAATTTTGCTTGCATGTGATATTAATGATATCGTTTGAAAATTTCCACATTCTGTTGAATCACCTTTCTTTGGAATGGGCACAAATATGGTTCTCTTCTAAGTATCTCTTCCAACTTTCTTGACATAGATGAGTGAGCACTTCCAGCATTGCCTCCGTTTGTTGAAACAGCTCAGTTGACGTTCTATCAATTCCTGGAGCCTTGTTTTTCGCCAATGCCTTCAGTGCAGCTGAATGTCTTTCTTTAATACCATGGATTCTTGATTATATGCTACCTCCTGAACCAGGAAAGCTGGTTGGCAGAAAATCCAACACTTTTTCTAGCATGTAGATATCCACAGCTAAAGTCAGCCCTGGAAAATTAGTAATTTTTTTCCCCCTCCTAATCAATGATCCCCTTGTTCTTTGTGAATCGGCGCTTCTAGTGTTTGTTGTGATTCTGTTCGGTTGTCTTGATCTCACAGAATATTAGAGGAGCACTCTGAAAGATTTCCTATGTTGATAGCTGAGGGAATAGTACTGTTACAGATGGCAATGTTATATATACTTAAGCTAGGCAAGTGATGCTTTGCAAAGTGATTCTGTAAACATGTTCCAATGAAGAGACTCTGATATCCCATCATCACCATAATGTAACCTTAACTGCCTTGAAACAAGCTGATGAAACTTTTGGGCAGGTCTTTAGAGAATGCTTTTGCATTTGACATAATTAGTGTTAGGCAGATCTTGCAAAATCCAGGGGGAATCTTGAGACAACTGCTTTGTGGACTATTAGTGCTTAATTTCTGAATGTCAAAGCCTGCACATCTTAATTTCTAGAGAATAAGCTCAATTGAACTTGCTCCCCAGTTATGCAAAAACTGCTCAGATAAAACCAAGTGGACACCAATGTAATGAATGTGGTTATTAAATTGTTTCAATTGAAAGAACCCTATTCTTACACCATCATAATGGGAACAATTTATCCCCACTGATCGGCTTGTCTCTCTCTCTCTCTCTTTTTCTGAGCTCTCTTTGATCTTGAAGCATATTGCAGTGGTGTGTCCTATTGAAAAGCGAAACTGGGGCAATTTTAATGCTTTTGTACCTTACCAGTGCTCTATTTTTTCGCTGTTTAAAAATAGCTGTTAATTATAAGTGCGGTTTAAATGTCTCAAGTGACCCAGAAATGCAGGTTGGAATGAGACAGATTGTGTGTCTCATATATAAAACAGATGTACTTTCACAGAGCATTCTGAATTCAGCCTTCACTCTCTATCTTCCTCTTGGGTTATTTCAATCAGGTATTGAGCTGGTCTAGCACTGTGCTATACAATCCCACATATTTGAACAGGGAAAAAGAAAAGCTGATCTATGTTTTTGCACCATGAAGAAAAAGCCTCCTTTGTATATCAGTCCTGGCTATGTGGGTGAATATGCTGCTGTTGGTGTTAGGTAATGGGATGAGGGTGGCTTTCCAGGCCAGGAAGACCCTAGGATTCCCTTGTGTTCTGTTCTGCCTCTCCCTTGGGCCAGGGAGTCTCTGCTTTGTAAGAACACTGCAGCAGTGAAAAACATACTCTGTGATGCCCTTCTTCAGCTTGATTCAATAGTGCCCAAGGACAAATTAACCTCCTGCCAAATTTCAAACGTCTTTGACTCTTCACAGTGTCTTCAAAAACTTGTAATTTTGGCTCCTTGCTAGCATTTAGACTCTGGCGATGGTGATATTCTGGTGACATTTCAGATGCCATGGCTTTAATAAAGCCATGCACTAATTCAGAAAATCATATTATTAATTTATTCTCCTACAGTCTGAGCAAATCTGGAATTTACCCAATTATATAAGTGTTTGTTGTATACAGCAGGTTTGAGGGTGCTCTTATTTAATTCAGCTTCAAAAAGTTATTTCAAAGTTGAGTTTATAATAGAATGCATTCCAGTTGTTTCATGACCTTTTTCAGTCCCTTAAGATTCTTGGTACATCCCATAGCCACCTAACTGCACAAATCTGAGCAATTGGGCAGTGAGTTGGGCAAACAGAAATTCAAAGCCCATCTCTCTGTTTCCACTTGGATTCAGATCCTGTGGTTCAAGCTCCTTCCCAGGGAGATGGGAACATGTGTCAGAGGGGGAAGGGCACTTCATGGGCATTGCTATCCCTATCTGCTTCTAACTGGAAATGCCCAGCAGAGGAGCTCCTCATTGCCATAGGAATGGCACTGAACATAGAGTGGTATAGGCTTAAGGGCTGATTTTCAAGTTCTTCCTAGAAAACCTACAGACATTTTAGTCAAATTCTAAATGTAGACACTGATTTGAACATTTTTCATAGTTAGCTTTCCATTTTGATCAGTAATTTTAGCTTCATTAATTGATTTGGGTCAACCATTCTAATTTATCCAATAATATTTATTCCATTTTGTGTTCATAATCTTGTAAGGGACAGCCCAAGGCATTTGGGTTATAGTTTCATTCTAAGTCAATGGTTGGCTCTCAGGAGGAGGAGAAGGTATGGCCCAGGTAAATTTAAGGACACCAATGCCAGTAGAGAGTTGGTGCTGTAGAGAGTTGGTGCTGAAAATAAATTCAGAGAAACAGTCTTTAAACTCATACCTTGTAAACTTATTCCGCTCACTGAGATGGTTTTGTTTTGCTATTGGAAGAGGAATGATAACACACTTATAGACACAATACAGATAATACTATTTCTAAATAAAGTCATTTTGAAAGTAGAACAAATGTGGTAAATTGTATAAGATAACCTGTATAAGACAGATGGGGTTGGAAATGTCTTAGGGATTTATTTCCTAACAAGACCATTGGTAGAAGTGGAAAAGGCTGGTATCAACCTGGCAACATAGATGGTCACTGGTTGTGAATGTTGAGTGGGTGTTGGTAATGTGACATCCAGTCCTGGATAAGAGTCCGTATAGAGGATAGGTGTTGTGTTGTTGTTGTGTGCCGTTGAGTTGCTTCTGATTCATAGCGACCCTATATGACAGAGTAGAACTGCCCCATAGGGTTTCCCAGGCTGTAATCTTTACGGGAGCAAATTACCAAGTGGCTGGTGGGTTTGAACCCCCATTTGGTTAGCAGCCAAGTATTTCAAACATTGCCCCACCAGGGCTCCTTATGATGATAGATGTGAGGATGGGTGAAATCTGATTTTGAGCAAGTCAGCAGGCTGGAGTGGAAGAGATGTCCTGGTTCTGAGAGCCAGGTGTACGAATTATCTGTGGAAGCAACAAAGATTGAGGGTCAGAGCAAGCAGTGAGCTGGAAACCAGGTAGACATTAAGAAAGCGAGTCTCAAATTCCAGATGTCCAAATGAGGAAGTAGTCCAAAACCAAGCAATTGCCAGGAGTCAGCCAGGTGCCTGGGGAGCTGAAAAGTCATGCCCCAAAAAGCAAAAGCACAGTATGAGACCTCTCAAACAAGAAAGGCCTATGATGGATGTCCTTTCATAGTCCAGAGGAAGGGAGCTTCCAGAGGAAAGGAGGGAATGCATCAGATACCCAGGTGCTGGAACAGGGAAGAGAATTGGACGCTGGCTTAGCCAAGGCGAGAGCTGACTTCTGGCAGGCAGATGGTATGAACTGGTGTGCGTCAGGAGTCTGCAGGAACTACTTACTAGCTTCATTCTCTGGGTCCTAGGCCTTATCTCCCTGACAGTCCTTGCCCTCCAAGCCCCTCCGAAATTTCCCGATAATAATCAGGTTCAAGCCTTTTCTCAGACAGGCCATTTAATATAAAGGAGGAAGACCTTGCACCAAGATATATGCAAAGGTTAGGGGCAAGTATGGATGTTCTTCATTTTCTTCTCTTGTGTATGTATTTTATACAGTGATCCTTATTACTTTTGTAAGAATTAAAAAAATCTAAGTTTTTAAGAGACATAGTGGAAAGAATGAGAGCTTCCAAGTCAGACTGACCTGGATTTAAATTCTAAGTTCTTTTTTACCTGCCAGATTTATAACTTGATCAAATTACATTTTGGAACAATAGTTGGGTTGTCTGAACAACGTGGATGATAAAACCAAAACAATTGTTATTTATAGGGGCAACATGTTTTACCACTCAGTCATACAAGGCAGGGAATTTGCCCTCAACACCCCAGGAAAAAAAGTAAGGAAGGTACCCTTTCATCCTCTCCCTTTTCCCATTGGGACAAGGGGTCACATTGATTGGGTATTTTGCTGATTCTCTCATTCTCTCCCTTCCTCCCTCCCTCCTTCTTTCTCTGTGTCTTCTGCAGAATGCATGCATTCTTTTTTTTTGCTTCTATGAAGCAAGCTTACAGGAATAGGTCATATTCTAGTGGGGTAAGTCTTCCCTCTTGGAGAGAACCGTTAGGAAGTCCATTTGACAGCAAATCCAAGCCACATTTTTTAGTTCTGCTTTTTTCAGGATTAAACCTGACATTTTAATCTACATTGGTGTGATCCTTGGATTTTATTTCTTAATTGGGTCCATTTCCAGAATACTAGTGAACAATTCCACTCAACAATATCACCTATTTTCCCTTTCAGCACTTCCGTGGTGTGAGATTTGGAAACCACAGGTGAAGTGCCTAGTACTGTGCCTGGCATGTAGTGCAAATTCAACAAATGGAAATTAATGACAATATCATTATAATGGTAGTTTTCTTACTATCATTAGTAAGAATGGTCATGGAGGCACCATTGTTCCTGGGCTGACAAGCCTTTTTCTTCAGTTTTCATCTGCGATTATGGACCAGCATACCCTTTCCAAGGATCCATCCTTTTTGCTGTATTCAATTACACAGATGTTTCCTTCCTTTGGTGTCAACTACTGTTTTTCATTAGTGGATGAAGAGTACATTTCCTGGCCTTACTAGGGCTCCCTGATTATTGTAGTAATGTTTACATATGCCGAAGTGAATAATATTAAGAAACTCAGAAACAAGAAAGGAGGTTTGTAACGATCCCATAGTTCTCAGCCTTCTTCCATGCTCTACCTGCCTGGGCCCTTCCCCAGCTAGCAGGATCTATCCAAGCCCTGACTAGGGGGAATTTAAGCATTTGGCTAACTCAGCATTAATTTCCCCCAGGCTGCCAGGCCTGTTCTGCCGGTGAGCCCACTACTGGGCAATAGAATTCTTCCCTGTTCTACATCCATGCCTTCACCTTGGCAACAGCTCCACAGTACTGTGTCTGTTTCCTCTCTCTCCCCCACCATCCCTCTATCCCTCCTGTGACCGCAACTCTGCACTCTGCTGCCTCTGCACCTGCCCTTCTGCATTGCCCCACCATGCTTGTATGAACACCCAGCAAGGACACCCTGCCCGCATGGTGGCCCATCACCAACTCCATTCTGCTACCTGCCTGACTCCCCCCATTCCCCGTGATCATGGGAGTCTGGTTGCCCTTTCCCCCACGACTTGCAGCCAATAAAGCTCCAGTCTCCTGACCCATTCTACCAACCGCCCTTTTCTAAGAACCATGGCTAAATCCATGCCTTTCTCTCTGACTGCATTTCCTGTCTCTCGTTGTCCCTCAGGTCACTCCAGCTGCTGCCTTGCTTGCCACTTCTCAAGCCCACCAAGCCACAGCCCTTTTCCAACTTTGCACTTGCTGTCCCTCGGCCTGGAATACTCTTCCTGCATCAATTCCCAACCCAGCTCCACCATGTCATTACAGTCCTTCAAACCTCCCCAGAGGGGCTTTCCTTGAGCCCCTCCCTCACTCTGCATGCCATTTCTCTGCTTTCTTTTTTGTTGCACCTTAACTACGTGGCCTTAGATTTTATATTCATTTACTTGTTCTTTTATTATCTGTCTCCCTCACCCACCAGAATGTAAGCCCCATGAAAGCAAAACTTCTGTCTGTTTTGTTCACCAGGTACAGAGTCTAGAATAGTGCCTGGCACACAGTGCATGTGGAGTGAATCACCCATCCCTTTGACATGATTCCATCATTATTTTTTAATTTTGTTTTGTTGTTGTTGAGATATACACAGCAAAACTTATACAAATTCAACCACTTGTGCATGTGATTCCTCATTTTTAACAACCTGGTTGACTATTAGTGAATTTCATTGTGATAGGATTAAAGTGAAAAGATTATTTAATTAGTTTATTTTTTGTTGCACTTCAGATGACTAGCTTCTCATTAAACAATTAGTACACAGATTATTTTGTGACATTGGTTACCAACCCCACGACATGTCAACACTCTCCCTTCTTGACCTTGGGAAAAAATTTATTTAGAGGTAAAGACTTACGATCTCTTATTCTGGAATTTTGAAACTCCACGAAGCTCTGAAAACAAAAAGGTTATTTTCTTTCCTGGCAATTTCATTTGGTACAAAACCTGACATGAGCTCATGTAGGCTATGTATAGTATTTATTTTTACTATTTAATATGAATATTCATGTATATGAACCTGCTAGATCAGGGTGCTCCTAGGGACCCTGAATATAATATGCAGTATATGTATTATTTTCTAGTTGGCATCGAATTGATGCTGACTCATGGCAATTTCATGTGTGTCAGAGTAGAACTGTGCTCCGTAGGCTTGTCAATGACTGATGTTTTGGAAGTCAATCACCAGGCCTTTTTTTTTTCTTTCTCTTTTATTTATTTATTTTTTCTTTTCTTTAAAAAAATTTTTTTTATTGTGCTTTAAGTGAAAGTTTACAAATCAAGCCAATCTCTCACATAAAAAACTTATATACACCTTGCTACATACTGCCGCTCCCTTCCTCCACTCTCTCTTTTCGTATCCATTTTGCCAGCTTCTAACCCCCTCTACCCTCTCATCTCCCCTAGAGGCAGGAGATGCCAACATAGCCTCAAGTGTTCACCTGATCTAAGAAGCTCACTCCTCACCAGCATCCCTCTCCAACCCATTGTCCAGTACAATCCATGTCTGAAGAGTTGGCTTGGGGAATGGTTCCTGTCCTGGGCCAACAGAAGGTCTGGGGGCCATGATCACCGGGGTCCTTCTAGTCTCCATCAGACCATTAAGTCTGGTCTTATGAGAATTTGGGGTCTGCATCCCACTGCTCTCCTGCTGCCTCAGGGGTTCTCTGTTGTGTTCCCTGTCAGGGCAGTCATCAGTTCGAGCTGGGCACCATCTAGTTCTTCTGGTCTCAGGAGGATGTAGTCTCTGGTTCATGTGGCCCTTTCTGTCTCTTGGGCTCATAATTACCTTGTGTCTTTGGTATTCTCCATTCTGCTTTGATCCAGATGGGTTGAGACTCCTTGATGTATCTTAGATGGCCACTTGCTAGCATTTAAGACCCCAGACGCCACTCTTCAAAGTGGGATGCAGAATCTTTTGTTAATAGATTTTATTCTGCCAATTGACTTAGATGTCCCCTGAAACCATGGTCCCCAAACATCTGCCGCTGCTACACTGGCCTTTGAAGCATTCAGTTTCTTCAGGAAACTTCTTTGCTTTTGGTTTAGTCCAGCTGTGCTGACCTCCCCTGTATTGTGTGTTGTCTTTCCCTTCACTTAAAGTAGTTCTTATCTACTATCTAATTAGTGAATTCCCCTCTCCCACCCTCCCTCCGTCCCCGCTCTCGTAACCACAAAATAATGTTTTCTTCTCAGTTTAAACTATTTCTCAAGTTCTTATAATAGTGGTCTTATACAATATTTGTCCTTTTGCAACTGACTAATTTCACTCAGCATAAAGTCTTCCAGGTTCCTCCATGTTATGAAATGTTTCACAGATTCGTCACTGTTCTTTATTGATGCGTAGTATTCCATTGTGTGAATATACCATCATTTATCCATTCAGCTGTTAATGGCCACCTTGGTTGCTTCCATGTTTTTGCTATTGTAAACAGTGCTGCAGTAAACAGAGGTGTGCATATATCTGTTCATGCAAACACTCTTATTTCTCTAAGATATATTCCAAGGAGTGGGATTGCTAGATCGTATGGTAGTTCTATTTCTAGCTATAAGGAAGCACTAAATCAGTTTCTAAAGTGGTTGTACCATTTGACATTTCCATCAGCAGTGTAGAAGTGTTCCAATCTCTCCACAGCCTCTCCAACATTTATTATTTTGGATTAATGCCAGCCTTGTTGGAGTGAGATGAAATCTCATTGTAGTTTTGATTTGCATTTCTCTAATGGCTAATGATTGTGAGCATTTCCTCATGTATCTGTTAGCTACCTGAATATCTTCTTCAGTGAAGTGTCTATTCATTTATTTTGCCCATTTTTTTATTGGGTTATTTGTCTTTTTGTAGTTGAGTTTTTGCAGTATCATGTAGATTTTAGAGATCAGGCGCTGATCAGAAATGTCATAGCTAAAAACTTTTTCCCAGTCTGTAGGTAGTCTTTTTACTCTTTTGGTAAAGCCTTGGATGAGCATAGGTGTTTGATTTTTAGGAGCTACCAGTTATCCAGTTTTTCTTCTGCATTCTTCATAATGTTTTGTATACTGTTTATGCCATGTATTAGGGCTCCTAACGTTGTCCCTATTTTTTCTTCCATGATCTTCATTGTTTTAGATTTTATATTTAGGTCTTGATCCATTTTGAGCTCGTTTTTGTTCTTGGAGTGAGGTATGGGTCTTGTTTCATTTTTTTGCAGATGGATATCCAGTTATGCCAGCACCATTTGTTAAAAAGACTGTCTTTTCCCCATTTAACTGTTTTGGGGCCTTTGTCAAATATCAACTGCTCATATGTAGATGGATTTATGTCTGGATTCTCATTTCTGTTCCATTGGTCCATGTATCTGTTGTTGTACCAGTACCAGGCTGTTTTGACTACTGTGGTGGTATAATAGGGTCTAAAATCGGGTAAAATAAGGCCTCCCACTTTTTTCTCCTTTTTCAGTAATGCCTTACTTATCTGGGGCCTCTTTCCCTTCCAGATGAAGTTGGTGATTTGTTTCTCCAACTCATTAAAGAATGTCATTGGGATTTGGATCCGAATTGCATTAAATGTATAGATCGCTTTTGTTAGAATAGACATTTTTATATTGTTAAGTCTTCCTATCCTTGTGCAAGGTATGTTTTTCCACTTACGGTAAGAAGTCTCTTTTGGTTTCTTGCAGAAGTGTATTGTAGTTTTCTTCATGGTGTGTTGAAGTCTTGTACTGTTTTTGTGGAGCTGTCTATTTCACTTTTCAATGCTGATAGAGTGTGTATTATGTATCTTGCAGCCCTGTCATTGGGTGCATAAATATTTAATATGGTTATACCTTCTTGGTGTATTGTCCCTTTAATCATTATACAGTATCCTTCCTTATCCTTTATGATGGATTTAACTTTCAAGTCTATTTTGTCAGAAATTAATATTGCCACTCCTGCTCTTTTTGGATTGTTGTTTGCTTGATATATTTTTTTCCATCCTTTGAGTTTTAGTTTGTTTGTGTTTCTAAGTCTAAGGTGTTTCTCTTGTAGGCAGCATATAGATGGATCGTTGTTTTTTAATCCATTCTGCGACTCTCTCTTTATTGGTGCTTTAGTCCATTTATATTGAGCATAATTATGGATGGGTATGAATTTAGTGCTATCATTTTGATGTCTTTTTTTGTATGTTGTTGACAATTTCTTTTTACCACTTAATTTTATGTGATGAGTAGATTATATATTGTCCTTTCCTCATATTTGTTGTTGTGAATTTTGTTTCTGCTGAGTCTCTATTTTTCTCTTGTATTTTATTTTGATGAGTAGGAGAGTTTGTTTAGTTTGTGGGTACCTTATTATTTACCCCTATTTTTCTAAATTTAAACCTAACTTTTATTTCTTTGTATTGCTGTATCTTCCTCTCCGTATGGAAAGTCTATGATTACATTTCTTAGTCCCTCTTTATTATTTTAATGTTGTCTTCTTTTATGCAATAAGAACGCTGTTACCCTGTTTTGATCTTTTTTTTTTTTTAATAATCTTGCTTTGTTTTTTTGGATTTCCCTGTCTGGGCTGACTTCTGGTTGCTGTGCCCAGTGTTCTAGTCTTGGGCTGATACCTGATATTATTGATTTTCTAACCAAAGAACTCCCTTCAGTATTTCTTATAGTTTTGGTTTGGTTTTTATGAATTCCCTAAAATTGTGTTTATCTGGAAATGTCTTAATTTCACCTTCATATTTAAGAGACAGTTTTGCTGGATATATGATTTTTGGCAGGGAACTTTTTTCCTTCAATTTTTTAAATATGTCATCCCATTGCCTTCTTGCCTGCATGGGTTCTGCCGAGTAGTCTGAGCTTATTCTTATTGGCTGTCCTTTGCAGGTGACTTTTCGTTTATCCCTTGCTGCTCTTATAATTCTCTCTTTATCTTTGGTTTTGGCAAGTTTGATTATAATATGTCTTGGTGACTTTCTTTTAGTATCTACCTTATGTGGATTTGATGAGCATCTTGGATAGATATCTTCTCATCTTTCACAATTTCAGGGAAATTTTCTACCAACAAATCTTCAACAATTCTCTCTGTATTTTCTGTTATCCCTCCCTGCTCTGGTACTCCAATCACTTGTAGGTTATTTCTCTTGATAGAGTCCCACATGATTCTTCAGTTTTCTTCATTTTTTAAAATTCTTTTTATCAGATTTTGCTTCAAATATATTAGTGCCAAGTGATTTACCTTCGAGTTCAGACATCCTGGCTTCTACTTGCTCAATTCTGCTCCTCTGACTTTCTATTGAGTTGTCTACTTCTGTAATTTTATTGTTAATCTTCTGAATTTCTGATTGCTGTCTGTGTATGGATTTTTCCAGCTTATTAAACTTTTCATTATGTTCCTGAATAATCTTTCTAATTTCTTCAATTGCTTTATCTGTGTGTCCCTTGGCTTGTTCTGTGTATTGCCTCATTTCCTTCCTGATGTCTTGAAGGGTTCTGTATATTAAACTTTTGTATTATGGCTCTGGTAATTCCAAGAACGCACTTTCATCTAGAAGATCCTTGGATTCTTTGCTTTGAGAGCTTGTTGAGATGATCATGGTCTGTTTCTTTGTGTGACTTGATATTGACTGTTGTCTCCGAGCCATGTATAAGTTATTGTATTAGTTTATGCTTGCTTACTGTGTCATAGCTTCTTGCTTTGTTTTGTTTTGGTATACCGAAATGGGTTGCTTGAGTAAGCTAGCTTGATTATTTTCACCTTTGGAACTCTGACATCCTGTCCCCAGATGGCTAGAGCTTTTATCTGGTATATCAGTCTAGGAGTCCATTCAGTTTTCTTGTATGAATTCAGCTCAGGTTTTCAAGTAGCTGATTGTCAAGTGTGTGGTACAGGCTCTGTCCTACAGTCATAGAGGGGCAGGGGTGACTGGCGTATATACCGGTATGTGATTGCAGCAGGGGGTCATGCTCTGAACAAGGCAGCGTGGTGAGAACTGACCCCCGAGTGTCTCTGAGGAAAGCTTGTCCCTGTTCCCTAGAGCGTGCAGGTGTGTGGGTTCTGCAGATGGACCATGGGTACCGAATGTTTTTGTTGTAAGGACTGGCAGGTATCAGTTATCCTTGGACCCCTGTTGTGGGTAGCTCGGTGACCTGAGTGGAGCTACCAGTCCTTAGATCCATGGCGTGGGTAGCTGAGGACCGTGTTTAATAGGCAAAGTAATGTCAAACATCAAACACCCACCTCTCCACTGCACAGCTGAAATGGTTGGAGTTTGCTAACAAGGGCCTATTCTCCCGGAATAAGCCCACATAGGTCCGTGGAGAAGAGAAAGGTGCTCAAAGTCCACGGATGGTTTATGCCTGGACAGGAACTGCTTCTGTCTTGAGCTCCCCCTGTTAGTGGAGCTAGCAAATTATCTTTTCCCCCAGTTGCAAATTTTTTCCTTCCCCAAGGCCTGGAGGATGGCTCTAGGTACTCAACAGTGCCTCTCTCAGGCCAAGAGAATTCAGCCGCTGAAGCCAGCTTGGGGGTGGGGGGGCACAGTAAAATATAAGCAAATACTTAGCTTTTGCTGAGAGCGCTGTTCTTCTCAGGTTCCAGAGGTGTGAGTAGGCTGTGTGAAAATTGCGGCTGAATGCTAGTACCAGCCCACCACAGCAACCACTCCAGGAACGGTGCCCGAGGGCTCCCTGCGATTCAGGTCCGTTAACTCCTCTCTGATTCTGAATGGCCTCTTCCTCCCCCTGCCCCTCAGTTCGTTTTCTAAGCTTACCTTTGAAGCTTAGGGTTACCAGCTTGTCACAAATATACTTGTTTCACTTGTTTTTTCGGGTTTTTGTTGTAAAGAGGGCTCGCCTGAAGCGTCTGTGTATTCTGCCATCTTGGCTTCACTTCAGGTCATTCTTTTGAGGTGCCTCTGGGGGTACTTAAACTTCCAACCTTTCATTTAGCAGCCAAGCATATTGTATTAAAGACAAACAAACAAAGAAACCCAAAGCCATTGCCGTCTAGTTGACTCTGACTCACAGCAACCATATAGGACAGAGTAGAACTGCCTCATAGGGTTTCCAAGGCTATAATCTTTATGGAAGGAGACTATCGCATCCACTGGGGGGTTCAAACTGCTGACCTCCCAGTTAGCAGCCAAGTGCTTTAACCACTGCACCACCAGGCCTTCTTAAGCATATTATACCCAAAACCAAATCCACTGCTGTCAAGTCAATTCTGACTCATAGTGACCCTACAGGACAGGGTAGAACTGTCCCAGAGGGTTTCCAAGGCTGTAATCTTTGTAGAAGCAGACTGCCACATCTTTCTCATGTGGAGCGACTGGCGATTTTGAACCTCTGACCTTTCGCTTAGCAGCAAGTGCTTAGCCACTGTGCCACCAGACCACCTTAATCAGGTTATACCAAAAAACCAAAATCAAATTCATTGCCTTCGAGTCGATTCTGACTCACAGTAACCTTACAGGCTAGAGTAGAGCTGCTCCATGGGGTTTCCAAGGACAGGCTGGTGGATTTGAACTGCCAACCTTTTGTTGGCAGCCGATCTCTTAATGACTGTGCCACCAGGACTCCAAGCACATTAATAATACCTTTAAAATCTGAAAAATTTTCAATACATCTGGCCCCAAGGACCAGTATTGGCAATCTTTCCTCTTGCTTTCCCTTCAAAAGAGGGTAATGGAGAGTAGAGAGAAGTAAAGAGGTGAAGAGGGTTAGCACAGGGGTGGGAATTTGTGGAAAGGAAGTTGGAGAAAGGACAGTTATCTCTATAAATAACTTTAGGGTGTGTTTAGAAGATTCTTATGGAAGTAGGCAATACGGTTCCCGTATGCTACTCACTCCAGAGTCTGTCAGTAAAAACTAACATTATTTCCAGTGCTTTACATACTTAGATTTTTGTTTTGGATGTATCCATTGCTAAGATTGGATTATAGGCACCCGGTTCATTTCTGGTTCCATGAACATAAGAAATTGCATATTAGATAATGGTTCATACAGAAATGTGAAAACCATAGTGCATTCCTGCTCTCAGTGTTCTTTCCAGAGCAAAAAAGTACCCAGAACATTAAAGAAACTATTTAGATTTCTAGGAGATTAATCAAGCGAATTAATGTATTGAACACAGGACCGCAGGCTGAAGTTGAGTTGTTACTCAAATATTATTTACTAAGCAATTATTTTGGCTAGGCACTTTGCTAGGAACTTTCAATATGTCAAGTTCTAAATTCTAAGGGAAAATGTGTAGATATTGCCCCATGATGTTTTAATGAAATGTTAGCCTATTTTCCCATCCCCTAAATATTATTTCTTAGTATGGAGTAAAATGTTTTTCTTATACAGTGGTTAATTTCCTATTGTAAAATATCCCAGTGACTGAATTTTTCAGTTTTTCTCCTGGACATCTGGGGTACGTGTAAACATTGGCTTAAGCATGTCACCTATGTTGATGGGAAAACATTTCAACGTTATCATTGAAGGTTTTTTCACTGGTTAAAAAGATTAGATTCTACCTTTGTAATGTTTGGTGTGTTTCTAGTACATTACCTTGTGGTGAGGAGAAATTACAGAGCCCGCTTCTTTCAGGGGGTGTCTCCTGTCTTGCTCAGGAGCAGAGCCTGACTGCTGTCGGAGGACTGTAAGAAAGGATAGAGTCATGCTAAGAGAATTAGGATCCCCACCACCAATGAGTGATCAAAACAAGTGAATAGAGGAGTGAAAATGAAAAACAAAAACAAAAACAAAAAAACGCAGAGTTCCTGCAGCTGGTGGTGTCTCGATAATATTAGCTAACGATTCTAAGTTAACTCTAGCTGATACACGGGAAAATGCAAAGATTTGATACAGTAGTGGCAGGCACAGTATGGTTAATTTATATAATGTGACAAGAAAACTAGCATTTGGAAACAAATTGGTAATTATCAAAGTAATTTCTGCATCTCCTTTTACTCTGTCTTGGAGAATTAGCTTTTGGGTATTGCCTAGGTAACAATATTTCAATTTCATTCAAAACAATCACTATTATGATAGTAAAGATCAAATTTCATTAAATCTAGACACATAGTACTTTTCATTTTAAAACCTCAAAATCTTTTCTCTTTCTTAAAGGAGTACCCAATATCATGTGTACTAAAAATAATAATGGTAATACACAAATGTTTTCCATGAGCTTGATGTTGTTGTGGTTAGGTACTGTCAAGTTGGTTCAGGCTTATAGACACCCTACATACAACAGAACGAAACTCTCTGTCTGGTTCCACACCATCCTCACAATCCTTTCTATGTTTGAGCCCATTGTTGCAGCCACTGTTTCAATCCATCTAGTCGAGGGTCTTCCTCTTTTTTGCTGACCCTCTACTTTCCCAAGCATGATGTCCTTCTCAAGGGACTGATCCCTCCTGATAACATGTCCAAAGTGGGTGAGACGAAGTCTTGCCATTCTTGCTTCCAAGGAGCACTCTGGCCATATTTCTTCTAAGACAGACTTGTTTGTTCTTCTGGCAGTCCATGGTGTAGTGAACATTCTTCACCAACACCTTAATTCAAAGGCATCAATTCTTCTTTGGGTCAGGTGCACCTTAGTCCTCAATCTTTGCTTTTTAACACTTTAAAGAGATTTTTTTGCAGCAGTTTTGCCCAGTGCAGTACATCATTTGATTTCCTGAGTGCTGCTTCCATGGGTGTTGATTGTGGATCCAAGTAAAATAAAATCCTTGACAACTTCAATTTTTTATCCATTTATCATGATGTTGCTAATTGGTCCAGTAGTGAGAATTTTTGTTTTCTTTATGTTGAGATGCAATCCATATTGAAGGCTGTAGTCTTTGATTTTCATCAGTAAGCACTTCAGGTCCTCTTCACTTTCAGCAAGCAAGGTTGTATCATCTGCATATCGCATGTTGTTAATGAGTCTTCCACCAGTCCTGATGCCACGTTCTTCCTTATATAGTGCAGCTTATAAGGTTGATAGGTATATGTAATAATTACCAAAGACTAAGTACCTACTACTTGCTGGGTTCTATGCAATGGGCTTTAAATATAATCTTTTAATTTTCACAACAGTCCTAAGAAGGGGGATTAATTAAGCTCATTTTACAGATGTGGAAATTGAGGCTCAGAAAGGTTAAGGAATATGCTCAAGGTCACTCAAAAAGTCAACCCCAGATTCAGAATTTGAACATGGGTCTATCTGACTGTTAAAGCCTTAGGATCCTTCTACAATATTTTGTTGCTTTCTCACCCATGAAAACAAACAATGATTGCTCATGAGGAGCATAAATGTGTTGAGTGTGTTCCACGAAAAAAAGAAGTCTAAACCCAGATCCAGAAAATGAAAACCTATAAAACGTGCCAACAGCTTGTAAAATATGGGAGATGTTAGAAAAGCTTCTTAAGCATTAGAATGACTGACAGATACCTTGCAAATTTAAGGATGCAAGTTCTAAGGTTTGTTTATTTTTAAGTTAAAAAAGTTTACATATTGCTATTAGCACCTTAGTTGGGCTTCTTTTAAGACCATGCTTAGTCACTGAGAGTGAACCAGATTGAGACTGAAATTTGGTCAATGAAAATATTGTGTTTTAGAGTTTCCAAATAAGTACTAAAGCAGTGATTCTTCAACCAGAGGTGAGTAGGGAGGTTGTTGTTGTTGTTAGGTGCCATTGAGTCAGTTCTGACTCATAGTGACCCTATGTGCAACAGAATGAAACACTGCCCGATCCTGAGTCATCCTCACAATCACTGTTATGCTTGAGCCCATTGTTGCAGCCACTGTGTCAATCCGTCTTGCTGAGGGTCTTCCTCTTTTTTACTGACCCTCTACTTTACCAAGCATGATGTCTTTCTCCAGGGACTGATCCCTCTTGATAACTTGCCCAAGTATGTGAGATATAGTCGCACCATCCTTGCTTCTAAGGAGCATTCTGGTTGTTCTTCCAAGACAAATTTGTTCATTCTTTTGGCAGTCCATGGTATTTCAATGCTCTTCACCAACGCCACAATTCAAAGGTGTCGATTCTTCTTCGATCTTCCTTATTCATCATCCAGCTTTCAAATGGATACGAGACGATTGAAAATACCATATGAGACGATTGAAAACACCGTGCGTTTGTGTCAGGCACGTCTAAGTCTTCAAGGTGACATCTTCGCTTTACAACTGTTTAAAGAGGTCTTTTGCAGTAGATTTGCCATTGCAACGCGTCTTTTGATTTCTTGACTGCTGCTTCCATGGGTGTTAATTGTGGATCCAAGTAAAATGAAATCTTTGACAACTTCAATCTCTTCTCCTTTAATCATGATGTTGCTTATTGGTCCAGTTTAGAAGATTTTTGTTTTCTTTATGTTGCCGTGTAATCCATACTGAAGGCTGTGGCCTTTGAACTTCATCAGTAAGAGCTTCAAGTCCTCTTCACTTTCAGCAAGCAAGGTGTGTCATCTGCATAACAAAGGTTGTTAATTCATCCTCCTCCAATCTTGATGTCCCATTTTTCTTCACATAGTCCAGGTTCTTGGATTATTTGCTCAGCATATAGACTGAATAGGTATGGTGAAAGGGTACAACCATGACACACCTTTCCTGACTTTAAACCACACAGTATCTTCTTGTTCTGTTCGAAAAACTGCCTCTTAATCTGTGTACAGGTTCCTCATGAGCACAATTAAGTGTTCTGGAATTCCCATTCTTTGCAGCATTATCTATAATTTGTTATGATCCAGACAGTCGAATTCCTTTGCATAGTCAATAGAACATAGGTAAACATCTTTCTGGTATTCTCTGCTTTCAGCCAGGATATCAGCAATGATATACCTGGTTCCATGTCCTCTTCTGAATCCAGCTTGAATTTCTGGCAGTCCCCTGTCAAGGTACTGCTGCAGCTGATTTTGAATGATTTTCAGCAAAATTTTACCTGGGTGTGATATTATTGATATTGTTTGATAATTTCTTCATTTGGTTGGATCACCGTTCTTGGGAATAGGTATAAATATGGATCTCTTCCAGTCGCTAGGCCGGGTAGCTGTCTTCCAAATTTCTTGACATAGATGAGTGAGCACTTCCAGCACTGCATCCATTTGTTGAAACATTCAATTGATATTCCGTTAATTCCTGGAGCCTTGTTTTTCGCCAATGCCTTCAGAGCAGTTTGGACTTCTTCCTTCAGTACTGTCAGTTCCTGTTTCATATGCTACCACCTGAAATGGTTCAACATCGACCAGTTCTTTTTGGTATAATGACTCTGTGTATTCCTTCCAATTTCTTTTGATGCTTCCTGCATCATTTAATATTTTCCCTGTAGAATTCTTCACTACTGCAACTTGAGGCTTGAATTTTTTCTTCATTTCACTCAGCTTGAGAAATGCCGAGTGTGTTCACCCGTTTTGGTTTTCTATCTCCAGCTCTTTGCATGTCATTATAATACTTAAGTTTGTCTTCTTGAGTCAGCCTTTGAAATCTTCGGTTCAGTTCTCTTCGTGATTTCTTCCTTTTGCTTTAGCTATTTGACATTCAAGAGCAAGTTTCAAGGTCTCTTTTGACATCATTTTGGTCTTTTCATTCTTTTCTGTCTTTTTAATGACCTCTTGCTTTCTTCATGTATGATGGTCTCTATGTCATTACACAACTGGTCTGATCTTTGGTCATTAATGTTAAACGTGTCAAAGCTATCCTTGAAATGGTCTCTAAATTCAGGTGGGATATACTCAAGGTCATACTTTGGCTCTCGTGGAAACTAAAAAAACCCAAACCCCGTTGCTGTCGAGTTCATTCTGACTCATAGCAACTCTATAGGACAGAGTAGAACTGCCACATATAGTTTCCAAGGAGGGTCTGGTGGATTTGAACTGCCGACCTTTTGGTTAGCAGCCGTGCCACTTAACCACTACACCATGTTCTCGTGGACTTGCTCTAATTTTCTTCAAGTTTCACCTTGAACTTGCATACCAGCAATTGATGTTCTGTTTCACAGTGGGCCCCTGGCCTTGTTCTGGCTGATGATATTGAGCTTTTCCATTGTCTCTTTCCACAGATGTAGTCAATTTGACTCCTGTGTATTCCATCTGGCGAGGTCCATGCTCTCTCCCTAATGAGACAACCTGTCCTTTCCTCCACTGTCTCTTTTGTGTCCATTCCGCCAGCTTCTGACCCCCTCTGCCCTCTCATTTCCTCTCCAGATAGGAGATGCCAGCATAGTCTCAAGTGTCTACTTGATCCAAGAAGCTCATTCTTCACCAGCATCTTTTTCTATCCCATTGTCTAGTCCAATCCCTGTCTGAAAAGTTGGCTTTGGGAATGGTTCCTGTCTTGGGCTAAGAGAAGGTCTGGGGGCAATGACCACCAGGGTCCTTCTAATCTCAGTCAGACCACTAAGCCTGGTCTTTTTACGAGAATTTGGGGTCTGCATCCCACTGCTCTCCTGCTCCCTCAGGGGTTCTCTGTTGTGTTTCCCGTCAGGACAGTCATTGGTTGTAGCTGGGCACCATCTAGTTCTTCTGGTCTCAGGCTGATGTAGTTTCTTGTTTATGTGGCCCTTTCTGTCTCTTGGGCTCATAATTACCTTGTGTCCTTGGTGTTCTTCATTCTCCTTTGCTCCAGGTGGGTTGAGACAAATTGGTGCATCTTAGACGGCTGCTTGCTAGTGTCACAGTAACATTTTTAAGAAAGTAAAATAATAATTGTAAAAGAAATTAATATATAAATTGGTAATTTGCTCCATAACTGAAGAATCCATTTTGAAACTTCTAATATAAATAATGTACCTTCTGACTAAAATAAAATGTTATCTGAATCTTCTTGAATTATTCAAACTTCTTGAATTATTGGTGTATTTTTACCTTCCTGTGAACACTTCTGGGTCGTTTTCATGGCGTTCCGTCAGTTCAGTATTTGTTTTTTTAATAAGCTACTGACCATTGTCTAATAAATCTCAGGCATCCAGTGTATTCATGTGATTCATGGTTTCTTCCAGCACAAGGAAGTATTATAATAGGTTCCAAATTTCTGCATTAGTTCTCAGGTCTTTTCTGTTGTCTCATGTAAGGTCTTGATGTGTACTCACCTTCCTTTTCTCTTGAGCTATTGCACTGCCTTTTATAAAATGGAAATACATTTTAAATATCTCCATTTCTGCCCTGTCACTCTAAACTCCAATCTGTTTCCTTAACATTGGGATATAACCTGACTTTTTAATGATACCATGACTTTCCACTCTCTTCTTTAAAGGTAAAACAAAATATGTGAGGACCATGCGATTAAGGAGGGAGGGCAAAGGAGAGAAGCTATATGTGTTAAGCACCTCCGACTTACTGCACACTGGCTGGGTTACATTATTTGATCTAGGTAGATCCTGGAAATCCCCTGCATTTATATTATGTTAATGATACCATCAGTGCAGTTTCAGGCTTTTCCGATGGCACCTTCTGATGAAAATTATTGTGATCTGGTTTGTATGTAAGAGAGGATGTGTTTGTTGTTCTGGTTATGCTGCATATTGACAGATCATGGTTGGTTAGTACAATGGAAAGTGATAGAATGTCTCCAGAACCTTTTTGTTGCTGGGTATTGATATGGTGAGGGCCAGGTGGATGGCATATGGAAGCCCCGAGGCCGCCTAAATTACCTCTCAGCTTGGTGGGCCGTGCATACCTGGTGACTGATGAGACATTGAACAGACAAGGAGCCAATTAGATGATTCAACCACCTGGTTAACTGGATGTTATCTTAATAGTCCTTAATGCCTTTGCCTTTATTGGCTCCAGTCTCTCTTTAAGTCTCTTAGCCACAGCAAAGCTAGTTAACCTAACTTCAGGGTCTCAGTCTGGCTTGTCACAATGCACGGGAATCAAGAGGCAATGTAGTAGAGTGATTCAGTGTGCTGACTCTGGATGGAAGCTGCCTGGGTATGAATCCTTGTCCTACCATATATTGCCTTTGTGACCTTGGGTAAGTCATTTAACCTCTCAAAACCTGAATTCTTCTCAACTGTAAAAAGAGTATAATAATAGATCTACAGTGCATGTGAAACACAAAGTACAGTGCCTGGTACATTGTTGGCGCTCAATTATTGCTGTTACAATAATGATAAAATCAACAATAACAACAATTATTATTATTTCAAGGGCCTCAATCAGAGTAAATCCACTGCATGATTTCAAGGAAGCAGGTGCTATTCACATTGTTTCATCTTAACTTTCCATATATTACTAATTTATGCATTTAGTACCCATAACTGTCAGGAAATGTTTCCTATTTCTAACCTAAATCCTGAATGCTATAGATAGGTTCTCATTCTTCTTGAACTACCCATGGAGATTGTTTTCCTTAGAGTCTTAATTTTCTATAAAATGCTCTCCATCCTTCCCAGAAGGCCGACATTTCATTAGGTTTTTGGAAGACATGGAATGCAAGTTTAAGCATTGCAATAGCCTCAGTTTAGTTTATTTTCCCACTGCAGTTTGATTCATTAGAAGAAATCTGTTCATCCCTTCTCCTCATTTTTCATGGCTGTTTTATAATGGAATGAACCATATGGATTTAAGCATATCACAAAACCTTTGGCAAGGCAGTTTGCCTGAGAGACAAAGTTAAATTTCTTTAATGGGATATTTCAGAAAGACAGAGAGAGAGAGAGAAAAGTCCAATTGGTTCAAGATTTTGTTTTGAGCAAATCTGGGGGACAAAGTTACTTTATAGGAGCTAGTTTTACTTCCCTTATTGTTTCCTTAAAGTGGCTTCATAATTCTTTAATTCATGTTCATGTTAGGTGTTATTAAATGTAACTATTTTAAGTTGATAAGCATATAAATTCTTCTCTTTCAGTGGATTCATATATGATGTGAAAAATTTCACTGTTGGACAATTCATATCAGTGGCGACAGGTCTAATAACATGTCTCCTTATTTCAGTCACAAATCAGAAGAGCTTTGTGCTGTACTGCCGGGAAGACATGCACACGCATTATAAATTCTCTCTGTCACATTCTAGAAATGATAACTAGGAACTCCAGGTAGTTCCGAAAGCCCTTTCAAATTATATATATCAAATGCTATTTTTTTTTATAGATTGAAGCTGTTCAAGCTTTGGGGTTTGGAGGAATTACCGAGGAAATCTTATTAGAATGTAGATTCTGATTCAGTAGGTCTGGTGTGAGGCCCTAGACTGCATTTCTAACTGGCTCGCAGGCGATGCTGTTGCTGCCAGTCCTGAATCACACTTTGAGTAGCAAGACTTTGGACTTGCTCTTTTCTTTGAGACTTCCACCCATCTCAGAAACTCTACAGGGTTTTCTATATCCGAAAAGGGGAGAATAACTGAAGTCATCTAAAAGGGATGATGAGATAAATGATCATGTAAGTACATGTGAGTCTCTGAATAAACAATTGAGGCCCTGTGATTTGTGATATCTCCAGACAGCAAGTGGGTTTGAGTCAGCTCTTCTGCACTGGGGTTCTTTTCTATTATTATTATTATTTTGCCTTACCATTTTTTCTGTCTTGTTGTTTCCTTTACACAGAATGGGAAGACAATGCAGTCTGGAAAAGCTGGTAATCCAGAGAGAATCTAAGCTCTGAGAAAGAGATGTGGACTGAGTAGGAAAACAGACAACAGCCCTGAAATTTGGTGGGATCACTATAATACTTTTTTTTTTTAATTTTTATTAAGCTTCAAGTGAACATTTACCATTCCAATCAGTCTGTCACATGTAGGTTTACATACATCTTACTCCCTTCTCCCACTTGCTCTCCCCCTATTGAGTCAGCCCTTACAGTCTCTCGTTTCGTGCCAATTTTACCTTCTTCCCTCTCTCTCTATCTTCCCATCCTCCCTCCAGTCAAGAGTTGCCAACACACTCTCCCGTGTCCACCTGATTTAATTAGCTCACTCTTCATCAGTATCTCTCTCCCCCCCACTGACCAGTCCTTTTCATGCCTGATGATTTGTCTTCGGGGATGGTTCCTGTCCTGTGCCATCAGAAGTTCTGGGGAGCATTGTCTCTGGGATTCCTCTAGTCGCAATCATACCATTAGGTGTGGTCTTTTAATGAGAATTTGGGGTCTGCATCCCATTGGTCTCCCGCTCCCTCAGGAGTTGTCTGTTGTGTTCCCTGACAGGGCAGACATCGATTGTGGCCAGGCACCAACTTGTTCTTCTGGTCTCAGGATATTGTAGGTCTCTGGTTCAAGTGGCCCTTTCTGTCTCTTGGGTTCTTAGTTGTCGTGTGACCTTGGTGTTCTTCCTTTGTCTTTGCTCCCGGTGGGTTGAGACCAATTAATGTATTTTAGATGGCTGCTTGTTGGCATTTAGGACCCCAGGTGCCACAATTCAAAGTGGGATGCAGAGTGTTTTCATAATAGAATTGTTTTGCCCATTGATTTAGAAGTCCTCTCAAACCAAGTTCCCCAGACCCCAGCCCCTGCTTCGCTATCCTTTGAAGCTTTCATTTTATCTCGGAAACCTCTTTACTTTTAATCCTGTCCAATTAGGCTGACCTTCCTTGTTTTGAGTGTTGTCTTTCCCTTCACCCAAAGCAGTTCCCATCTACAGATTGATCAATAAAAAGCCCTCTCCCTCCCTCCCTCCCTCCCTCCCCCCTTTGTAACCACAAAAGTATGTGTTCTTTTCCGTTTTTTCTATTTCTCAAGATCTTATAATAGTGGTCTTATACAATATTTGTCCTTTTGCAACTGACTCATTTCGCTCAGCATAATGCCTTCCAGATTCCTCCATGTTATGAAATGTTTCAGAGATTCGTCACTGTTCTTTATCGATGCGTAGTATTCCATTGTGTGAATATACCACAATTTATTTACCCATTCGTCCATTGATGGACATCTTGGTTGCTTCCAGCTTTTTGCTATTGTAAACAGAGCTGCAATAAACATGGGTGTGCATATATCTGTTTGTGTGAAGGGTCTTGTATTTTTAGGGTATATTCCAAGGAGTGGGATTTCTGGGTTGTATGGTAGTTCTATTTCTAACTGTTTAAGATAACGCCAGATGGATTTCCAAAGTGGTTGTACCATTTTACAATCCCACCAGCAGTGTATGAGAGTTCCAGTCTCTCCGCAGCCTCTCCAACATTTATTATTTTGTGATTTTTGAATTAATGCCAGTCTAGTTGGTGTCAGATGGAATCTCATCGTAGTTTTAATTTGCATTTCTCTAATGACTAATGATCGAGAGCATTTTCTCATGTATCTGTTGGCTGCCTGAATATCTTCCTTAGTGAAATGTGTGTTCATATCCTTTGCCCACTTCTTGATTGGGTTGTTTGTCTTTTTGTGGTTGAGTTTTGACAGAATCATGTAGATTTTAGAGATCAGGTGCTGGTCTGAGATGTCATAGCTGAATATTCTTTCCCAGTCTGTAGGTGGTCTTTTTACTCTTTTGGTGAAGTCTTTAGATGAGCATAGGTGTTTGATTTTTAGGAGCTCCCAGTTATCGGGTTTCTCTTCATCATTTTTGGTAATGTTTTGTATTCTGTTTATGCCCTGTATTAGGGCTCCTAGGGTAGATCCTATTTTTTCTTCCAAGATTTTTATCGTTTTAGTCTTTATGTTTAGGTCTTTGATCCACTTGGAGTTAGTTTTTGTGCATGGTGTGAGGTATGGGTCCTGTTTCATTCTTTTGCAAATGGATATCCAGGTATGCCAGCACCATTTGTTAAAAAGACTATTATTTCCCCAATTGACTGACACTGGTCCTTTGTCAAATATCAGCTGCTCATACGTGGATGGATTTATATCTGGATTCTCAATTCTGTTCCATTGGTCTATGTGCCTGTTGTTGTACCAGTACCAGGCTGTTTTGACTACTGTAGCTATATAATAGGCTCTGAAATCAGGTAGGGTGAGGCCTCCCACTTTCTTCTTCTTTTTCAGTAATGTTTTGCTTATCCGGGGGTTCTTTCCTTTCCATATGAAATTAGTGATTTGTTTCTCTATTCCCTTAAAGTATGACATTGGTATTTGGATTGGAAGTGCGTTGTATGTATAAATGGCTTTTGGTAGAATAGACATTTTTAATATGTTGAGTCTTCCTATCCATGAGCAGGGTATGTTTTTCCATTTAAGCGTGTCCTTTTGAATTTCTTGTAGCAGAGTTTTATAGTTTTCTTTGTATAGGTCTTTTACATCCTTGGTAAGATTTATTCCTAAGTATTTTATCTTCTTGGGGGCTACTGTGAATGGTATTGATTTGGTTATTTCCTCTTCGGTGTTCTTTTTGTTGATGTAGAGGAATCCAAGTGATTTTTGTATGTTTATTTTATATCCTGAGACTCTTCCAAACTCTTCTATTAGTTTCAGTAGTTTTCTGGAGGATTTCTTAGGGTTTTCCATGTATACGATCATGTCATCTGCAAATAGTGATAGCTTTACTTCCTCCTTACCAATCTGGATACCCTTTATTTCTTTGTCTAGCCTAATTGCCCTGGCTAGGACTTCAAGTACGATGTTGAATAAGAGCGGTGATAAAGGGCATCCTTGTATGCTTCCCGTTCTCAAGGGAAATGCTTTCAGGTTCTCTCCATTTAGAGTGATATTGGCTGTTGGCTTTGCATATATGCCCTTTATTATGTTGAGGAATTTTCCTTCAATTCCTATTTTGGTGAGAGTTTTTATCATAAATGGGTGTTGGACTTTGTCAAATGCCTTTTCTGCATCAATTGATATGATCATGTGGTTTTTGTCTTTTGTTTTATTTATGTGATGGATTACATTAATGGTTTTTCTGATATTAAACCAGCCTTGCATACCTGGTATAAATCCCACTTGATCAGGGTGAATTATTTTTTTGATGTGTTGTTGGATTCTATTGGCTAGAATTTTATTAAGGATTTTTGCATCTATGTTCATGAGGGATATATAGGTCTAAAATTTTCTTTTTTTGTAATGTCCTTACCTGGTTTTGGTATCAGGGAGATGGTAGCTTCATAGAATGAGTTGGGTAGTATTCCGTCTTTTTCTATACTTTGAAATACCTTCAATAGTAATGGTGTTAAGTCTTCTCTGAAGGTTTGGTAGAACTCTGCAGTGAAGCCATCTGGGCCAGGACTTTTTTTTGTTGGGAGTTTTTTGATTACCGTTTCAATCTCTTTTTTTGTTATGGGTCTATTTAGTTGTTCTACTTCTGAATGTGTTAGTTTAGGTAAGTAGTGTTGTTCCAAGAATTTATCCATTTCTTCTAGGTTTTCAAATTTGTTAGAGTACAATTTTATGTAGTAATCTGATATGATTCTTTTGATTTCATTTGGTTCTGTTGTGATGTGGTCCTTCTCGTTTCTTATTCGGGTTATTTGTTTCCTTTCCTGTTTTTCTTTAGTCAGTCTAGCCAATGGTTTATCAATTTTGTTAATTTTTTCAAAGAACCAGCTTTTGGCTTTGTTAATTCTTTCAATTGTTTTTCTGTTCTCTAATTCATTTAGTTCAGCTCTAATTTTTATTATTTGTTTTCTTCGGGTGCCTGATGGATTCTTTTGTTGCTCACTTTCTATTTGCTCAAGTTGTCGGGACAGTTCTCTGATTTTGGCTCTTTCTTCTTTTTGTATGTGTGCATTTATCGATATAAATTGGCCTCTGAGCACTGCTTTTGCTGTGTCCCAGAGGTTTTGATAGGAAGTATTTTCATTCTCGTTGCTTTCTAAGAATTTCCTTATTCCCTCCTTGATGTCTTCTATAACCCAGTCTTTTTTCAGGAGGGTATTGTTCATTTTCCAAGTATTTGATTTCTTTTCCCTAGTTTTTCTGTTATTGATTTCTAGCTTCATTGCCTTGTGGTCTGAGAAGATGCTTTGTAATATTTCGATGTTTTGGATTCTGGAAAGATTTGTTTTATGCCCTAATATGTGGTCTATTCTAGAGAATGTTCCATGTGCGCTAGAAAAAAAAGTATATTTTGCAGCAGTTGGGTGGAGAGTTCTGTATAAGTCAATGAGGTCAAGTTGGTTGATTGTTGTAAGTAGGTCTTCCGTGTCTCTATTGAGCTTCTTACTGGATGTCCTGTCCTTCTCCGAAAGTGGTGTGTTGAAGTCTCCTACTATATATGTGGAGGTGTCTATCTCACTTTTCAATTCTGTTAAAATTTGATTTATGTATCTTGCAGCCCTGTCATTAGGTGCGTAAATATTTAATATGGTTATGTCTTCCTGATCAATTGTCCCTTTTATCATTATATAGTGTCCTTCTTTATCCTTTGTGGCGGATTTAAGTCTAAAGTCTATTTTGTCAGAAATTAATATTGCTACTCCTCTTCTTTTTTGCTTATTGTTTGCTTGATATATTTTTTTCCATCCTTTGAGTTTTAGTTTGTTTGTGTCTCTAAGTCTAAGGTGTGTCTCTTGTAGGCAGCATATAGATGGATCGTGTTTTTTTATCCAGTCCGTGACTCTCTGTCTCTTTATTGGTGCATTTAGTCCATTTACATTCAGCGTAATTATAGATAAGTAAGTTTTTAGTGCTGTCATTTTGATGCCTTTTCATGTGTGTTGTTGGCCATTTCATTTTTCCACATGCTTTTTTGTGCTGAGACGTTTTTCTTAGTAGCTTGTGAGATCCTCATTTTCATAATGTTTAACTTTGTGTTTATTGAGTCGTTACGTTTTTCTTGGCTTTTTTCTTGAGTTATGGAATTGATATTCCTTTTTGTGGTTACCTTTTTATTTACCCCTATTTTTCTAAGTAAAAACCTAACTTGTATCCTTCTATTTCGCCTTGTATCACTCTCCATCTGGCAGTTCAATGCCTCCTATATTTAGTCCCTCTTTTTGATTATTTTGATCGTTTATTGATTTCCATGATTTCCTGTTGTGTGTATTATTTTGTTTATTTATTTATTTTTTAGAACTAGTCTTAATTTGTTTGTTTTTGTGCTTTCCCTGTTTGAGTTGCGTTGATATCAGGACGTTCTGTTTTGTGACATTGTATTGTGCTGGTACCTGATATTATTGGTCATCAGGCCAAACAATCTCCTTTAGCATTTCTTGCAGTCTTGGTTTAGTTTTTGCAAATTCTCTAAACTTGTGTTTATCTGTAAATATCTTAATTTCTCCTTCATATTTCAGAGAGAGTTTTGCTGGATATATGATCCTTGGTTGGCAGTTTTTCTTGTTTAGTGCTCTGTATATGTCGTCCCATTCCCTTCTTGCCTGCATGGTTTCTGCTGAGTAGTCTGAACTTATTCTTATTGATTCTCCCTTGAAGGAAACCTTTCTTTTCTCCCTGGCTGCTTTTAAAATTTTCTGTTTGTCTTTGGTTTTGGCAAGTTTGATGATGATATGTCTTGGTGTTTTTGTTTTTGGATCAATCTTAAATGGGGTTCGATGAGCATCTTGGATAGATATCCTTTCTTCTTTCATGATGTCAGGGAAGTTTTGTGTCAGGAGTTCTTCAACTATTTTCTCTGTGTTTTCTGTCCCCCCTCCCTGTTCTGGGACTCCAATTACTCGTAAGTTATCCTTCTTGATAGAGTCCCACATGATTCTTAGGGTTTCTTCATTTTTTTTAATTCTTTTATCTGATTTTTTTCCAGCTATGTTGGTGTTGTTTCCCTGGTTCTCCAGAAGTCCCAGTCTACATTCTAATTGCTCGAGTCTGCTCCTCTGACTTTCTATTGCGTTGTCAAATTCTGTAATTTTATTGTTAATCTTTTGGATTTCTACATGCTGTCTCTCTATGGATTCTTGCAACTTGTTAATTTTTCCACTATGTTCTTGAATAATCTTTTTGAGTTCTTCAACAGTTTTATCAGTGTGTTCCTTGGCTTTTTCTGCATTTATCCTAATTTCATTTGTGATATCTTTAAGCATTCTGTAAATTAGTTTTTTATATTCTGTATCTGATAATTCCAGGATTGTATCTTCATTTGGGAAAGATTTTGATTCTTTTGTTTGGGGGGTTGAAGAAGCTGTCATGGTCTGTTTCTTTATGTGGTTTGATATGGACTGCTGTCTCCGAGCCATCACTGGGAAACTAGATTTTCCAAGTAGTCAGCTGGTGCGCTGGCTCCTAGTTCTGAAAACAGTCGCTGTCTGCCCGTATTTGTTCGTCCTCCGTCTCTAAGTCTGTGCTTGTTGTTCAGAGTTCATAGATTGTTATGTATGTGATCGATTCCCTTGTTTTTCCGAGTCTTTGTTGCAAGAGGGATCCGCGGGAGCGTCCACCTAGTCCGCCATCTTGGCCCCCCTCTTCACTATAATACTTTTGAGCAAAAAATTTCCTTCTACTACCTTTATGTTCACCACCAAAAAAATATCAAACTCATTGTCGTTGAGTCAATTCAGGCTCATTGTAATGCCATGTGTTACAGAGTAGAACTGAGCTCCATAAGGTTTTTAATAGCTGTCGTCTTATGCTTGCAGATTGCCAGGCCTTTCTTCCATGATGCTGCTAGAGTACCTAAATTAGATTAGTGTCAGGAATGTAAACCACAAGCCAAACCAGTTGCTGTTCAGTAGATTTTGACTCATGGAAGCCCCATGTGTTTCAGAGTAGAACTGCACTTCATAGGGTTTTCAGTGGCTGTGATCTTTCAGAAATAGTTCAAGAGACATTTTTTCTCAAGTGCTTCTGGGTGAATTTTGAACTGCCAATCTTTTGGTTAGTAGCCAAGTGTTTAACCATTTGCGCTACCCAGGGACTCCATCAGGCATATAAAACCCAAAACCCATTGCTCTTAAGTCAATTTCAACTCATAGCATCCCTCTAGGACAGAGAAGAACTGCCCCATAGGGTTTCCAAGGAGTGACTGGTGGATTTCAACTGCTGACCTTTTGGTTAATAGCTGAGCTTTTAACCACTGCACCACCGGGGCTCCATCAGGCATATAAAAACAAAAAAACCCAAACTCATTCCCATTAAGTCAATTCTGACCCATTAGGTGCATAGGAAGTGGTTAATATGGATTTGATTGCTGAATCCCAGACTGGTGGAATAGTGAACATTTGCAGGAGAGGAACAATTCTGAGTTAGGGGCAGGGGTCTACCCCTTAAGAGAGAGAGTGAGAGTGCTATTGTCAGGAAAGAAGTAGGTTGGTGTGGCTCCTCACTTCTTCATAACCAACAGGGTTTGGGGTTGATTGCAGTTTAAAAAGCAAGTTAAATACTGGTCCAAACTGTCATTGATGTTGAAGAGAGAAACCAAGACTGAGAGTTATAAAATATCAGGATTAGTTACGAAAGGCAGTCACCTGGAAAAATGTGAAAAAAACCATTGCATAGCTGTCTTTAAAAAACAACCACAAAGCTTGTGCTTGATTCATTTTTAAGGTTCAAAAAAAAAAAAAGTATAACCCCTTTAAAAGATTTAAGAGAAGTTTCTGGAAAGTTAATAAGTAATCTTTACTATTATGTGCAAAATAACTTTTACAACTTCAAAAGGGGCCTGCATGAATGGTTAAGAACTTGGCCAGGAATCCTCTCGCCATTTGAAAGAGGCTGTGGTGGTATTTCACGGCACGGCTGAACAGTTCTCAGGCAGCTGGTAGAAGGAGGTTGTCTCACAACTTTCTTCGGCCAATTGAAAGGGAGCTGTTGGTAGTCAAGTTATGTGACAGAATAAAGAAGTGTGTCTGTGCAAAAAGATGCACAAAGAGTATCTGTTAAGGAAACTAAGGAAAGACTTAGGGGACCCTTAAGGCCTGCCTTTCCTCATAAGAGAAAGTACGAGTTAAAAACTATTGTTGCATTTCCTCAAAACAAGATGGTTGAACAAGTTGAGGCAAACTATGAATCTCTTGACAAATAGCATTTTCGTTGTTGCCATTTTTTTTGTTGTTGTTGTGGAGAAAAATCCAAGTGCTTTTATTAAAACCAGAAAGTGACTAACTCTACCATTAGAAATTGATTTTAAATTACATTATGACCTAAATTTGTTAAATGGAAGTTAGTGTTTGTGTCATCTTTAATAAACATTTTCATTTGTATATATTTATGCCCAGATTACCCAATAAACAAGATATGCATGGGCCCAATTGTGCCTTCCCACCAATCTACAGTACACAATTTCACCTGTCCCCCACCAAGTCAAAATGTGGTGAAACTCATGTGACATTGCTCACTGCAGAATAAGCAAGTAAATACAATTAAGCCTGTGCATACCTTGCTCAACGTATTTTGGTACACACTGTGCTTACCAGTAAATCTGCCCCTGATTATGCCTGTGTGGGTTTACTTTCTGATTCTAACTTCCATGCTTGGCTGACCTATGAAGTGGAAGCTGTAATCATCTTCTCTTGGTGGCAGCTGCCCCTAATTGTGGTATAGAACTCAGGAGGAAGTAATCACAGGAGGTCTCCGTCTCTTCACCCCAGACACCCCAGAAAGTAGGGTCTAGGCTGAAGATAGTAGGAAGACCTGGTGACCTACTTCTGAAAATCTGCCATTGAAAACCTGATGGATCACAACCGTCTGATCCCATTGCGCATGAGGTTGCTGTGAGTCGGGGGCCAACTCAACACCAGCTAACAACAACAGGCAGAAGGCAAGGTAAGCTAGGGTTCTTTGGTTGCAAGCAACAGAACTGATTCTAGTTGACCAAGCAACAGAGAAGATGGGGGAGAATGCACAGGATCAACAGGAAGCTGAAATCCAAGCTTGGACAAGGGCAAATCCTGGGCTCTGGGCAGCAGTGTTGGGGCCTCCCTGTTGGAACAAATGAGCTCCAGTTGATTTCCTTCCTTGCCTCTCCTTCCTTAAGCTAAGGACACTCAGACTATCTTTTTCAAGAATTTGTTCACTGAAGGCTTCATTCCTTGAGGAACAGTAGTTCTCCAAAGCAAAGCGAGGTGCTGCTGTTAGGGGAAGTGAGAAGACAGGTCAAGCTGACAAGAAAAACAGGTGTACAAAGTTGGGAGGGATAAGCAGGAACTGAAGGTGGTTCTTCCCAGATTCCTCTCATCGCAGGATAGATTTGAGTTGCTGGGCTTCCATGCTTGTACAGGTGTCACTTTTCGGTGGATATAATTGCCTAGAACATGCCGATTACTATTTATTGATTTGCTTTTGCTTTCTTTTGTATCCACAGGATTTGCTGCACTTGCAATAGAAACTAAAGAAGACTGTCAACACCCTGTAAATAATATCCTATTTATTCATTTCAAAACCATTTCTTCCTATATGCCCTCATCCTCTGTATGTACATACACATGAGCACACATACACATGGCTTCTGGGAATCCGTTCCAGACACACTATGGAAACAATGGAAGGGCAAAGACAGTTATGGCAGTTTCTCAGGTACCAAAGCCACATTAATTATCAAAAGGTGGCAGGGAAAAGTTTGAATTTTTGGTACTCTTGACCCTTTACTCTAAATCCATGAATTCACAAGAATGTAGCATGATTGGCACTGCTGGCATCCTTCCAAATGTTTGACTCTGTTGTTGAAGATAAGGAAAGAAGGATTTTTGCAGCAATTCAAACACTTCATTACTCCTATACTGCGGGATGTGTGCATATATAATCACATAAAATTCTTTTTAAAAAGCAGAAAATCCTCTTCTTTTCATTTTGTGTACAGAAAATTTGCAGCAAGGTTTGGTTCTTCAGTTTAAAACAGGATTGTAGGATAATTGTCTTTTGCAAACCTCATGGCAATCACAACCCAGCTGAGAATAAGTGGCACAATTCTAAGGGTATTTTTGGGATATGTAACCTCAAAAATTTGAGTTACCATCTTCCACTGGTAGCTGTTTTCCTTAGTCACAAGGGTTAACATTTATTGAGCAGTTGCTGTCTGCCAGGCACTATACTAAATGCTTTTTATGAAAAAAGTTTAATTTCCAAAAAACCTTAAGAGTCTCTACCATTATTATTTCAGTTTTACAAGTGAAGAAACTGAGGTTCAAAGAGATAAAGTAATATTTTCAAGGTCCTGTAGTTATTTAAGAGTCTCTGGTTGGTATAAGAAGCCCTGGTGGCACAGTGGCAAGGAGCTCAGCTGCTAACTAAAAGGTCGGCATTTTAAATCCACTAGCTGCTCCCGGGAAACCCTATGGGGCAGGTCTACTCTGTCCTATAGGGTTACTATGAGTTGGAATCGACTTGTTGACAACAGGTTTGGATTTTGGTTTGGTTGGTGTAAATGGCCTGGCTGCTAACCAAAAAATTGGGTGTTTGATTCTACCCAGAGGTACCTTGGAAGAAAGGCCTGGTGACCTACTTCCAAAAAATCAGCCATTAAAAACCCTATGAGCACAGTTCTACTCTGACACACATGGGGTTGCCATGAGTCAGAGTCAACTTGACAGCAGCAACTAGTTTTATTTTTTGGTAGCTATTTAGCTTATGTACTTTCTTCCATTTCTTTTAACCTACCGGCCTTCTCCTTGTCAAACATGAAGCATCTGCTGTCTTGGGAAGGGGTAATTGTGGTAGAACCCCTCTTGGTACCCATGGGAAATGGGTCCTGGGAAATGGATCAAATTCTTGACTTTTGAGTTTTAGAAAAACCCAAACATATGAGAAAATGATTTGGAAGGACCCTCAGGATTCTTCATTATCAAAGTCAGTATCTCCTCCCACTATTGTAATATTTGCTGGTTGGGGAGGAACAGTGTATAAAAGAGGAGAGAATCAGGCTGAACCTGGGGGGATGCTGGATGGTCCTGAGAAGGGGCTTCTGGGATTGAGCTCTGGTCCAGGACTGTGGGTTGAAGATAAAATTCTCAGATTGACCTGGAATTCAAGAAGAAACCTGTGGTTGCTTTCCATGAAAAGTTCACAAAAGCAGCAAGACACTAGACTTTTTCCATGACTGGGAGGGAGCATAGGAGGGCTCAATGGAGTGTCTGAACGAGAACCCCTGCAAAGGCCCTGAGCATCCCAGCCTTCCCTGGAGAGCCATGGAATGCTTCTCTAGGTCACAGAGAGCTGCCAGGCCTGTCCAGAGAAGCAGCAGACCTGAAGTGCTATGCTGTCACGGTGAAGAGAAGAGATGATCTCAGTGACGAACAAGTAAAGTTCAGTCAGTAAGACTATAGCTCACCATATGCTGGTGTCAAGAGATGTTGATGAGTGAAAACCATCACTTCTCACACACACACACACACACACACACACACACACACACACTGGCATTATATAAGCCTCTCGAACTCAGATACAAGCCACAGGTATGTATATTTTAGGGGGATCCCGAATTGACTAATATTAAATTTTGCCACTTTGTGAAATAGGGCTTTAAAATAGAAATTAAGTTTGATAAAGAGTGGAACCATTGTATTCCCAATACACCTGAGTTTTGCCCAAGATTTATTCTCTCTACACTCCGAAGAGCCCATCAAGGTTTTTGCCTAGGAGTTTTATAAAATCAAATAAAGCAGAAAAAAATACCCAATGACTAAACTTAGCTCAAATTAAGTCAATAGGGAAACCAATTCCTTAATTACAGGTAGTCCTTACTTTGCATGATTCGGATATACATGAATTTCAGTTACCACCAAAAAAACCCAAAACCGTTACCGTCGAGTCGAATCCAACTCATAGCGACCCTATAGGACAGAGTAGAACTGCTGCATTGAGTTTCCAAGGAGTGCCTGGTGGATTTGAACTGCCAACCTTTTGGTTAGCAGCTGTAGATATTAGCCACTGTGCCACCAGGGTTTCCTCAGTTACCACAGCTTAGTTAAATAACTGTTTAAGTAACAACAGGGTTCAAATTTCAGTTACTATGGTATGTTAACTGTGAGTAATTGCCTCAGATACAATCTTTGCTGCTAGCTCTGCAGGCCACAAATGACTACATAAAAAACAGGTACACATCATTATCAGTTACCAATCACATTACTCTATTCGATGTCTGTTGGTGATCTGTCATGGTGCATCTGTTATTCAGTTTGTGCACAGACAGCAAAGTGAGTAGTTGTGTTGCCTCCTTGTCTTCTGATGATAAACCAACATGATATTTTTCAAAAATGGATAATCGACATATAAAATCGGCAGACAAAGACGAAAGTGCTGCAAAGAAACAAAAAGTAATGCTGCAAGTGAAATTGGAAAGTGGTTGTGATGAAGAGGATGAAGATGTCTCAGGGAAAGTAACATTGGCAAAAAATTTCACATTAAAGGAACTCTACTGCACAAAGAATAAAATGTTGGAACCTAATCCAAACTTAGAAAGGAGTGTGACAATTTAGTAAGATATAAAAAGATATTGGCACTATACCCTGAATTACGTGATAAGAAAAAGGCGAGCACTATTCAAACTAATCTTGATAAGATTTTTACAAAAAAAACAAAATTTAATTTTCAATGTCTCTAACAGTTTAATTTACAGTGTATGGAATAAATATTACTTTTCTTATTGGTTTGATTTACCTATATATTTATAATCATCGATTAAATAAGATTTATTATTTTGACAAAATTTTTTTAAATTCACAGAAAAATCATATTTTTTTCCATTGAATATTATGATTGCTCTGCTTGGTTTCAGCTCACACGGTCATTTCTAAGGTCCTGTACTACCTGTACACAGAGATGTTCCTTTACCTGCATATTTAAAATAAACCTGGAAATGGTTCTATCTCAAAAACTGCTCACTTAAAAAGGGAGCTTGGTCCATTAGGAAAGCTTCCCGGCACTCTTCATTTTTACACTGCTCTCGAGGTCAAGATTTGTCTTGAAATTTGTTTCCTCACCCTGCAGAGAGAGAAAGACAAGAGTACTGTGAACTGCTGCCAGACCTGCCCAGAGTCCTTGTGAGTCCTAGGAGTAGGGTTAGTAAAAGTCTTCTCACCAATAAATCTTCTGTGTCCTGGTGTTCCTCTCTGTTGTTTAACAGTCCTGTGCTGTCATCATTGCTCAGTTTTGGTATTGTGAGCACATCATTCTGTAACTGGACCAATGGTCATTTTGTGGGATGTTCATAAACCTAGAGTTGTACGCCAGTCGTTACTACTCATTGTCCCTGTCATGTTTTTTGTGGGAATATGCTTTGTGGGATATGAGGTAATAATATTTGAAACAATCAGACACTCATACAAAAGAAAGGATAACATATGTGCTCTTCTTTTGTTGTCTCTGGGGTTCTTTTAGATCATCTTCAATGAAAACACGAACTTAAAAAGTATTTCACCAAAAACGCTGAATTCAAGAAAAAGTTGTGTTTCCCACACATGATGTTTATCAATACATTCTTCAAGTGCTCTTAAAGAAAGGGAAGAACACACTGGCATGTCTCAAGCTGAAAAACTGAAGAAAAAATTCAAGCCTTGAGTTGTAATATTGATGAATTCTATGGGCAAAATATTGAAGGACGCAGGAAGCATCAAAAAAAGATGGAAGGAATACACAGTCATGGTACCAAAAAGAGTTGGTTGACATTCAACCATTTCAGGAGCTAGCATATGATCAAGAGTTGATGGTATTGAAGGAAGAAGTCCAAGCTGCATGAAGGCATTGGTGGAAAACTAAACAAACAAACAAAAAAACCCCAACAAACCCAGTGCCGTTGAGTCGATTCTGACTCACAGCGACCCTATAGGACAGAGTAGAACTGCCCCATAGAGTTTCCAAGGAGCGCCTGGCGGATTCAAACTGCCCACCTTTTGGTTAGCAGCCGTAGCACTTAGCCACTACGCCACCAGTGTTTCCTGGTGGAAAACAAGGCTCCAGTAATTGATGGAATACTACCAATTTAGATGTTTCAACAAACTAATGCAGTGCTCAATTATTTATGCAAAGAAATTTGGAAGACAGATACCTTGCCAACTGACTGGAAGAGATCCATATTTGTGCCAATTCCAAAGAAAGGTGATCCGACAGAATGCATAAATTATTGAACAATATCATTAATATCACATGCAAGTAAAATTTTGCTGAAGATAACTAAAAAATGGTTGAAGCAGTACATCAACAGAAAACTTCCAGAAATTCAAGCTGGATTCAGAAGAGGATGTGGAACAATGAATATCATTGCTGATGTCAGATGGATCCTGGCTGTAAGTAAAAAATACCAGAAGGATGTTCACCTGTGTTTTATTGACTATGCAAAGGTATTCAACTGCATAGATCATAATAAGTTATGGATAGCATTGTGAAGAATGGGAATTCCAGAACACTTAATAGTGCTCATGTGGAACCTGCACATAGACCAAGAGGCAGTCGTTTGAACAAAACAAAGAGATAGTGTGTGGTTTAAAATCAGGAAAGCTGTGCATCAGGGCTGTATCCTTTCACCATACTTATTCAATCTGTTTGCTGAGCAAATAATTTGAGAAACTGCACTATATGAAGAAGAACTCAGCATCAAGATTGGAGGAAGACTCATTAGCAACCTTCAATATGCAGATGACACAACCTTGCTTGCTGAAAGTGAAGAGGACTTGAAGCACTCAGTGATGAAAATCAAAGACTTCAGTATGGATTACACCTCAGCGTAAAGAAAACCAAAACTCTCATAACTGGACCAATAAGCAACATCATGATAAATGGGGAAAATAGTGAAGTTGTCAAGGATTTCATTTTACTTGGATCCACAATCAATGCCCATGGAAAAAGCAGTCAAGAAATCAAATGACATATGGCATTGGGCAAAATGGCTGCAATAGACCTCTTTAAAGTGTTAAAAAGCAAAGATATCACTTTGAAGACTAAGGTGTGCCTGATCCCAGTTGTGTTTTTTCACTTGTTTCATATGCATGTAAAAGCTGGACAATGAATAAGGAAGATCGAAGAAGAATCAGCACATTTGAATTATAGTGTTGGCTAAAAATATTGAATGTACCATGGACTGCCAGAAGAAAGAACAAATCTGTCTTGGAAGAAGTACAGCCAGAATTCTCCTTGTTAGTGAAGATGGTGAGTTTTGTCTCACATACTTTGGATATGTTAGCAGGAGGGATCAGTCCCTGGAGAAGAACATCATGCTTGGTAAAGTAGAGGGTCATTGAAAAAAGAAGATCCTTGATGAGGTGGAGTGACACAGTGTCTGAACAGTGGACTCAGACATAGCAAGGATTATGAGGATGATGTAGGACCGGGTAGTATTTACTTCTGTTGTACATAGGGTCAGTGTGAGTTGGAACCAACTAGATGGTACCTAACAAAACCCTCTGTATATCTATGTCTGTAAAGAAAGGAATATAAGAAAAAAAAGAGAAATTTGAAAATGGATGTTTCTTAAGTATCTTTCACAATATTTGTAAGTTTATTCCATTATTTCATGGAAGGCAGATAATAGGTATTCTTTTTTTTTGTTAGTAGGTATTTGGCACATTTTAAAGTATGTGTTATTGTTAAATATTTTCTGACTTTTTCATTTTACTCCATAACGCATACATGGAGTATTAAACTTCTTGAGTATCAAAAGTTCTCTTTTATAAGGACTCTCTCATTCAAGAAACTTTGGGCACATTCCCAATATTCTAGTCATTAATTTATATAAATTCTCTAGTAAACTGGTGCCAACTTTTCATTTTAAACTGGAAAAATTGAGACCATTTTTATTTCTTCTCCAGCACAATGACGTAGTAAATTTGTAATAATGTTGTTACACATGATGCTTGTAAGGAGACCCAGCTGCTTTGTTTATTTATTTGTTAGTGTTCAGAAAATCACATCACACCTGTGCTGACTGTGAAAGGCCAAAGTAGCAGCCCAAATACAGGTACTCTGTAAATTAAAATATGAATTTATAAGAAATAAGAGTATGATCCAAGATACTGTCTAACTTATGAGGCAAGAGATTATAGAATCTTAGGATCCCAGAGTAGGTAGGCCTTTACAGTTAATCCATAATATTACAAGATGAGGAAACTGAGGCTAAAGGTGTGAACTTCAGCACAAGATCATAACGTTTTGAGGTGTCAATTGATTGGACTTCTGTGTCCAGAAATATTAGAGCGACTGGTATTAGAGTTAACCTCCTGCTATAAATAATTATAAAACCAGGCAAACTACATGAAAATATGGTTTTTCAGGCATTGGAAATAGGCAGCATAGGGCTGTGATCCTTGGAGGTGAGTTTCCTGTTTACCTCAGCTCTCTGATTGGTGATAATTTCCACACTTTGGCTCAGGGAGGTAAAGTCTGAGTGAAGCGTGTTAGTCTTGCTGAGTTGCAAAGGCAGAGATCAGAGTTCAGATCTGGTAAAGTGACTGGAAAGTACAGAGTAGAGAGTTCCAGAGAGGAAAATGCTGCAGAGGTTGAGTGCTGGAAGTCTGTATGGGGGTTCCCCTTGAGTCCTTGGGTAAGGATTGGGCTAAGAATATGTAGAGTAAGACTGTCAGAGTACTGGGGAAGAAGGCAGAATGGGAGACATTGACATTCTACCCAAAGTGGACAGACTGCACTGAACATTTGATATTCAGGTGACACCTCAGAAAGGTCATGTTTTAGGAGTAAGAACGAGATCTTAGAGTAAATGCCACACTTTCAAATAGGAAAAATTAAAAAATGGAACCACCCTAAAAAAGCCCCAAATCAAGTCTGACTGGATCAAGAGGATCTGCCGTTAAATTATTTGACTGCCAGAACAATATCCAACATCTTTTAAAGGAAGATGGTATAACCCAAACTCCCTAAAATGTTATCATTCATAATATTTGATATATAAAAAATTATTAAATATGAAAGAAGCAGGAAACTATATGCAAAAAAAAAAAAAAAACACAAAAAGCAGCCATTTAAAGAAATTCTGTAACGACCAAGATGTTGTAATTAGCAAAGTATTTTATAATGGTGTGTAAATGTGGAGCCCTGACGGTGCAGTGGTTAAGAGCTTGGCTGCTAATCAAAAGGTTGGCAGTTTGAATCTACCAGGTGCTCCTTGGAAACCCTATGGGGCAGTTCTACTCTGTCCTATAGAGTTGCTGTGAGTTGGAATGGACTTGACTTCAATGGATTTTTTTTTTTTTTTATTGTAAATGTAGGAGCCCTGGTGACGCAGTGGTTAAGCACTTGACTGCCAATCAAAAGATAGGTGGTTTGAACCCACCAGCTGCTCTGCGGGAGAAAGATTTGGCCGTCTGCTTTTGTAAAGATTTCAGTCTTGGAAACCCTATGAGGCAGTTCTACTCTGTCCTATAAGGTTGCTATGAGTTGGAATTGACTCGGACTTGAGGGCAATGGGGTAGGGTATTTTAAATGTATTCAAGGGTTTAAAGAAATAGATGGTCAGAATGAATGGACAGATGAGAGAATCTCAGCATAAAATTGAAACCATGAAAAAGAACTGAGTGAAAATTGTTGCACTTTAAAATATAACCTCTGAAATAAAAACCTCAGTGAATAGGATCAAGAGCAGATTGGCAGTGCAGAAAGAAGTCAATGAACTTCAAGAAAAGTCAATAGAAATTTCTCAAAGTGAAGAACAGAGAGAAAGAAAGATGGGCAATGGGAGAACAGAAACTTAGTGATTCTGTGGGGCAATATTAAGTAGCCTAACATACATGGAGTTAAAGTTCTACAGGAGAGGAGAAAGAGAATGAGGCAGAAAAATATTGAGTTTAAGCTTCTGGAAGAAAACATAGAATACCACTGTGAATTTGGACAGGCAAAGATTTCTTAGAGAGAATGCAAAAAGCATAGATCATAAAATTAAAAATTGGACTTCATCAAATTAAACACTTTTGATGATAAGAAACAAACAACAACAAAAAAAAAACACCACCAACAAAAAAGCACGATTAAGAAAAGATAAGACAAGCAGCAGACTGAAATAAGCTATTGGTCAAAATATAAATCTCCTGAAGTATTTGATCAAGAATAAAGAGCTCTACATATTAATAACAAAAAGACAAGCAACGGTATAAAAATGGACAAAAGATTAGATTGGGCACTTTAACAAGAAGATAGACAAATGGCCAATAGCACATGAAAATGGGCTCAACATTGGTTGTCATCAGGGAGATGTAAATTAGTGCCACAATGAGATATCACTTCAGAACAGCTAGAATGGCTTTAGTTAAAAAAGACTCAAAACACCAAATATTTGTGAAGATATGTAGAAACTGGAAATATAAAACAGCACAACCAGTGTGGGAAATTGTCTGGTACTTCCTTATAAAATTAAACATAGATAACCACTTGTCTTAGTTATCTAGTGCTGCTATAACAGAAATATCATGAGTGGATGGCTTTAACAAAGAGAAGTTTATTTTCTCACAGTCTAGTAGGCTAGAAGTCCAAATTCAGGGCATCAGTTTCAGGGATGGCTGTCTTGCTCTGTCAGCTCTGGAGGAAGGTCTTTCTCATCAATCTTCCCCCAGACTAGGAGCTTCTCTGCGCAGGAACCCTGGGCCTAAAGGATGCACTCTGCTCCTGGTGCTTCTTTCTTGGTAGTACGAGGTCCCCAACTCTCTCCTTGCTTCTCTTCCCTTTTATATCTTAAGAGATAAAAGGGGGTACAGGCCACACCCCAGGGAAACTCCCTTTACATTGGTTCAGGGAGGTGACCTGAGTAAGGGTGGTGTTACAACCGCACCCTAAACCTTTTAACACAAAATGGAGGACAACCACGCAATACTGGGAATCTACACTATCTAGGTTTGAAATCTGGCTCTGCTAGTTTCTGGCTGTGTGACCTTGAGCAAACTGCCTAAACTCTCTGTGTCAGTGATTGGGTACCTGCTTCATACGATTGTTGTGAGAATTAAATGAGTAATACTACAGAGCATTTAGAGCAGTGCCTGGCACATTTAAGCACTCAATAAATATTAGTTATTGTGGTATTCAGTGATCTGTGGATAACTTTTCTTTATGAGGCACTGTTCAAGGCCATACGGACTGTAATAAGGAAATCTAAAACTAGGACCCTACTCTGAAAGTTACAACTGAATTTTTATGCAGTCGTTTTCCCCAGAAAGCCTTTTCACAGTTAACTTTTTGAACTTCATTTATTCTTTAGGACCTAGTTCAAATGTGACCTCCTTGGCAAGGCCACCTCATCTTCTCCTGGTGGAGTAAGCTCTCTTTGCTCCCAAGGCAAATCATTCATATTCATTCTTCAGACATTTATTGAACGTGTAATCATGGGCCAGATGAGAGACTAGGGGTATAGAGAAAACTAACACGTGGGCCTTGACTTTGAGGGGCTTGTCATCTGGCAGTGAACGTAGCAAACCCAAACCAAACCTGTTGCGGTCGAGTCAATTTTGACGCATAGTGACTCTGTAGGACAGAGTAGAACTGCCCCATAGAGTTTCCATCTCCCTCTTAGGGTTTCCAAGGTTATACTTTTTATAGAAGCAGACTGCCACACCTTTCTCCCATGGAGCAGCTGGTTGGTTCAAACCACTAACCTTTTGGTTAGCAGCCAAGCACTTAACCACTGCACCACCAGGGCTCCTTATAGTAAATGCAGACGCACACAAAAATAAAGGTGAAATAGTGTCCTGTGTCCACTAGGAGATAGAATGCTCATGTGTTTGTATCTGTGTCCCATCTCCTGGATTGTGAGTGCCAGAATTCACATGTCAGTCATTCTGTGTATCACAAGTCCCTCTTACAGTGCTTATTTGGCACATGATATACGTTTAAAAGTGTTTATTGAAGTGACTGAAATAATAGGTGGAAAACAGACAAGGAAATGAAATGATGGTGATGATGATGTGACATTAACAACTAGTACTTACTATGGGTCAGTTACCATTCCTAAGCACTTCATAAATTTTATCTTAATTTTTTTTTAATTTCATCTATATAGCAACAGAAATAGCAAGATATTATCATCCATATTTTATGTAAAGATGGGAAACAGGCTCAGTGACATTAAGCAACTTGTCCTGGGGCAGAGCCATGATAATAGTTTGGGACTGTTTGCTTCCAAAGACTGTCAAAAAGATGCTGGCTGGAATCTTTCTGGACACATTTTGTAGTCAACTACTCGTATCTGAGTATCTGGTATTTCTTCTCTTGGTATTTTTCTTTCTCCAAACTCCTCAGATGCAATTATGGACGTAAAAGTTGTAGACAGATGGCCCCAGGGAGTTGTTTCTCAATTAGTGAAGTTGAAGCCGCTGGTTATCTCTCTGGATTCCGATGTACCCGCTCTCCTCTTTTTCTTTCTTCAGTGTAGTTTAAAATGTGCTGATAGAGAATTGGACTGCTGACGGTAGCACCGACCTACCCATCAAAAAGAAGGAGGCAGTGGGGAACAGTTAGGAAGAACATAAAGATATTCGTTTCCACTTTTTAAAAGCCTTTACGGGCAGAGAGAAAGCGAGAAAGACAGGAGATGGTCCAAAGGGGCCTTGCATTTCACGACTTTAAAGGTACTTAGTGTGGGGCAAGAAGATATTTTTCTTTTTGGCTTCTCTGAATAAGGATAGACAAGCCATCTTAGAAAAACAAACGAAGATTCTGTTTAAGCATGCAACCAAGGGCAAGACTTGAAAATTGTTATGTACTCTGACATGCAGTCAGAACTCCTGGGGGATTAAAAACATGTAGTTTCAATGTTCACAGCAGTAGGCAAAATGCTTCTCCCACTTCCTCCTCTTTTTTAATTTCTAGTAATGCATCTGTATTTTTCTTATCAAACGAGCTAGCCAAGATGAGAACCTGTTTGTTTTGGCAGACTTTTCTCAACAACACTTAGATTGCCAGTGCTCTTTACTACAATGGCTACCATTAGAGAAGTCAGTATACACAGAGTGAAAACGGCATATCAAAGAATATTTAGGGAAAAGAAAACAAAAAACAAACAGGTATTTTGTTAAATAAGGCAGGAAACAGAAATGGTAGCATATGACATTTTAAGCAACTTCAAGACTAGAACTGAGGTAAATGAATGATCATCTTAGATAAGAAAAATTATTTTTCAGCCCCTATGCAAGTACAAAAAGATCAATCCCTTTAAACTATATTCCAACAATTGGTTTAAAAACTGTGTTCACATTGTGATTTCCTTAAGAAAACTATATATATTAATATTAACAGAATTATTTTAACATTAAATGAAATGGCAGAAGACCTCAGTAGTAAAATATAGTTATGCATGGGAGAAGATAAAGCAATTTGGATATAATCTGACTTTTAGAACAGCACAACTGCTATTAGTTTAGAATTGATATGAATGTATTGATGGTCTACTTTTTATAGAAAGTCTTAACGAATTAAATTCCTTCAATTTTCTATATTCTAGAGTATGTAATTTATGTGAAGTCTATGTTCAGAGACTTATACTATTTTTATATTTTTGGATATGGTAGTAATTACGTTCTTAAATATTGAGTGTGAAAGTTTAATAATATAAGCTTACACTAAATTCAGTTTATAACATAATTTGAGTAGTTTTAACCCTGATTTTGTGATTTCCATGATCTCCTTTCTCTTGGAACTTGATTGATAGATAATATTACCATATTGCTTTCCATTGAGTTAAACATTCCTGGAGCAGGAAGGAGCCCTTGTGGCACAATGGTTAAGTGCTAGGCTGCTAACCAAAAGGCTGTCATTTCAAACCCACCCAGTGGCTCTGTGGGAGAAAGACCTGGTGATCTGCCTTCATAAAGTTTATAGCCAAGAAAACCCTATAGCCCAGTTGTACTCTGTTACATGAGGTTGCTACGAGTGGGAATCAAGTCGACGCACACAACTCTAGTAACATACTAGAACGCAAGCAACATGATAATACGAAGGGGAACACGTCTGTCTTTTTAAATGTTGGAATATAATAGACATTTAATAATATTTGCTGAATGAATGATAGCCCGATGTTGCATTTGAATTTCTGGTAATCATAATATTAATTATACTAACCAACATTTATTGAATTCCTACAATATCTTGTTGTTGTTGTTAGTTGCTTTTGAGTCAGCTTCAACTCATGGCAACCTTAGGTACAACAGAACTAAATGTTGCCAGGTCCTACACCATCTTCATGACCATCGGTATGTTTGATTTCAATCCTAGGTGCAAGATTTTTTGTGTTTTATACACAACAGTCTCCATTTAAGGGCGAAGAAACTGAAGATTAGAGAGTTTAAGTACCTTGCCCAAGTTGAAATGGCCAGCAAGTGATAAACTCAAAACCAGATTGCTCATTCTCTGTGTCTTCTAAAAGCTGCTCCTTTTCCCTTGTTCTCAGTATTTTTTCATTCCTTTTTGTTCAGCCTTAAACAAGGAGCAAGTTCTCCAGACCGGACATTGTTAGTGAGTAGATTGTTCTTGGCCCTGCTCTCTGTCTCCGTGTGTGGATCTCACCTTCTCTTCAGATCCAGAGCTGTGAGGTGGGTTGATGAGCATGTATTAAAAGCAATGTGTTAGTTATGGATTGAATTGTACCCCCCAAAAAGATCTGATGACGTCCTAACCCCTGTACCCGTGGATGTGACCATGTTTGGAAAGAGAGTCTTTTTTTTAATCAGTGAAGCCAAACCAGTAGGAGTTGGGTAGGTCCTCATCCTAATTCCTTCTCACATAGTCTTATAAAAGAGAAGGACAGAAACAGTTCACAGAGGGAAGATGCCATCTGACCTTAAAGGCAGGTGAATCTACAGATAGTCCCTGAATTACAAGGAATTAGAGTTATGATGAACCACACTTATGAACATCCTTTTTTTTTTTTACATCTTATCATTAGTAATATGTACTATAACACCGTTGCAGTGTGTAATTTGCTGATGTTATCATTCTCAGATGTTCACTTGCAGATGTTCAATTTTATGATTTACTGTTCAAAACACTGGCATATAGACTTAGTTTTCTAAAATAAGTCAGGGGCTTCACTTGCTTGAAAACATGGACCCAAACGCAACCACTTAGCTAAAGTCGATAGGCAGATTTGGGAAGAAATAAGATGCTACCGTGAAATATATGACCCAAAAAAAAAAAACAAAACAGGATCATACAGACAACTTTCACTAATTTTCTGACTAGAAATGCGATCCCCACTCCCAGGAATACTCTGGATGATACAGAACCTTGGGCACATATTAAAATCTATCTGTAAGTTTATAGGTAAAATTTCCAACCCTCAAAGACAAATAAAGATAGGCTGTTTAAAAATACTGGCAATAAAAATGCAAACTAAAAAAAAAAGAATGAGGTTTCGACTTACCTCAGAACCTACCTATGATGGAGTCACTGGAATGGAATCCCTTTGTAAGTTGGGGGACTACCTGTATAAGAAGCAAAGGAATGCTAAGAAATGCCTGGGGCTACAGAAACTGAAAGAGATAAGAATCTGCCTCTAGAGCTGGCACACAGAGAGCATGGCCCTGCTGATGTCCTAAATTCAGACTTCTAGCCTCCAGAATTGTGAGACAATACAATTCTCTTCTTTAAAGCCACTCATTTTGTGGTATTTTGTTATGGCAGCCCTAGGAAACTAAGACAGTCTTGTAAAATTTGCCTGTTTCTGAGCCCTCGGTATTTTCATTATATCAAAGGGAGAAGCTATATTGAAACTGCCAGGCAAATGCCATTTTGAATAGGAAGTTTCTTTGACTGCATTTTTAAACGTATAAAAAACAATGTACTAGAGTAACTTAGAAAATATAACTTGGCCCAGTTTATGGACTTATTTATGGAACAATTAAAAAAAATTAGACTAAAATTCACAGCCTTTTCTTTCACTTCTAGCTCTGATCTTGGCCCTTTGACCTTTGCTTAGAACCATATCACACCAAACGAAACCAAACAAGCAAACTAAACACAAAAGACCCTTTTGGGATTTTGAATGTAGAATATAGTCAATCTTAAGAAATAACTTATTTATTTCACCTCTAGGACTTCTGTTTATAGGCACCAGATTTCAGTGTCATTAATTTGAATGTGTGCCTTTTTTCATACTTACTTACTTGGTTGACGGAACACTAGGCATCAAAGTGAAGTAGACTGCTCAGGATTATATGACATGGGGCACAGTAATGACTTCTTGCCTTTGAGTATCACTACATGAGAAAAATTGCACCTCAAGACAGTACGTTCTAACTCTTAAACATATTTTATCAGGGGTAAATAAATATTCCACCACTTGTCTGTCAGTTTGAAGTACTATGGTGGCTTGCGTGTTGCTGTGATGTTGGAAGCTATGCACCTGTGTTTCAAATACCAGCAGGGTCACCCATGGTGGACAGGTTTCAGTGAAGCCTCCAGACTAAGAAAGATTAGGAAGAAGGACCTGGTGGTCTAATTCTAAAAAAAGTGGCCAGTGAAAACCTTATGAATAGCAGTGGAACATTGTCTAATATAGTACTAGAAGATGAGCTCCCCCGGTTAGAAGGCACTCAGAATATGACCAGGGAAGAGCTGCCTCCTCAGAGTAGAAGCCGCCTTAATGACCTGGATGGAGTAAAGCTTTCGGGACCTTCATTTGCTGATGTACCATGACTCAAAATGAGGAGAAACAGCTGCAAACATCTGTTAATAATCAAAATGTGGAAGGTATGAAATAAGAATCTAGGAAAATTGGAAGTCATCAAAAATGAAATGAAACGTGTAAAGATTGACACCCTAGGCATTAGCAATCTGAAATGGACTGGTATTGGCTATTTTGAATCCTACAGTCTACTATTCTGGGAATGACAACTTGAAGAGGAATGACGTCGCATTCATCGTCAAAAAGGATATTTCAAGATCCTGAAGTACAATGCAGTCAGTGATAGGATAATATCTATACCCATAAGGAAGACAAGTTAATACGACTGTTGTTCAAATTTTGGCACCAACAACTAATGCCAAAGATGAGGAAATTGAAGACTTTTACCAAAGTCTGCAGTCTGAAATTGAGCAAACATGCAATCAAGATGCATCGATACTAACTGGTGATTAGAGTGAGAAAGTTGGAAAAAAAGAAGAGGACAGGTGGTTGGAAAATATGGTCTTGGTGACAGAAACGATGCTGGAGATTGCATGATATAAAATTTTGCAAGACCACTGAGTTGTACATTGCAAATACCTTTTTCAACAACATAAATGGCAAATGTACGCATGGACTTCATCAGATGAAATACACAGGAGTCAAATTGACTACATCTGTGGAAAGAGATGATGGAGAAGCTCAATATCATCAGTCATAACAAGGGCAAGGACCAACTGTGGAATAGACAATCAATTGCTCATATGCAAGTTCAAGTTGAAGCTGGAGAAAATTAAAACAAATCCGCAAGAACCAAAGTACCACCTTGAGTATATCTCAGTCTGAATTGAGAGACCATCTCAAGAGAAGATTTAAAACATTAAACACTAATACGGAAGACCAGATGTATTGTGGAATGACATCAAGACAATCACACATGAAGAAAGTAAAAGATTATTAAAAAGACAGGAAAGAAAAAAAGGCCAAAATGGATGTCAGAAGAGACTCTGAAACTTGCTTTTGAGCATAGAGTACCTAAAGTGAAAGGAAGAAATGATGAAGTAAAAGAGCTGAACAGAAGATTTCAAAGGGTGGCTCAAGAAGACAAAGTATTAGAATGAAATGTGCAAAGACCTGCAGTTAAAAAAAACAAAAGGGAAGAACGCACTCAGTGTTTCTCAAGCTGAAAGAACTGAAGGAAAAATTCAAGCCTCGAGTTGCAACACTGAAGGATTCTATGAGGAAAAAATTGAAGGACCCAGAATGCATCAGAAGAAGATGGAAGGGATATCCAGAGTCACTGTATCAAAAAGAATTGATCGATGTTTCTCCATTTCAGCAGGTAGCATATCATCAAGAAACGATGGTATGGAAAGAAGAATTCCAAGCTGCACTGAAGGCACTGGTGAAAAACAAGGCTCCAGGAATTGATGGAATACTAATTAAGATGTTTCAACAAATGGATGCAATGCTGGTAGTTCTCACTCATCTATGCCAAGAAATTTGGAAGACAGCTACCTGGCCAACTGATTGGAAGAGATCCATATTTGTGCCCCATTTAAAAGAAAGGTAATCCAATAGAATGTGAAAATTATTGAACAATATCATTACTATTGCATCCAAGAAAAATTTTGCTAAAGATAATTCAAAAACGGTTGAAGCACTACATCAACAGGGAACTTCCAGAAATACAAGCCTGATTCAGAAGAGGACACAGAATGAGGGATATCATTGCTGATGTGAGGTGGATCTTGGCTGAAAGTAGAGATAACAGAAAGATGTTTACCTGTGTTTTATTGACTATGCAAAGGCATTTGACTGTGTAGATCATAACAAATTATGGATAACATTACAAAGAATGGGAATTCCAGAATGCTTAATTGTGCTCATGTGGGACCTGTACATAGAAAAAGAGGCAGTCATTTGAACAGAACAAGGGGATAGTGTGTGGTTTAAAATCAGGAAAGGTGTGCATCAGAGTTGTATCCTGTCATCATACGTATTCATTCTGTATGCTGAGCAACTAATCCAAGAAGGTGGACTTTATGAAGAAGAACTTGACATCAGGATTGGAGGAAGACTCATTAACAACCTGTAATATGCAGATGACACAACTTTGCTTGCTGAAAGTGAAGAGGATTTGAAACACTTACTGATGAAGATCAAAGACTAGAGCCTTCAGTATGGATTACAGCTCAACATAAAGAAAACAAAAATCCTCACGACTGTACAAATAAGCAACATCATGATAAATGGAGAAAATGTTGAAGTTGTCAAGGATTTCACTTTACTTGGATCCACAATCAATACCCATGGAAGCAGCAGTCAAGAAATCAAAAGAGGTATTGCATTGGGCAAATCTGTTGCAAAAGACCTCTTCAAAGTGTTAAAAAGCAAAGATGTCACTTTGAGGCTTAAGGTGCACTTGACTGAAGACATGATATTTTCAATTGCCTCATATGCATGTGAAAGCTGGGTGATGAATAAGGAAGACTGAAGAATTATTGCCTTTGAAGTATGGTGTTGGTGAAGATTATTGAACATACCATGAACTATCAGAAAAACAAACACATCTGTCTTGGAAGAAGTGCAGCCAGAATGCTCTTTAGAAGTGGGGTGGTGAGACTTTTTCTCAGGTACTTTGATAATGTTATCCGGAGGAAGCAGAAGAGAAGGACATCATGCTTGGTAAAGTAAAAGTTCAGCGAAAAAGAAGATGACTCTCAATGAGAGGGATTAACACAGTGGCTGCAACAGTGGGCTCAAAGATAACATCGGCCGTGAGGATGAGGCAGAACTGGGTAGTGTTGCATTCTGTTGTACTTAGGTGGTTGTTTGAGTCAGAACTGACTCTTTGGCATCTAACACCAAGAAGTAAATATTAAGCACAAATATCAAAATGTGTTATGAAAGTGTTCACTTCGACCACACCATAAAATAATAAATTTTAATCTTTTAGTCTGTTTTATATAATCATCACAGGTGCTAACATTCTACCCCTTGCCACTGAGTAGATTCCAACTTATAGTGAACTTATAAAACAGAATAGAACTGTCTTATAGGGTTTCGAAGAAGCAGCTGGTGGATTTGAACTGCTGACCTTTTGGTTAGCAGCTGAACATTTAATCACCATGGCTCCACTAACTCCCACTAAATGATGAATTAGTATGGCTCCCTCTCCATTCTTTTTTTCTAATGCTAAAATAAAAAATATTTAATTTTATTCAGAGCTTTGGTTTAACATGTTTTCCTCTGGTTTGGGTGGATCTGTCAAACTTGCTTCTGGATGACCTGTAAAAAAATGAATAGTAATTGGACAATACCCTTATCTATTAATTGAGAAATAGATTGCAGCTGGGCAAATACTGCTGACTCAGCATCCCCTTCTTCCTCTAATCCCCTTTTCACTTGTGATGAAAAAGGGACTTGGGATTTTTATGCCACAAACAGACTTCTTGAAACAGATTTGGAAACAAAAACCTGTTACTAGAAGGAGCAAGACCCACCAGTGCTGTTACCACAGTTTCAACTTGCCGGGAATGTTGTTCAGGAAAGAATGTGATTGACAGAGCCAGGCCTAAGGGGGTGCAAAGGCCAAGGGCTCCAGGCCGATGAAACACCTCTGGAAGTGCGCCCAATGGAAACTCAGAACGGCATGGGTACAATTTCAGGCCAAAGATTTTTGGGAATGGGTCCAAAAACATCTTCTGTAAGAGGAAATGAAAGAGGAAATAACTTGTTATTCCAAAGGGGTGAGAGGGTTGGGGTGAGAGTTGAAAAAGGGTTGAAAAAGGGAGAATGAGAAGTGAGCTGTGAAGGTAAGGATCTGCTGAAGAGAGGAAGTGAGCAGTTGGAAATTTTAATAAGCTCACAAAGATAAGGAGGAAGTAGGGACTGTTTGGAAGGTAAACACACCATAATGGAAAGGGCAGCCTTGCCAAGAATAACAACATCAAGATAATTAAAGGAAAAGGCTAACATAAATGTGAGGAAAAAGAGAAAACGCTGAACAGGTCTTAAATACGAGAACATTCTAACTCAGCATTTCGTAATTGACAATATAAACAGGAAAAGGAAAGAAAGGCATGCTGCAGTTACGCAGACAGATATCCTACCCTGCGATATTTGTGTTATCACTCAGTTTTCTGTTGACTCAGGTAGAGTGGGATGCATTGGGTGGGGTGAGAATTATAACCTCAATTGTTTATATCCCCGGGCCCAGGATGTTTTGAAGGCCATGATACCAGAATACTTTATTAATTTCCTGAATTGTGTTGTTTTTCAGCACTAAAGTCTGTAATTTAGTAATCTATAAAACCAAGTCATATATCTCCTTTACAAATAAGATTATCTTAAATTCTTTTTATGCTAACTAATAGAGTGCCTGAAAAACAATTTTAAGAGAAGAGCAAGCTTATTAAGCAGTATACTAATCCACACAGAACATCACATTTCATAACCCCCAATGCATTCTGTTTTGTAAGCAGTTAAGGTTAAGCTCTAATTTATGTTGTCTTTTAGTTCTCGAGGAGTCCACAATTACTTTCCAGAAAAAAGCTGTGTGGAGGGCTAGGCATATAAACTCAAGGTAATAAAGACTACAGGCAAATAAAAATAACATGGACTTTTTAGTAAAGAGATCCAATTTAGATTCCTAATTTGGTCAGATCAAAGCAACGTTGGGGACTCTTCACTAAATTGCTACCAAAAATAATATTTACATATAACTTTATTTATTGTGAGATGATATAAAAAATGACGAGTGTATGTATTTTCCTATGTGATGAAATTTATCAAATCTAATTTTACTTTAATGCTTCTCTTTAATAAAATTCTCCCAAAGGTTGTTGTTTTACGTGTATCTAAATTTATAATGGAACCCTCGGCTGCTAACCAAAGGTTGACAGTATGAATCCACCAGCCACTCCTTGGAAATCCTATGGGGCAATTCTAATCTGTCCTATAGGGTCACTATGAGTCAGAATAGACTTGACAATAGATTTGGTTAGATTTGTAATACTAGATATATTACTCCAAAAATATGCATCAATATATAAAACCGTGGGAATGATACATGATACATGACTAATCAAACCCATATTGCTTCACTCATGTGTCCGTGGTCAGCTGTCAGCTCAGCTGGGGACTGACTCAGGGAGGACTCAGCTGGGCAGCTCTTCATGGTCTCTAATTCTTCAGTAGGCTAAGTGGGATTTGTCCATGAGGTGTGCAAACTCTGTTTAGGTCTGGGCTTAGAATTCACATGGCATCACTTCCAACACAATCTATTGACCAAAGCAAGCCACAAGATCAGTCCAAACTCAAGACACAAAGAAATAGACTATACCTTTTGATGGGAGGAGCTGCAGAAAATCATGGCCATTTTAGCAATCCAAGACCCTCCTCCCAAGCATTTCTCAAAGCCCAGCCCAACTTTCTGTTGTTGTTTCCTGCCACAATTTAAATCAGATACACCCTTTGAGTAGGGACTATGTTGGATATCACACATGACCCTGAGTTATTAGGATAGAGGACTTGAGATAGAGGACTCCAGGAAGAAATCTTCTGAGAGAAAGGGCTTCAGATTGTAGAAAAGATATTTTGCAGAAAGGATCTACATAACAAATACTCTCTTACATTAGTTTTCTGGTTCTGAAGAGGAAGTAAAATCACGCAGAAATAGATAATGGAAATAGCGTTTCTTGTTATCGATGTTAGCTGCCATCAAGTCGATTCCAACTCATGCCAACCCCATGTGTGCAGAGTAGAAGTGCTCCATTGGATTTTCAAGGCCGTGACCTTTCAGAAGCAGATTGCCAGGCTTGTCTTCTGAGGTGCCTCAGGTGGGTTTGAACTGCCAACCTTTTGGTTAGGTAATCAAGTGCTTGATTGTTTGTACCACCCAGGGACTCCTACTTCTTAAATATACATTAACTTTTCCTAAAGCATTTCCGAAAAAGTGCACCAATATTGCATGGCTTCTCCTTCTTCCAAGTACCAGGAAAGGTCACATTGTCAGTATGGCAACCTTTTACAAAGCATATCACTCACAGCTTCTGTATTTAGGAGATATCCTTTGGTTGCAAGTGACAGAAACCCAGAATTTATTGGCTGAAATAACTGAAAAATGGTCACATGGCTGACTTTAGAAATGGTTAGGTACAAGTGGTCAGATTAATCATCTGTTAGACTATATTCCTCAGCTCTGTTTTACTGTGTTGAGTTTATTCTTGGCCAGGGTCATGCAGCACCCCTTGGGGCTGTAGGGGTTGGGGAACGAGGCAAGCTGCACATACCCTCCTGTATGGAAATTGGGAGAGATGTGATTCCCTGAAGAAAAATCAAGATGTTCTTACTAGAAGGAAGGATAGAGGCTAAGACAAGGTAAGAAGACAGATGTACAAAACAAATCCATAATGCACCCGTGTTAAATTGAAATTTTCAGTAGAATATTTTTGTCTACATGATTCCTTCTACCTTTATTTTAGAAAAGGTTGCTTTTAAGCTTACTCAATGCAGGTGCTATGACTCATTTATCATTGAGCTTCATCCCCAAATTTCTGCATCTAGCTTATTTTCTTGTATACAGTAGGGGCTCAATATTTCAAATTGATATTAGCACTGGGTTTTTTGGGGAGTTAGCATTCAGGTGTTTCTCATGAGTCAAATCTCTCTGATGGCTGTAAGTTTTCAGTTATAGGGAATTATATAAGTAGTGTTTACAGTTTCCTCTAAAATTCTCTAGGAGGCTGAAGTGAGGATACATTAAATCATATATACATACGACTTTATATGTATACATATATATATACACGCACATATAAATATGTGTGATCCAGGACAAAGAGAGGTAGGCATTTATCAGATAAAGTCAGGGTGTTGGCAGGATCATGCTCCCTGGGATGCTCTAGAGGAAAATGCATTTTCTTGCCTTTTCTACCTTCTGAAGTTGTGTTCCTTGGCTCAAGGTCCCTTCCTCCATCTTCAGTATATATATTGGAATATATAAATTGGATATATATATTCCAAGTGAGATTAGGGACAAATGGAGATACGTAGTTATCAGGTATATGAACCATGCTTTATGACAACTCAGAAAATGCCATTTAATTACTGTCCAGGAAGGAGTAAGGTAGACTGTCGAAGACAGAGATCCCCAGACTGTTGTATTCTGCCCTCATCTTTTGGCATCCACAGAGCCTTCTGGAAAAAGTACATTTTTTATCAGTTCTCTTAGGACCACCTGACAAAACTTAAATTATAATTTTTTTCTTCCTGGAAGCAGGTTTTTCTTGGTGTCATGATCTTATTGTTCTCCAACATGTCATAAGAAAAAACCTATTCATAAAACCATTTCTTCCTTTTGCTTCAGAGCGTGATCAGCTGCCAGGATACAGCAATGAGGGGAAGTCTGTGGGAATGGCAATTATCTAATAACAGCATTTTAAATACATCCATATTTTATGGGTTGTGTTTGGAACCCACTTCCTTACATTGCAGATTTTATTAGTACTTAAAACTAAGCTGTAATTTCCCTGCTTCTTGGGCAAATAAAGGCTGGAATCTTAAATTAACCTGAGCAACTTTTTTATTGTATGTAAAACTTAAGTGATTATTTTAATGTTATTTGATTAAAAAAACAAAACAAAACATAAAAACCATTCTCCGTAGCAGATGTAAATCCCTGCTTTCTCATTTCTCTTTTTGAGGAGAAAGTATGATGCTCCATTGCACAGCCTGAGATTCTGGTCTGCTTTGGATATACCACTGGCAGGTCCTTTCAGAAGATCTTTTTCAATGGGCCAGAAATAAAAGAGGAGCAGTAGCTTGGGGCGGTCTGCTTCGGAAATATCATGGCCTTAAAAACCCTATGGAGCAGTTCTACAATGCACGTAAGAGTTCACCATGTGTTGGAATGGACTTGACGACAACTACCAATAACAACAACAGCAAAGCTTGGTTTTTGCCTCCTCCACTTGCAGGTAGAGGGCGCAATAACTTGCCTTCCAAGCATCGTAAAGAAGAAAACAATTGTATTCGTTTCCTGTTGCCACTGTAACCAATTATCACGAATTTAGTGACTAAAAATAACACACATTTTTTTTTACAGTTTTAGAGTCCAGAAGACCGGAATCAGTTTTGCTGGGATAAAGTCAAGGTGTTGGCAGAATTATGCTCTCTGGGGTGCTCTAGAGGAGAATCCATTTTCTTGCCTTTTCCAATTTCTGGATGGCATTTCTTGCATTTCTTGACTCAAGGCCCCTTCTTTCAGTGTCATAACATCTTCTTTCTCTGACTCTGATTCCATCTGTTTTTATCACGTGGTCTTTTCTTTTGTGACCAAATCTCCCTCTACTTTATTTTCATAAGACCATTTGTAATAACATTTTGAGCCCACCTGTATAGTCCAGGATAATCTCCACATCTCAAAATTGTTGACTTAATCACATCTGCAAAGCCCCTTTTTGCCATATAAAGTAACATTCACAGGTTTCAGGGATTAGAACCTGTGTGTCTTTGGGGGCCATTATTCAGCCACCACACCAATCCTTCGGCCTCTTCTAGGAGTGGTAGGGCATGAGTCATGGTTCATCTAGAGGGGATGCTTCTCTAGTTTTTTGCTTTTTCAAAAAGTTATAATATTAAAAACAATTGTTTCAAAGTTTACTTCCAACAACTTTTTTGATATTCCCCCCTGCATAAGACCTACAGAACTGCAAACTCGTCATCTCAAAATAGGACTTGATATTTTCCTTTCTAAATTTGTCTTGCCTCTTTCATTCTTTGTCTTTTTTTATTTGGACACTATCTACCTAATATACAGAATCAAGAACCTCAGAGTTATCCTTCTCTCGTTCTTCACATATATGATTAGTCTTTAAATTTTGTGTCTTTAGCATCCTCATTACCACCCTCTTAACCTAGGCACTTATTCTTGCCTTGATTAAAAGTCTTCTACTTTGCCTGTCTGTCCCCAGTCTTCTTCAATGTCCGTGCTGCCCCCCAAATCCATTGCTGTTGAGTTGAGTGCATTTCATAGAGACCCTCTGCTGTACTCAGTCTCTGTTTCTGATCTGACCCTCCTAGTGGATTAAAAGCTTTTCAAGGATGAGGGCTTTTATCTTGGCATCCTCAGCGCCTGCCACAGGGCCTGGGGTCCGAGAAGTGCTAATGAACTTTTACTGAATGAACTGCAGAACTTATAATGAGAAGATTGATGGATGAATAAATCAAGTTCTAGCAAGATGATTTTCAAAATGAGTGAAAGATACTTTTGTAGGTCATATTTTCTTTCTTTTCCAGTTCCAGTTTGGACTTTAATGCTCGTAGACCCAGACCATTTCCTTCAACATTACATTAAGAAAAGAAACTTTTTGAAAACATGTAAGGTAATTAAATTAGGAGTCCCCAGTGAACATCTTTGGTTCCTAGCATGGGTTCAACTTTCCACCAAACTAGATTTTCACAAAGACTCACTCATACTTTATTAATTGAGAAAAATGTTTCTACATGAGCGCCCAGGAATTCACAGGTGATCTGGTCTGTGTTTATATTTTTTGTAGGCAGGGAAATTCCATGGTATTTTTGAATACCTACTAAAGTCCTTTATTGGAGGAATTACCTGCATTATCAGAAAAAGGAGGCAGCTGCTAAGAAGAAAGGAAACTTTACTGAGCCCTGACTACACGGCAAGTTCTGTTCTAAGAGCGTTCACAAACATCTTAACATCTCTAAACAGCCAGGCCTGGAAGGCGAGACAAGACTGAGATGTGCACCCAGGGCCGCTGCCTTCAAGTCGATATTCTCTAAATATTTAGCCACATTTATATAAAGACTGGGTTGGGTTTGCCTATGGAGAGTGTGGAAAAGGAGGACATTGTGCGGGCTCAGCTTCCTCTTTATTTTCTGTGGCAATTCAGTTGTGGCTGCACCAATCAAAGGAAAACCCTGTGGTATCTAGAACTTCCCTCCTTAGAAGGCAGTTTATGCCTAGTTATTACAAGTCAAGGACATATTTTACAATCTTTCCCTACCTTCCCACTTCAAATGGCACGGTATTAAAATGTAGGTAAGCTAGTATAACAGAGACCCAAAATAGCAAGAAGGAAGTTTATTTGTCATATAATATTCCAGTGTGTAATCTGTCCAGGGCTGGTATGGTGGCCCCATGGTATTAGGATTTCAGACCCCCTTATGATCCAAGTTGGCTTCCTACCATGTCCACATTCCAACCAGTGGGCAGGAGGAAAGGGAAAAGGAGAAGGAGCGATCACTTCCCTTCTTTTATGGACATTATTTGAAAGCTGCAGATATCACTTCCACTCATATCTCATTGGCCACAACCTAGTCACATCATCACATTTAGGACCTATAGCCTTCCCAGTTTGACCACATGGAGGGAGGGGAGAGTGGATATTATATATCACTATTCTCTGTCATAGGTTTATCAAACAATGTGTTTCAGCTAAATATAATATTCTTCATGAAGGGAGTTCTGTATACATGTTTCTCCCTCAAGTTATATTTTCAGAGATTTGCAAATGCCAGGGAGGTTTAGAATGGAACCTTTGGCCACTTCCCAGATAGCCTGTATGTGGTATATTACCATCTCACAGATTACATCAGAGAACGTTAACGAGGTGAAGTGGCTTGTTTTTTTCTGGGTTTTCCCTTACCTTCAAAACTTAGCAGGATAGAGGATTTTAGCCATTTAAGAGAAAGTATAAGATCCTGCCACCACTTTTCTGTCAGTTTGTTGTACCGTGGTGGCTTGCATGTTGCTATGATACTGGAAGCTATGCCACTGGTATTTCAAATATCAGCAGGGACACCCATGGTAGACAGATTTCAGTCCAGTTATTGGTTCATCAGACTTGGTAAAGTAGAAGGTCAACAAAAAAGAGGGACAATCTCAACGAGATGGATTGACACAGTGGCTGCAGCAATGGGCTCAAACATAGCAACAATTGTGAGGATGGTGCAGGACTGGGCAGTGCTTCCTTCTGTTATACTCGCAGTTGCTATGAGTTGGAGCTGACTCGGTGGCACCTAACAGCAACAATTCAGATTTGAGCTAAATAGCCCTTGTAGTCGCACACTAGTTATATACAATAACTAGTTCCTGGATTGTTCTTACTGGAGAACTTTTTGGCAACTAATAAAAATTAAAACATTTTAATAAAAATTAGGACAGTATTACCACTGATTAATGATTTAAAACATGAATAAAAAATTATTTTTTTGGTAAGAATTCAGTCTTAGCCAGTTGTTCACTCCCCCCTTCTCTCCATATCAACTTTTACAGAAAAGTTTTTTGGGGCTCTCAAGTAGATGTGGAGTGAAATAATCAAAGAAACAACTATATAACCACAGCAATTGTCAAACCCTAGGGGCTGAGTCACTGGTGTTAGATGGATCGTGGCTGAAGGCAGAGAATACCAGAAAGATGTTTACCTGTGTTTTATTGACTATGCAAAGGCATTCGACTGTGTGAATCGTAACAGATTATGGGTAACATTGTGAAGAATGGGAATTCCAGAACACTTAATTGTGCTCAGAGGAACCTGTACATGGACCAAAAGGCAGTTGTTGGAACAGAACAAGAGAATACTGAATGGTTTAAACTCAGGAAAGGTGTGCGTCAGTTTGTATCCTTTCACCATACTTATTCAATCTGTATGCTGAGCAAATAATCTGAGAAGCTGGACTATATGAAGAAGAATGTGGCATCAAAATTGGAGGAAGACTCATTAACAATCTACAATATGCTGGTGATACAACCTTGCTTGTTGAAAGTAAAAAGGACTTGAAGCACTTGGAAGTAGCTCATGGAAGTAGCGGTCAAGAAATCAAACAACACATAGCCTTGGGCAAATCTGCTGCAAAAAACCTCTTTGGAGTGCTGAAAAGCAAAGATGACACTTTAGGGATTAAGGTGTGCCTGACCCAAGCCATGGTGTTTTCAATCACCTCATATGTCATGCGAAAGCTGGACAATAAATAAGGAAGACCGAAGAAGAATTGATGTCTTTGAATTACGGTATCGGTGAAGAATACTGAATATATCATGGACTTCCAGGAGAATGAAAAAATCTGTCTTGTAAGAAGTACAACCAGAATGTTCCTTAGAGGCAAGCACAGCTAGACTTCAACTCATGTACTTATTATCAGGAGGGACCAGTCCCTGGAGAAGGACATCATGCTTGGTAAAGTAGAGGATCAGCGAAAAAGAGGAAGACCCTTAAAGAAATGGATTGACACAGTGGCTGCAACAATTGCCTCAAGCATAACAATGATTGTGAGGATGTCCCAGGAGTAGGCAGGGTTTCATTCTTTTGTACATAGGGTCACTCTGAGTTGGAACCGACTAGAAAGCACCTAACATCAAGAACAGCAGAAACTACAGGGCCTCAGTCACCCTACCAAGCAGCACCAAGATCAGACTTCACAGAAGCCAGTTATGGCCAAACTTTGGCAAAGGCTAGGGTAGCAGTGTTTAATCCTTGGCTCCTCTCATCGTCTTAAACCTTTGCTTCTTTATTTTCTCTCTTCATCTTTTCCAGGAAAACTTTCTCAAGCTTGGGTTTTCTAAACAACTTGAAATAGCTTTTTATGTGCCAACACTACTCTAAAAGTTTTGCTTCTCTTTACCATTTAGCCCTCACCTTATGAGATACAACTGCGGATACTCTCATTTTATAGGACAGGATACTAAGGCACAGAGAGGTTAAGAAACTTGTTCAAGGTCATACAACTGTTAAGTGCCAGGACCAGAATTCAAAACCATTATTATCCCGAAAATATGCTCAGCTGCTAACTCAGAGTTTGAAGGTTTGAGTCCACCCAGGGGCAACTGGGAAGAAAAACCTGGTGACCTAGTTCCGAAAAATCAGTTATTGAAAGTTCCTATGGAGTACGGCTCTACTCTAACAAACATGGGGTCGCCATGAGTCAGAATCAACTCAACGGCAACTAGTACTGGTAATAAATTAAAAAATATTACTGCTGCTTTAGCTTAAGTAACTTGCCTGTGGTTGCATAGGCAGTAGATAGTACAAGTCTAGGACCCTGATTCTAGACCTTGAGTTCTTCTTATGCACAATGCTTAGTAAGAAATATGGTCCTTCACAAGACTGTAGCCACCAAACGGGGGCCTGAGGCTCCTTGTGTGCTACCCCTGGTTCTCCTAGAAGTCTGCCCATACCCCACCCCCAGGACAGAAACACCGATTTAATCTCAGCCATGCAGAAAGGCAGCTGTTGTACATATGCGGCAACATAAGGCGCTACGGAAGTATTACCTATATTTCATATCCTCGTTCAAATCTCCACTCTCCCATTCACCTGCCAGCATAAGGAGCACGGTTTTCTTTTGCAAGAGGATAATCTGAAACGCTACTTTTGCATCAGAAAACTAAGAGGTTCATATATCCTCCTAGATGGGAATGTTTTTGAGCCTCAGAGCCTATAAAAATATTGTGGCACGAATGGTTCAGCTGAAACAACAGAATGCTGGGGAAATGAGTCTGCAAAATATACTTGAAATATTAGTCATCAACACGGCATAAAGCACGCCTTCTCCCACAGAGGGAAGCCTGTGCCTGAGAGCTAACTACATTTTCCCCTGCAGGACCAGGTGGGTATTGTAGGTTTATGTTTTGCAAACTCTTGGCTACTCAAATACTAAGATTAAAGATGAAGAAATACATCTCCATTCCCCTGGGCTAACATATCTTTTTAGGGGCGACAGAAAAAAAAAAAGTGTCCCTTTACTCTGAAGACTTTGGAATGAATATATATTTATATATATTCCATGTATTTATAAATATATGTGCATATATATGTATATGTATTTATAAATATGGAAGGAACCCTGGTGGCACAATGGTTAAGTGCTCGGCTGCTACTGAAATGGTGGTGGTCTGAACTCACCAGCTGCTTCGTGGGAGATAGATGTAGCAGTCTGCTTCTGAAAAGATTACAGCCTTGGAAACCATATGAGGCAGTTCTACTCTGTCCAAAGGGTCACTATGAGTTGGAATTGACTCAATGGCACACAAAAAAACTATACATATATACTTACGTATATGTATATATGGAATCTTGGTGGCCCAATGGTTAAGAGCTTGGCTGCTTACCAAAAGGTTGGCAGTTACAACCTCCAGCTCCTCCTTGGAAATCTTATGGGGCAGTTCTCTGTCCTATAGGGTCGCTATGAGTTGGAATCTACTCAATGGCAATGGGTTTTTTAGTTTTATATGTGTATGTATATATAGTTTTATATGTATATATACATATGTATATAAAAATGTATTTTATACTTGGAGTAAGTGGAGCACAATTTTGTTTTTAAATTAACCTAGAAACAAAAGGCTCTCTACTCTTTATTCCAACAAAAACAGTTACACTAAAAATGTAAATAAAAGCAGAAATAAAAGTAATATTAAAACTTGCCAAAGGCATTAATTTGGGTGTTTTGTGGAGAGGTGGATTTTGAGGGAAAATGTGGCTTTCATTAAAAATGATGATTAAAAAACATTTAAAAAAAATTCCCTCGAGGGTTTCTATAGAATTTCAGCCAAGTTGCCAAAGATTTTTATTCTTAGGGAGACTCCTCGTCCTAACCTGTTTAGGCAATAGTGTCAGAGTCTATACCTGCATTTTTAGCGGGAGTTCAGTGTTCATAAATGCAGTCTAGTACTCGATGAACTATTTCCCTTTTGCATTTCAAGACAGTCACTGCTCGGGTGCCAGACTGGCCAGGCGCTATGAGAACCCTGGGTGCATATCCTCCCTGGCCCATGCCTGTCTGCCTCTGCAGCTCACAGCACCTGTTCAGGGGGCCGAGTCAGCCAATGTCCATGGCACGGCTTGAAACATTATTATAATAATGGATACAGAGAGCTGGTGTGAGCTGACAGCATTGAGTCTACAAACACATCCTGAACACAGGGGATTGATGCTCTGCTTTAATTAGCAGCCTCATTGATCCTTGAACTTCCCCATGTGCTCTGTCGAGGTGGACACACAGCTCATTTGGGTGAACACTTCCTTTGCAAGAGTCACTTGTCAGCACAGTTCACTTCCTCGACGCCAGCAGGTTGGCCATTTGTCAAGGCGCCAGCTTTTGGTGACTACTGGTAATGGATTTTAATGTTTGTTTTATGAAGACCTTTCATTCAAACACTTTGAAGAACTTTGGCAGCACTTAAGTGAACTGAGCTCAGCATGTGACGTGAACGTCGGAGCAGCACACATGCCCGCAGTGCCAGCAGCCTGCTCGCTCACTAGGGGCTTGCTGTTTACTGCAATTCTGAGAGAGCTGGATCTGCTGGGCTGAGCAAAAAGCTGTTCTTTTCCATAGGGGCAGGAGTGGCTATGGGAGATATTTTGACCATGTGCATTTGGCGTTAGTTCAGGAGTCCCAGGCTAAAGTTGCAGAATGAAAGATATTTCGATAGTGATTCCAAAGGTGCTGAAGGCAAAATCATGTCCAACTCTCAGAGGCTTTTCAAGATTCTGACCTCTGACTTTATAGCTACAAACAAACAAACAAAACCCCAAAAACCAAACCTGTTGCCTTCTAGTTGATTCCGACTCATAGTGACCCTACAGGGTTTCCGAGGAGAGGATGGTGGATCCAAACTGCCAACCTTTTGGTCAGCAGCCAGTTCTAACCATTTTGCCACCAGGGTTCCGGCTAGAAATCAGTGCCTGGAAATTCTCTGGTGCAGCATAGCATAAGTCATGTCAAGTGGAATGAGCACTGGACAGAGAGTCATCAGGACGCCTGCATCTGGTACTTGCTCCGTTTCTACCTGGCTGTGTGACCTTGGCCACAGCCCTCCTTGGGTAGCTGTAAAATGCAGCAGATGGACTAAAGTGTCTCCGAGTAGCTGGATTGGAAAAGCAGGAGGCAGATTTGCAAGTCCTCCAGCAACTCACGAGTAAGAGCTCCATCAGCCATGCTCACTGCCCTGCACAGGGAGGGACTTGCACAGGCACGACAAACAGGAGAGACCTGATGGAGTGTGACAAATGAAAATTTTTAAAACGACATTTACTTTTACAAGTTAGACATTTAAGCCGGTCCTTTTTATGGAGCATTTTCGATTTTAATACCACCTAAGAGACTTTTGCATTTCTTAGAATTCTTATGCGTGTTAAAAATGAATTAGAGTCTTATCCATTTTAGAAAAGAATTTTGGGGAATTTGTAAAACAAGCAAAGACCACACATGCTCTGAGAGAGTCCAATTACCTGAATGAGTTTCTCCCCTTGATGGATAAGCTAGTACTGGTGACCGAGGAAAAGAAATAAAATGTCAAAATTTTAATATGAACATAGAGTTTGGTATGATTTGTGAATATTTTTACTGTCCCTCTCACTTTTTAATGTGTTTCTTAATATTTGTTTGGGGAAAGTCACATGGGCAGATGTAAGGAAAGACTGGTGGGCCAACATTCCGAGCCTGGAGAACTCTGGCAGTGGCAGGATGTATCCTATAGGAATCATAGCATTTAGCAAGAGCTTTGTGCCAGACGTGGTGCTAACTACTTGGCATGTTCTAACTTATTTGACCCACACAACGAATGCATGAAGAAGGCACTGCTTTGTCATTTTGCAGTTGGAGTACCTGAGGCTCTGATGGTTAAGGTCCAGAGCCCATGCTGGGGACTACTGTGCCATTCTGCTGCCTGTTAGTACTCAGGCTGCCCTTTGGCCCTCCTCTCTGGTTTTTGTGACACAGAGTCACGACTGACATCCCAGCAGGCTCCTTAAACTATACCATTAAGGTAAGTTCCTTGAGAAAAGGATCCAGGTTTGGTTTACATCCAGCAGGTACTAATTTTATGTTTGCTAGACAAGTGAATTGAATTGGATCGTTAGGCCTCTTTGCATACCACAAAGGGCCACCAGCTGTCTTTCATAGTATGTAGCACTAATGGGGGCTATGCTACACTCCTTTGGCCAATTGAAGAGCATCAGAGTCTGAAATTTGGTCATTAGGTGTCTACTCTGGTCAATAGCAATGGGCCAAAAAAAAAAAAAACTCGTTCCCATCAAGTTGATTCTGACTCATAGCGAACCTGTAGGACAGAGTAGAACTGCCCCATAGACTTTCCAAGGAGTGTCTGGTAGATTCAAACTGTCGGCCTTTTGTTTAGCAGCTGTAGCTCTTAACCACTATGCCACCAGGGTTTCCATAGCGATGGGCAAGGTAAGGCAAAAAGTTTTTTATTCTGGAATTGTTTAGATTGGGATATAGTTATGATGGTTAATGTTATGTGCCAACTTGGCTAGGCTATGATTCTCAGTGGTTTGGCAGGTACTATGTAATCACTTCCCATTTCGTGATCTGATGTAAGCAGCTAATCAGTCTGAAGAGGAATTTCTTTGGGCGTGTGGGCTGCATGCAGTATAGAAATGGATGTTCTGGCAAAGCTCGTGCTCTCTCGACCTTGCAATCTTCTTTGTGTTTGACCTCCAGTTCTTGGGACATAAGCCATCAGAAACCTCCAGCCTGTTGCCAGACCTGCAGGTTTTGGGTTTGTCAGACCCTGCAACAACATGAGCCAACAGAGGTTGTCAGCCTGTTGTCTGACCAATGGATTTGGGACTTGCCAGCCCCCACAATTGCATGAGCCATTTCCTTACAATTGGGTGAGTCATTACCTTGAAGTAAATTTCTCTTTCTATATGTATCTATGGAAACCCTGGTGGCATAGTGGTTAAGAGCTACACCTGCTAACCAAAAGGTCAGCAGTTTGAATCCACCAGGCGCTCCTTGGAAACCCTAGGGAGCAGTTCTACTCTGTCCTAAAGTGTCGCTATGAATCAAAATCAGCTTGAGAGCAGCCGGTAGAGCCAGTATAGCCGGTATGTATCTATATATGCTTCCCTGGTTTTGCTTCTTTAGAGAACCCACTCTAAGAAAGTTGCCTATGGCTCTTGTAATCAGTGCTTAAGCCCTCTCTGGAGTTTTTTTTTTCCCACACATCTTACATAAAGCGTTAACAAACTAGAAAGCACCAGGAAAATGGAAGCTAGAACTCTGAAAAGTCTGGAAATTATGTCTGGTGGGGAATAGTTGAAGATACTGGGAATACTTTACCTCAGAAAGAGAAGCCTTCATTTTTATTATTAATACCATAATTCATGTAGTCTTTTATGAATGAGGAAATTAATTTATGGAATGTTTTTGGGTCACAAAGTCCACTTGTCCAGTTTTCCATGGGAAATGTGGAACAAAACACCTTTACTACATTTATATTAAAATGCCAAAAAGCAAATACAATGTAACCTATACAAATTCTCTGGAACACGGGTAGGAATATGATTCTCTTACAGCCATTTTCCCAGCACTTAGAAAGGCACAAGACATTGTCCAGGTGCTGAGAAATGTTTGTTGAGTGACTATGAATGAATGAAGTGTGTAGAACACTTAAAAGCGCTGTGAGTTCCTGGGAGATCTCATTGCCTTCACTATTGATGCGTCATTCTAGTGGCTTTAAACTTTCAAAAACAGTGATGTTTTAAAAAATGAAATCTTACGTAAAACTTGAATATATAAATAAAATATTTTTATTTAATAACTTCAAATGTATAACTTTTCTTCATTTTACAGTTGGTCAATGATAACAATGAAATTGTTGTGCGACAAACACAAAAAATTGAAATCCAGGACTCTGAATGACAGTTGCAGTCATACAGCAGCCTCAAAATCCAATTTATTTCTGTATCCTATTTTGCTTGCCTGATACTGTATCAAAAAAATATTGGTTCACACAGAAGTAGTTTGCCTTGGAATCTCAGGGTATTCTTCAATGAAACTGATCTGGGGGCTTGAAAAAGAACTAATGGAAAATGTTTGTTTCAAAGTTGAATCATTAACAGTACAATATCTATTTGCTCCCAAACTTTATATCATCGATATGTCAGATCACAAGTACTGCAAACTTTACGCAAGTGCTAAGAGTATCTACAGTGTGGATATGTGCTAGGCATTCATTTTCTACTGACCACTAGCTAATATGTTATGAAGGGCAGGTGCCATGCAGGTTTGCCTGATCCTTACCTAGATCGTCACTATGGGTGGTGTACCTGGGTGTCTGCACAACCCCTGGAAGCTCTCCCATGCTTGCAGAACCTTGGAATTACAAAGAACATAGTATACAAGTTTTATTTTGGGGTGAGAGGAGGTGGAATTAGGTAGCTAGCAAGAAAGCCTTGGCCAGAGACTCTAACATGAACCTGACCACTGTTTAGTGAATGAGGACTTTGAGCTAGGCATTCATTCATTTATTTGTTTGTTCATTCATTCCTAGATATCTGTTGAGTGTCTACCGTAAATAAAGTGTTCCTCTTTTAAAGAGCTTAAAATCTAGAGGTGAATATAAAATCTATGTTAGGGAAAAATGAGAATCCAAGAAGTATAAAAAACCAAAACCAAACTTGTCCTCAAGTCAATTCCGACTCATGGCGACCCCATCCCTATGTGTTATAGAGTGGAACTGGTTTCCATAGAGCGTTCTTGACTGTAATCTTTACAGAGCAGATCACGGTGCCACTGGGTGGGTTCTAACCACCATTTTGGTTAGTAGCTGAGCCCAGATTTGTGCTACCCAGGGACCTTCCCAAGAAGTATAGGATAATGTAATTGAAGTCAGTTTGAAGGACTACAAAGAGTAATTGGTCTGGGGTGGAGGTGGTTAGCGAAGGTTTCTCTAGTTGTCCATTCTTTGAATTGCTTTAAAATAGTTAGAAATATGCTTGACATTCATCATCTGGCTGTGCACACATACACACCATATAGCTTCACTGTTTTTTCAGGAAGGATTAGTTTTACAAACTCTGGAAAGTCAAGAGCAACATCAAAGAAGGATATTCCTTGACTCAGATCTTTTGGATTGGACTTAACCACATGCCATTCAGTAATGAGTGACTCAACTTACTCTGGGTCAAACTGGAAACATAAATTAGGTCAGTTGCTCTTGCAAATTTTTCACACGTTATGAGTGCTTTGAGTTATGGGGCACACTTTATTTTACTCATAACTGCAGGTTTATTTGAATTAGAATCTGCTGCCAAGCAAATATTTAAAGCTGAAAAGTTGAAGCCAGGAAAGCTTACTGTCCCTGAATGATGAGGTTGCTTTTTTCCTCTTTTCCATGTCTGGAGAACACGTAGACGACCTGGGAAATAAGAAAGAAAAAAAAATTAATTGAAAATAGAGTAAGATGTTTATACATATAAGAGCACGAGCAACAATGCATTTCATTTGTTGTGTACTGTTTAACACAGGAAAGCAAACACTGCAATCAGTGTAGGATCTGTCTATCTCTTTTCCCTCTCAGGCTACAGTTGTATCATCATTGCTCAGTTTATCCTGACTGCCCGGAGACAGAAAAGAATCAACAGTCACTTAATTATTAATCACCTGTAATTGGAAGTGAAGACTATAAAATGTTAAGGATGAGAAGTGAGCAGATTAGTGGAAGGGGGAAGGAAGTAAAGCTGTGATAACTGCTTTGTTGTTAATCTTTTAATAAAGCAGCTCCATCAAACTAATTTTTGACTGTCTTTTTTTTTTTTTTTTAATATGGTATGAAGGGCTTGGAACCCCCCGTGCCACCTCCCTGTTCAAACCCCTGCTGAGAGTTTGCATTTCTAAGAAGTTCCTGGGAAGTTATACATAAGAATCATCTGGGGATCTTGTTAAAACGTAGATTCTGATTCAGTATATCTGGGGTGGAAATGCAAATTCTCAGCAGGTATTTGAACCAGAATGAACAGGTTGGAAGGCTTGGCAGTGTGGCTCCTCTAGGGGACTTCTGCAGAAAGGAGAAATGGTGTATAGGTCAAACTTGGCCCTGGGAGGGGAGCTGTGTTTTCCTTGTCTAGCTGGAGGCCCAATTTAAAGCATCGGGTAAAAGGTCAAGTAAGGGCAACAGGAACCAGCCCAAGGAAGCAGCAGCTTCTCTAATGCCTTGAGTGCTTTTCAATTTGGAAGAACCAAGAAGAGCCGATTCTCTCTGAATCGTTGCTTTCCTAGGCTTGTGAGTTTCAGAACCTCTTGCACTTTCCACTGCTTTCCAAACACTACCTTGTTTCAGGCTTCTCTGCACACAGCTTGCAGTGATGTGGGCAAACAATTCTGACAAGATATGCAGCTTTGAGAGAAAAGCTCTTTAGGCTTACAAGGACAAGCACTGCTGTTGGCCTCTTTGTTGGGGCTGGTGGGGGAGCCATGGTTTTAAGCACCTGAGAGGAAAACCCTGGTCTGGAGTCCCTGAGACTCAGTGGGACCTGGAATGTCAGTGAGCCCACAGTAGTGTCTTGGTGGAGCTGATCCTCACATTTGTAACCAAGAGATGGTTATTATCTGTTTAGGCTCCAGGAAAAAGAAAAGACAAATCTCATTCAAGGTTTTTTTTTTATTCCTACCTCTTACATTTGAGTTTCCAAAAGGCATACAGCTGCCAGCCACATTTCCTGAACACCAACTGTGTGCAGAGAGCTGTAGGAAGATGAAGAAAAACTGAAGACCCTCAGTCTGTCTTTGAGGAGCTACCATCTAAATTGTTGTTGTTAGGTGCCTTCAAGTCAGTTCTGACTCATAGTGACCCTATGTACGACAGAAAAAAAACCACTGCCCAGTCCTGCGCCATCCTCACAATCTTGCTGTGCTTGAGCCCATTGTTGCAGCCACTGTGTCAATCCATCTATCTTACTGAGGGTCTTCCTCTTTCTCGTTGACCCTCTACCAAGCATGATGCAGGGCTTCAAACTGGATCATTGAGGTTCAAGCTCCTGCTGGGTACTTTCATTGCTAACAAATTTCCAGGAAGTTATACATAGCAATCATCTCGAGATCTTGCTAAAATGTAGATTATGATTCTGTATATCTGGGGTGAAAATGCAAATTCTCAGCAGGGAACCTGTTACAAATGAAAATTCTCATCAGGGGTTCAAACTGGAATGAACCAGTTCAAAAGCCTGGCATGATGTCCTTCTTCAGGGACTGGTCCCTCCTGATAAACATGTCCAAAGTGTGTGAGATGAGGTCTTGCCATCCTTACTTCCAAGGATGGATTTGTACATTCTGGCTGTACTTGCAAGACAGATTTGTTCTTCTGGCAGTTCATGATATATTCAATATTCTTCACCAAAACCCTAATTCAAAGGCATCAATTCCTCTTTGGTCTTCTTTATTTATTGTCCAGGTTTCACGTTCATGTGAGGTGATTTAAAATACTGTGGCTCTGGTCAGACACATCTGAGTCCTCAAAGTGATATCTTTGCTTTTTAACACTTTAAAGAGGCATTTTGCAGAAGATTTGCCCAATGCAATATGTTGTTTGATTTCTTGACTGCTGCTTCCATGGGTGTTGATTGTGGATCCAAGTAAAATGCAATCCTTGATAACTTCAATGTTTTCTCCATTTATCATGATGTTGTTTATTGGTCCAGTTGTGAGAATTTTTGTTTTCTTTATGTTGAGGTGCAATCCATACTGAAGGCTGTAGTCTTTGGTCTTCATCAGTAAGTGCTTCGAGTCCTCTTCACTTTCAGGAAGCACGGTTGTGTCATCTGCATATTGCAGGTTGCTAATGAGTCTTCCTCCAATCTTGATGCTGAGTTTTTCTTCATATAATCCAGCTTCTTTGACTATTTGCTCAGCATACAGATTGAATAAATATGGTGAGAGGGTATATCACTGGTGCACACCTTTCCTGATGTCAAACCATGCAGTATTCTCACTGTCCCCTGGCTCTATTTGAACAACTACTTCTTGGTCTATGTACACGCTGTGCATGAGCACAATTAAATGTTCTGGAATTCCCATCTAAATAGGAGATGAAAACTGGTGAAAGGTGATATAAATGCTTATGAAACAGCAAAAAGAGGGCAAGTTAATTATTCAATAAAAGTGGGGGATGGACAGGGTACTTGCTGTTCCTTTCCATTCCAACATTCCAGGCTGTGGTTCTATGGTGAATTCCACTTATTTTCAGCCTTTTCCATTAATTATCTCCAACCTCCTCTGGTTTATCTTGTTCTGATTTCATTTCCTTTTGAGCAAGGCTATGTGCCTGATCATTAACACTCAGCCTCCATACTTGTTGCTTTCAAAGAGTAACTTCTTTTTAGCCCAGGTGGGCCACTGTGGGGAAAGAAAGAAAAAAAAAAAAAAAAGTGAAATGAATTTGAATTTAGCTTTTTAAAACAAGAGAATAATAAAATGATATTCTATCTGTTTTTTAAAATTCAGGGATCTGCTTTATAAATGTACATAGCACTTAATAAATAAGAAAAAAGATAAAATAAATTTTAAGACTATGTTTTGGCCCTTGAAAGAAAAGGAACTGTAGATGGAATAATTAGAAAGGGGAATGAAGAACCCCCAAAAGGCAGAGCCAACCTTCAGATTTTTCAAAATTCTGAAAAACAAATTCTGTAAAACAAGGCCGTGTGTATATTTCTGAGGCAGCACAGTACCATGGAAGGTCCCAGAGCTTTGGGGCCAGAGACCTGGGCTCAGTCTCAGGGCGTTCTGGGTAACTGTCAGCAAGTGATTTAGCTACTTTCAACCTCAGTTGCTTCATTTATTTATCAACAAGCAATGAGAATCATGTCATAAAGCTCTTGACACAAAGCATGGCTTCATTTAATGTTAAAAACAAAGGCTTATTTGTGTGTCAAAGGTAAAAATGCAAGCCCATAGATACTTTCCTGTAGTAACATCTTCATCTTAAAAAATCTTGCTGATTAAACAGACATTCTCACTCGTTCTTGACTGATGAAATTATGTTAACCTAGAGAGAGCCTGCATGTGGTTGTGTGGAGGAGTGTGTGTGGGCATTGGAGCTAGACTGATATGGGTGTAAAATCTGGCTGTACAGCTTTCCTAGCTAAGTGAAGTTAGTCACCCTTTTTAAGGTTTCATTTTATCTGTAAAACGGGGGAAAATAACACAAAGTTTATAGAGTTAGTGTTGATGTGGTTGATAAATATTAGAAAATTGATGTATTTGAATTGTGGTGCTGGCAAAGAATATTGAATATCCTGTAGACTACCAGAAGAATGAACAAATCAGTCACAGAAGAAATATAACTGAAATGCTCCTTAGAGGACTGAGGATGGAGAGTCCTTGTCTTGATTACCTTGAATATGTCATCAGGAAAGACCAACTGGTAGAGAAGGACATCATGTTTGGTAGAGGGTCAGCAAAAATGAGAAAAAACCCTCAATAAAATGGATTGACATAATAGCCTCTACAATGGGCTCAAATATAGCAAAGATCATGGAAACGGAGCAGGACTGGGCAACGTTTCATTCTATTATACATAAGGCCCCCATGACTCAGAGCCAACTTAATGACAATTTACAACAACAAAATGAGAAGACTGTATTCAATAAGTAGTATCTACTATTTTGTCAAGTAGAGGGTCAGTGAAAAAGAAGAAGACCCTCAACAAGATGGATTGACACAGTGGCTGCAACAATGGGCTCAAGCATAGCAACAATTGTGGGGATGGCACAGGACCAGCAGTGTTATGTTCTGTTATACATAGGGTCGGAGCTGACTCGATGGCACCTACCAACAACTGCTGTTTCGTCATATGGAGTCCATTCTTCTACTTGGTGTCTTCCTTGGGTACCTCCATTGATAGGTGCTAACTGCCCTAGAAGACATCTAATTTCATATTTTCAGATAGCACTTACTGCAGGAAATTTCCTCTTCATTGTCATATCAAAGGAATTAGGCTAGGAGGGACTCTGAGACTGATGGAGAAGAAGAAACCAGGACAGGCGGGACTTAAGTTGGCAGGGGAAGCATCTCAGGTGTGGGGCTGGTTCTCAAGAAAGGATGAATAGCAGGCTGATGCCTAGTATCAAAGGCGTGAGGCTGATGTTGATACTCAAGATACTCTACTATTGGGAAGGGCGCATGACAGCAAGAAGATTCCAGCCAATTCTGATACTTGAATTCAGGTGGGCCAGGTTCCATGTGGTTTCAATTAGTCTTTTTTAGGTCTATGTTGTCTGTCTGAGTCCAATGCCTAAGAGAGTCCAATTAAAACATTGGGTGTGCCCATTTTGACATTATTCTGACAAAATAATGTTATTCTTCTATTTTTTTCTCCTTTTTCTGCTCTTCCTTTTATGCCTTTTTTGCGTGCTTCCTCCAGCTTTCAAGGTCACACCCATTTGCTGTAGCACTACCAGCTCTGTGGTTAGACTGAGGCATTCCGTTAATTCCCCTCACCCTCTGCCGCACTTTAAAATGTCAGGATTGTTCTCTTGATCAGGTGCTAACCACTCTGAGTTTCATTTTTTTTTTTTTCTGTCCCATGCTGGGAGCCACTGAGGCATCATAAACCAGGGTGCAGACAAAAATTCTGTTCTTTTAGGCTTAAAGAATGACAGACTCATATGGTGAGAATGAATTTTAAGCCTGTTTAGAAATATGACTTCATTTTGCAGTTGAAGCAACTAAGGTCAAAGCAGTTTAGTAGTTGTCTGTGCCCATTGCTCACTTGTGCCCAGGGCTTAGGGCCCCTGCTGAGAATTTGCATTTCCACACCATATATAGTGAATTAGAATCTACAGTTTAACAAGATCCCCAGGTGATTCTTATGTATAACTTCCTGGGAACTTGTTAGAAATGTTGTTTTAAGCCACTACATTTGTGTTAATTTGTTACAACAGCCGTAGGAAACCAATACACTGTTCTAATAAAACACATTGGTTGTTATTGGTATTCAGAAATTTCCAGGACCCAATCTGCTCAGGAATAGATAATTTTCCAACAGTAAGTTATGGGAGGAAACCCTGGTGGTGTAGTGGTTAAGTGCTACGGCTGCTAACCAAGGGGTCAGCAGTTCAAATTCACCAGGCGCTCCTTGGAAACTCTATGGGGCAGTTCTACTCTGTCCTACAGGGTTGCTATGAGTCGGAATCGACTCGATGGCACTGGGTTTGGGTTTGGTTTTGGAAGTTCTGGGAAGAGATCAGAACAAGACCACAAGAATAGACGTAGTAATAGGTTAGAGATGGGAATCAATAGCATCGCTGCTCTGATCCAAACCAAAACCGAGCTAGTTGCTGCCAAGTCAATTCTGACTCATGGGAACCCCATGTGTGTCAGAGTAGAACGGTGCCCCAATGGGTTTCAGTGACTGTGATCTTTTGGAAGTAGATCACCAGGCCTTTCTTCTGAGGTACCTCTGGGTAGATTGAGGTGCCAGCCTTTCTCTTAGCAGCCAGGCACTTAACCATTTGCACCATCCAGGGATTCTGCAGCTCTGATCACACTTTTGCACATAAAGCTATTTTCATGACCCCAACTTTTTTCTCCTTATCCTTTCTGTCTAGTCTTTTGCTATCTTGAAAGTGAATCATAAGCCTTTCTTAGAATAGTATAACTTTTATGCATACCCATTTATAAAAGCATTGTGGGGGTGAGAATTACTAAAATATAATGAAAAGACAAAGCAGGATGATATAGGATTATTCTAGCAAAGGTTAACTTACTGAATAAAATCAGAATTAGTCAATTACTATAAGAACATGAGAATTAAGCAAAATTTCATGTGATCATTTAGATCTTCAAGCACAATCATTTAAGAATATTTATGTCATTTAAAATTATACATGGTAAAATATGGAGAACTATAAAACCACTAATTTGAATATCAACTTTGAATGTCCACAACATAAAAAAAAAAGTTTATTCCTAATTTAGGAGTGTATATCCTAAGTATATAAATACAATGCCTATCAGCCTTAAGTGCTAAAACAGATGTTTGAGTCAAAGGACAGCTTCTATTAGCCAAGGTTGTTATTATATTTTTAAACCTTAGGTTTTTCAGAGAAGCATAAGAAATGAAATAGCAACACTTGGTTTCCTAAATTTCAGATATTCTAACAACTAGAAATTAACTGAGTTTGTTTATTATTTAGGGAAGCAAATGAAAAAAGTAAAAAGAACTGGTTTTTAATATCTAGGGAGTGAAGTTCAGAGTTTCAGTCAGAGATCTGTGTTCAAGAACAGTACTAGTAAAAAACCAACACCTCTCCAAAATGTGTAGCAGCTTAATGCAGAAAGCTACTTTTATTCTGTACAATGAAGGATAATTGTTTTGAGCCTTTCCTTAAAGACCACTCTGTAACTAGAGAAAAATAGAGAGCAGTGCACTGTTTAATGACACAGGAACATCTTTTTGTCCTCCTAGGCTTGGACAGTACCCACCTCTGCACACTTTCCAGAGAAAACAACAGACAAGTGACAAGTATGAATTTAGAAAAGAGAGAGAATTTAGGGAATTAGAAAAGACAATAGCTAATGTCAAAAAGTACCAAGGAAATTACCTATAACATTTAAAAAATGTGAGCTTTAGAGACATAGAATAAGTCAAAGCAAGAAAAACAGAAGTTCTTCCAAGTCAGTTCTATAATTATTTTATATAAAACACAACGTTGAAGCTTTAGCAGCTTTCTCATCCTCTCTGTAATATTTATTGAGTTAAATCTCTTCGAGCATCTCTAGGAATAGACGAACTTTTTCAGTTCACTGAGGCAATGATTTTCTATATGCATCTCTGAAGTCTGAAAGCTAAAGCAGCCTCCAATGTTTACGTGATCTTTGTTACGATAGTGCATCAGGAGTTTGCAGAGGGGGATCTCAGGTGCCAGGGTTTTCATCAACCCTGGCATATGAGGCTGAATATTTCCATTACATTTGGCATTGCTGTTGTTATTGTTTGGATTGTTCTGGTTTCCAAGGTAGAATTTATGTGCTGGGAGACCCTAAATTGCCCACTTTAACATTTGTTTTACATGCATTTTATGTATAAATAGTGACTAAAGAGAAACATTCATTGAAGTTGGAAAGATCAGGCAAAATAAATTTTAAAAGAATATCTTCCCAAATTTGGCTTTCCCTAGCTAACTTGAGCATCATTATTTTCACACCAGTAAAAGCTATTTTATTTTTTATTTTCATTACTTTTTTGGCTATGGAATCATTCTTTTCTTTCTTTATTGAGGTGAATATTGACACAATATCCACAACGGTGAACTCAGACATATCAATAATCATGAAGATGACATACGACAGGGCAGGCTTCATTCTGTTGTACAGAAAGTTGCCATGAGTTGGAGCTGACTTGTTGGCACCTAATAGCAACTACCTATATGTAACAAAACATTTGCCATTTCAATATTCTTCACAAGTATGATTCAGTAACATTAATTGCGTTTGTCATGTTGTGCATCATCATCATCATCATCATCTGGGTCCAATTTTCCTATCACCGTTAACACAAGCTCAGTTTCTGCTAAGCAATGACTTTCCCTGTACCCCCTGGTAACCACTAGGAAACTCTGATCTCTATACACTTGCCTATTCTAGATATTTCGTATAAGTGGAATCATACAATATTTGTCCTTTTGTGACTGACTTATTTCACTCACCATTACGTTGTCAAGGTTTATCATAGCATATATCAGAAATTCATTTCTCTTTATGGCTGCATAATACTCTGTTGTGTGTATCTGCCACATTTTGTTCATTCATCTGTTGATGGACTTATTTTATTTTTAATTAAGACTAAGATTTAGCAATAGTTTGTTTTCAGACGTCTTTTTCCCATGCAGCACATTTTCTGTACAGTGCTTCTGAACACCCTTATTGACACTGAATTTTTCCTATCAATATCGGAGTACATTCAGATTTTCTTTCTTCACTATAGAAACTACTGCTTTTGTTCTTTTACTCTTATGTCTTCCATACCTACTGAACACCTCCAGCTAGATATAAGTACAGCATCCAAACTCTGTTCAAAATGGAATTCATTATGTTAGATTCCCTCCTCCAAATCTGTATATTTATTAACATCACTATCCATTCAGTTCCCCAAGCTGGAAGCCTGAGAGTCATTCTCAAATCCTTCTCCTCCTTCTGTGCAGTCACTAAGTCCTGTGGATTGTAACTCTTTATCTCTGGTTGTATCACCTCTTCTACCTCTTCTCCACTTTACCCCTTTGCTACTGTTATGGATTGAATTATATCCTCCAAAAATATGTGTTGTAAATCCTAACCTCTATGCCTGTGGTTATAACCCATTTGGGAACGGGTTGTCTTTGTTATGTTAATGAGGCAGGATTAGTGTAGGGTGTATCTTGAGCCAATTTCTTTTGAAATATAAAAGAGATTAAACATGCAAGCAAAGCAGTGATGGGGCAAGAGAGATACCAAGACACTTGAAGATCGCCCAGGAACAGAAGCTCCAAGAGATAAGGACTTTCCTCCAGAGCTGACAGAGAAAGAAAGCCTTTCCCTAGAACTGGCACCCTGAATTTGGATTTCTAGCCTCCTAAACTGTGAGAAAATAAATTTCTGTTTGTTAAAGCCATTCACGTGTGGTATTTCTGTTATAGAAGCACAAGATAACTAAGACAGTTACTGTTTTGACTCAAGCTGGCTTTTGTCTTGCTTAGATTCCTTCACTACCCTACTTATTTCCCTAGTATCTGTCTAACCACCTCCCATTCTATCATCCACATTGGTGCCAGACACACCTTTCCAAAAGCAAATGGAATCACATTACCCTTGTTTAAAATTCCTCAGTGTCTCCCTGTCTTACTGTCTTAGTTGGGGTTCTCTAGAGAAACAGAATCAGTGAGATGTTTTATATATATATATATATATATACACATATATATATACATATATATATATACATATATATATATATGTATATATATATAGAGAGAGAGAGAGAGAGAGAGAGAGCCCTAGTGGCACAGTGGGTAAGAGCTCGGCTGCTGACCAAAAGGTTGGCAGTTCAAATCCATGTGCCACTCATTGGAAACTGTCTTAGTTATCTAGAGCTGCTATAAGAGAAATAATAAGTGGATGGCTTTAACCAACAGAGGTTTATTCTCTCACAGTCTAGGAGGCTAGAAGTCCTAATTCAGGGTGCCAGCTCCAGGGGAAGGCTTTCTCTCTGTGTCAGCTCTGGAGGAAGATCCTTGTCATCAATCTTCCCGTGGTCTAGAGTTTCTCAGCATAGGGACTCTGGGTCCAAAGGACATGTATGCTCCTGGCTCTTCTTGCTTGATAGTAATGACTCTTTGAAACCTAGGAGGCTGTGGCCCCATCCTTAGAAACTCCAGAGGCCATGGGTCCACCTTTTGAGACCCCAGAGGTAGTGGCCCTACTCTTTGAGACTGAGGCAGCTCTGCTTCCTGGTTTCTTGGCCTCTTGGCGCCTCGGGCCTGCTGCCCACGTCCTAAAGCTGCTTAGCTCCGCTGATAAGAGCTTGGAGACACCCTGCTCTGCCAGGAAGCCTCCTGCCAAAGACATTCAGCTCTCTTGCTCCATGAGTTGGTCCTAGCGCTGTCTTGAATTGGACTCCTGGTTCTGCTGCTGTTGTTTTTCTGCTGCTGCTTCTCGCTGTCTACTTCGTCTTCAGTGTAACAGCTCTCCCTACTTCCTTCTGAGCCCTCACCAGAATTGCCTTTGATGTCCACTTCAGGGCAATCTAGGCTTTTACTACTGAGCACTTGAAAACTCTTCCAGCCTCTATCCATTCAGTTTCAAAACTCCTTCCACATTTTAGGTATCTGTTAGAGCAGCACCCCACTCTCTTGGTATCAAATTCTGTCTTAGTTATCTAGTGCTGCTCTAACAGTTATATCACAACTAGTGGATTTAACAACTAGAAATTTTTTCTCTCACAGCCTAGTAGGCTAGAAGTCCAAATTCAGGGGGCCAGCTCCAGGGGAAGGCTTTCTCTCTCTGTTGACCCTGGAGGAAGGTCCTTGTCATCAATTTTCCCCTAGCCTAGGAGCTTCTCAGCGCAGGGACCCCAAGCTCAAAGTACAAGCTTCATTATCTCTTCTCCTGCTGGTATTTCAATTTTGCTTATGTTATACCTTTGATATTATCTTACACTTCCTGAATGTTGTTTTTTTCCATTCTTTTTTTTTTTTTTTTTTTCTTCTGTGCTTTTCAGCTTGAGAAGTTTCTCCTGACCTGTCCTTAAGTGCACTGATTCTTTGCTCAGCCTTGTTGGCCTACTGATGAGCCCATCAAAGGCATTCTTCATTTCTGTTTCCCAGCTTTCGATTGATTTCTAGCATTTCCTTTTGATTCTTCCTTAGGGTTTCCATCTCTGCTTACATTACTCATCTGCTCTTACATGATTTCCTCTTTTCCCATAGTTACTTTAAATTTCTTGTCTGATAATTCCAACATCTGTGTCATATCTGAATCTGGTTCTGATGATTGCATTGTCTCTTCAGACTGCTTTTTCTCACCTTTTGGCATCCTTGTGATTTTGTTTTTTTGTTGAAAGCTAGACATATTATATCAAGTAATAGAAACTGAGTTAATAGACTTTGTTGTTGTTAGTTGCCATCCAGTCAGTTCTGACTCATGGCAATCCCATGTGTGCAGAGTAGAACTGTATTCTACAGAGTTTTCAGGGCTGTAAGCTTTCAGAAGCAGATCTCCAGGCCTGTCTTTCAAGGTGCCTCCAGGTGGATTCAAATTGCCAACTTTTTGTTAGTAGTGAAGTGCTTAACCATTTGTGCCACCCCGGGACTAAGGGGCCTTTAATGTGAGGATTTATGTTAATGAGGCAGTGTTTAATGTTTGTTGCAGCTATAGGTACCAGAAGATTCAAGTTCCTCTAGTGTCCTTGTTTTATCTCCACTCTTTGCTTTGGGCCTTCCCTATGAACTGCTCCAGAGACCATCTGTGGCTTGCAGCTTTTTTATATCTAACCCACTGGTATTATACTGGAGCCTTATTGGTGTGGTGGTAGGGTGTGGGAATGGAGGAGCGTTCTAGAATCTTCCAATTAAGTCTCAGTCTTTATCTGGGTGCTGTGCCTTCACAAGTGTTTCTGTCCCTCTTCTAGTGGGTTGCTGTTATTGTCTCCTGCTCTCTATTCCCTTTCTTGGTTTCAATGTTCCAAATATATTTCTTTGTACTCTTGTTCCTTTATGCAAAGCAGAAAGGCTGGAGGGGGCTGGAGTGGTAAGGAATTCCTTTCCCCTAGCTGGGATTTGTTTTTTTTTTAAGCTGAGATAAAGTTTCAGACTTGCATTAAGACAAAGTCCTTTGCTCTGGAGAGCAGGCCTTTTTATGGAGAAGCCTCTGAACATGTTTCACAAGGATTATTTGTCCCCTCTTCCTGCCAGAGCCACAAGGACATTTATCCCTGATCCTCGATATGAGAACCAGTTGGGGGTACTGAGAGGGAAATCCATGACAGTCTGACTCCCAAGACTCTTCTCGCAAGACTGTGGCTCAGGAGCTTCTCACTCTCATATTAGTCCATACTTAACCCTAAATGGTTGTCAGAATTAGGTCCCTGGGTGGCACAAACTGTTTGTGCTTGACTACTAACCTAAAGATTGATGGGTCAGACCCACACAATGGTGCCATGGAAGAAGCCCTGGTGATCTTCTTTTGTAAAGATTACAGTCTAGAATGCCCTATGGAGCAGTTCCGCTCTGTAACCCATGGAGTTTTCTTAGGTCAGAATTGACTTGATGGCAATTTTTTTTTTTTTTTTTTTTAACGAGCTTATGTCTCCAGTGGCTTCTGCTTCAGTTAAGCAGATCTCGGTAGATGTATCTCCCTGGATATGTCTCGGTCCAGGTTTCGGGGTGGCAATTTGCCTTGTGACTTCAGCTCTCTAATGGATCTAAGAAAAGTTGTTGATTTACAGTTTGTCTAACTTTATCTTGTTGAAAGGATGAGAGTGACAACTTCCAAGCTTGTGAGAGCTGAAACTAGATACATTTTTGATTGAAATTGAACTTGATCATAGTGTACTTTGTATACATACAGTATGCAATTCAGTTTACTAATATTTGTTTGGGATTTTTTAATCTACATACATAAACAGGATTGATCTGCAATTTTGTTTTCTTATACTGTTCTTGTTTGGTTTTAGTAAGAAGGTTTTATATAATTACATAAAATGAGTTGTCACTCCCTTCTTTGCTTTTTCTGTACTTTGGAATATGTTTCTAAGATTAGAATTATTTGTTCCCTGAAAGTTTTATAAAACTTGTTTGTAAAATTATATGGGCCTATTGTTTTCTTTGTGGGAAGATTTTAAACTTTACTTCAATGTCCTTTATGGTTATGAGACTACTTGAATTGCTAATATCTTCTTGAGTGTGTTTTGATAAGTTATAGTTTTCCAGAAATTTGTTCATTTAGTTGAAGTTTTCGAATTTGTGGGCTTAAATATATTTATTACATTTTTCTGTTGGTGTGTCTACTGTTTCCTCTTCTGGTGTCTTGGCCATGTAGAAAGGATCGGAAATGCGTTGGAGAGAATTCCCTCTAGGAAACTCTCTGGAAGTCCAACATGTGATTAGGTCAAGGCCAGATTTTAGAAAATCTACCTCTTGACACCATCCAAACATAGCATCCTCCTCCAAATCTCTTCTGTCATTCTGTGGCATAGATTGAGCCTTGTCCTAGACTATGTCTGGGTCTACAGATTTAAATTGGTTTTAATGATTGGATCTTTTTAATGTCTCACCATTTGATGAAGATCTCTGCACCCAATTTGGCTAGATTCTACATGAGGTAATCCAATTCAGAGGCTGCATTTAGATACAGCCTGTGAATCCAAAGTAACACGAGCAAAGTTCTAGTCACGCCATAGTTTGTGGCTGCCAAAATGTGGACACGGAAGCAACAGTTATTTTAAAACCTGATAAGCAACACGGCATTTTGAAGAACTGTGGAATAAAATGGGTATTTCTAGTTGCCCAAGTGGAAAAGTGTTGCACAATTATTTCCATCTTATTCGTGGAATGCCCTTTACCCGATCATAGCATGTATGCTTTAGGTAAGAATTCTTTTTTATAAGCTTCATTTATATTTTAGGTAAGATAGTTTTTTTCAAGCATAAGTTATGTTTTATGGACTTTTCTATATTTTGCGGGTTTAGTAATCTTTTAGTTGAAAATTAGCATATATTTAATTTTTATTAAATATAGACTATGATGTATTCATCTTTATATATATATAATATTTTTACAACACTAGATGCTTTAATATAATATTCTTGTATTCCTTTATCTTTTCTTTTTTTTTGGAGGGGGGTGTAATTTATACACAAGTTAAATTGGGAAGTTGGAAGCTTCAGTGCTCATGTAATGTTTAATTTAAATTATTTCCAACCACAGCCCAAGTCTCATGCTGGTATGGACAATCTGTGTTTCTTGGTATATGTTCCAACATTTTATTTAACAAAATAGAAATAGAAGAACAAATATAAAAGCACCAAATGTGAAGTATAGCTAGAAGTTTTTGACAGACATAACAGCAAAGCTACTTTATCTTCACAGCATTTGATTCGGGGACGTTGTAACTCAATAGGCTTCATCTTTGAGCATCTAATTCTGTAATTTAAAGAACAGCTCAATACAACATAAAAAGGAGAAACGTTCAGTTCAGTCCTCACACACATAAATCCAACAGTGTTAAGTGATATCAACTGCAGCAAATTGAATCTTAATTTGATTCTGATTATTTCAGAAGAAAACCCTCCTACAACTTCCTCTTTAGTCAGATTCAAGCGTATTAATTCTGCCTGGAAAAATTATTGTTAATAATTAAAAATATATACTACATTGATAAAAGATGATGTTGGGATTTTGAAATCTTTAGGACACTCTTTTTAAATGAAGAGAACCATATTAAAAAAAACTAAAATTTCCTTCTAATTAATAGTTAAAACAGACATTAAACATTGGAAAAAGTCATAAGAAATTGTACAAAAAATTGGCAAAGCCATAGATTTCCTTCCGATACCATCTCCCATAATCTAAAGCAATTAGAAGGAGCAGAACTGTGTCTATGTGGGTGAGCTGGGACAAACCAATAAATTCGCATCTTGAGATTCACCTTTGCTCATGTCTATTGCACAGCAAGGATAGGGAATCACCTGACTCAACATATTCATGTAGTTAAAGGATTTTTGGTGAATCAGGCTGAAAAAGTCTTTAGCTTTTTAGCATACCCACCAAAAGCACAGTATAATTAAGCACGTAAAAAGCTCATTAACCATTTTAGGTTTCTGGGAAACCATTTGTTACCTAAATGGGAGTGAAGGAGGATTTACCATATATTCAACTAAGTCTAAATGAATGACCCATAACTAAGGGGAAGTATTCAAAAATTGAATAAGTTCTTATGCTAAATGAATTTTAAAAGCCAAATTTTCTTGAATCTAAAGAAATAAATAGGCTATTTTCCACTCTCTTTACGTAGATTCCCTAGGAAACAAAAGATAACTGATAATGTTTATTGGGAGGTACAATCCCAGGGAAGCAAAAGTGAGGAAGAATGGAAAGGGAGGAAGGAGAAGAGCAAATCCAATATGCTGCATTGTGGAACTGGCCAAATCTTCACAACAAAACAGCTCTAGTTGATAGATAATATAGAATGTCTCCAGAAAAGCTGTACAGAACATTGTTTCTTGGAAAAGTCCACTGCAGAGATACAGGGAAAGCATTTATCTGCTATCTGTTTCTTATCTCCTGTCTTTTATTGGTTCACATAAAGGGAATTAACTCCTGGGATCTTCTAGGTTGTGTTATCTGGCCCTTTTGGATAGCTGCTGGTGGCGTTAGGGTTTCTTCTTGGTCATTTGCATGTAGGGCCCTTGGCTTTACCACCACAGAAATGGCCTAAGCCTTTTCTAGGGCAGCTCTCAGCAGGAAGCAAGTGAAGTGGCAGAGGACAGGGTTGAGGGATGGTGACTGGAAAGAGAAGGAAGGATTTGGGATGGAGCATAAGTTGATACTGGCAGTAGTTAGTACACATGTGTGAAGAGTGGGTATGAATGCATATATGTATTTGTGCAAGTGATGAAATCAAGGATATATGTGGATATGGTTACCCAATAGGGGCCTGTGAACTAGGGCTATGAGTAAATGTAAAAGTGAAGGACAGGTTGTCACGTAAAAGAAGTTGCTACACACAGAGCCAAAATGAGGAGCCCAAATTATGTCAAAGCCAAAAATTCTTCAGATATTTCAATGTGAGAAAGGAGATTTAAGTGCGAGGCTCGAGTTCCCTGGTGGCACTAACTCTGCTGGCATAAACCTAGGAGGAATGTAATGGGCAGATGGTTGTACTGAGGTGAGGTTCTTGAGCAGAGGCGGCCTGGGAGAGTGACCTGTGGCAGTAGCCTGAGGAAATGTAGACAAAGGAGAATCCAAGCAAGTATTGGGACAGTCCCTACAGCCTCCCCAAGGTCTTAATGGACTGCAATGTAGGGCACTTTCCCACCTAATCTGTTATCTACCTATTTCTGATTGCTGGTTTCTCACTTGGTGTTTATTCTTACTCACCTCTTGTATAAAAATTTAAGTCTTCTAAGAACCTTAAAGAGGTGGAAGTGCTTCTGAGGGCCCATTGATCAGCAAAGCCCAGGCTCTGTCAGGATGAACACCTAGAGGTGCCAGGGTCAAGGAAATTGGGTCCACCAGCTGCATGTTCCTCATTTGGCCAGAAATCATCTGATGAACTGAATAGCACATTCAAATCATGTAGGTACTTTAGTGCGACTAGGATGACAAACCACTGATTGTCAGTTTCTCCTTTTTCATCTCTCTGGTCTTTGTCATGTAGACATATTAGATGCCAGAAATGTTATTTAAAACACTGTTGTGTATGGAAATATCCTTTGTAATTAAGACCCTATTTTTTTTTTCTAGTATGAATTTGGAAAATTTCCCAGATTTTACACATGGCTGTCTGCTTTCCACCTTACAGGATATGACCAACCAGGTGGATGGTGAGACTAAGTTTAGTCACTGGATGAGCAAACAATCTTCTTATATGTCATTTTAAAATTAACTTTTAAAAGGTTCTTTAAGACTAATATTTGGCTCATAAGAAACACATTCTTGCCCCTCCTACCACGTTTGTTTTCACAATTAGCTCCCAATAAATCTTTCTTCCCTTGCTGCCATTGACTGCTTCATCTCATTTCTCCTTTATATACTTCCTTCTGTGTGGTTCAATTACCAGTTCCCTGGGTCCGTAGACTCTTCTCACATGACTGGAGGTGAGGGAAAAGCAACCTCTTCTCTTTCCCACTAGGTAATGGGAGGGAAATGAAACAGCATTCCAATATCTTTCTCCAAAGATTCTTTTTAAAATGGACTCTTTATTCTCAAATGTTTTATACTCTGAAAGGTATTGATCTGAGAGTCACAAAATTGACGTTAGCCATCTGTTTTTGCAGGTCAGGCATAAGTATTATAACACTTCATTTTTGAAAGGAGTAGAGTACATGACAACGATGTTTTCTATCTTTTAGGATCCTTAGCTGAAACTTAGAAATGGTCTACTTTTAGTTTACTGGTATATAAAGTAGGCCCAAGCTAAGCAATTTGAAAAATTCATGGTCATATTCATATTTTATGCATATTATATATGAATTTAGTAAAAATTGTTACGGAAGTAATAATATGTTTTAAGAGGACAAGAAACCAGATAGAGTTTCCTAAGGCTCTATTTGTATGCCTTACTATATCAACAATTTAAGTTTTACCTGATAATAAATAATGGCTAAATTAAAAATTCATTTTAAAATTAGTTTAATTTAATCATGTATTCTGTAAACATTTATAGAGCCCTATTTTTTTTTTTTTTTTACTATGTATCAGGTATAACACTAGACACAGAAAGCAACATGAATGGGAGAATCTTATCCTTGTGGAATGGAGCTAGACAGGGGGATAGAGAAGAAGAATGGAATATGGAGTCGAGTGGAGTTGAACTTACCTGTGGGAATCCAGATGGAGAGATGCAGTAGAGTTGGATGTATGAGTCTGGAAAGCAGAAAAAAAGGCTTGGCCTAGAATTATAGAGCTGGAATAACTGAATAATGATCTTTAAGAAGAAAGGGTAAAATGCAACAAAATAAAATGTTTTCTTGTCTTTTCTTAGAATAGCCTACATAGGCAATGCCCATTTGGAAATTGTGGTGCATTTTTCATGGAAATAACTGTGGGTAGATTCTTAGGCCAGTTATCAATAGCCTATTTAAACCATAATACAATGAGGGCACAGAGTGAAAGCCCTAAAAACTCCATATAGCCTCTTCTGTGTAATTTGTAGAATGATAAACCTTATTTAAGTTCAAATTTGAAATTCCAAAAACCATCTCCTTTTGCCCTGGGTGTAAAAGTGTGGCTGGTCCACATAAAGCCCTGGTTCCTACAGAAGTTGGGTAAATTATATGCCTCTGAGCTATTACACCTTGTCTTAGTCATCTAGTGCTGCTATAACAGAAATACCACAAGTGGATGGCTTTAACAAAGAGAAATTTATCCTCTCACAGTCTAGTAGGTTACAAGCCCAAATTCAGGGTGTCAGCTCCAGGGGAAGGCTTTCTCTGTTGGCTCTGGAGGAAGATTCCTTGTCATCAATGTTCCCCTGGTCAAGGAGCATCTCAGGCACAGGGGCCTCAGGTCCAAAAGACGCACTTTGCTCCTGGTGCTGCTGTCTTGGTGGTATGAGGTCCCAACTCTCTGCTTGCTTCCCTTTCCTTTTATCTCTTGAGATATAAAAGGTGGTGCAGGCCACACACCAGGGAAACTCCCTTTACATTGGATCAGGGATGTGAAGAGGTAAGGATGTTACAATCCCACTCTAACCCTCTTTAACAAAAAATTACAATCACAAAATGAAGGACAACCACAGAATACTGGGAATCATGGCCTAACCAAGTTAATACATTTTTGCGGGGGGGGACATAATTCAATCCATGATATTCTACCCTTTGGTCCCCCCAAAATCACATTCTTGCAACATGCAAAACATATTTACCAGATCATATCGTCATAAAAGTCTTAACTCCAAGTCCAAAATTCAAAAATTTCTCTTCATTTGTGAAATCTAGAATACAAGTTATCTGCTTCCAAGTAAAATGGCAGAACAGGCACAAGCTAAACATCTCCATTACAAATACGAGAAATTGGAGAGAAAGAAGGCAGAACAGGCACCAAACAAGAAAGCAGGACACATTACATTAGCCCTCAAGGCTTTGAAAATAATTCTTTGTTTTCTGAGACAGTTTACACAATGGCCCTGCCCTCCAAACTCTAGGTATTGGCCACACTCTCCAGATTCTGGGTAGGGGCCCCTCGGCCCTGGGCTTCAGCTCTGCATTCCAGGCCCACTGGGACAGCAACTCTGCTCCCTGGGCTTTACGTGCTCTATTCTCTTCATCCATCTGAGTAGCAACTCCACCCTTAGAAACACCAGAGGCCATGGGTCTACCCTTTGAAATTCCAGAGGCCATACCTTTTTGAGACTGAGGTAGCTTGACTTCTTGTGTTCCTTGTCTCTTTAGCTTCTGTTCCCTGGTTTCTTAGCCTCTCGGGTCCTCTGGCCTAACACCTGCATCCGCCCTGCTGGGGCAAGTGTTCCAAAACTCAGTAGCTCCAGGAATAAGCGCCTAGAGGCATCCCACTCTGCCACGAAGCCTCTTGTGCACAGGCACTCATCTCTTTCACCCCGTGGGTTAGCTCCAGCGCTGTCTGGTGCTAATCTTCTGGTTCTAATGCTGCTGGTCCTCTCCTGCTGTTTCTCACCATCTGTGCCTTCTCTTCATTTCCTTCTGAATTTTCTATCCACTCACAGTTTCAAAACCACTTCCACATTTTAGGTTTCTGTTAGAGCAGCACCCCGCTCTCTCAGTACCAAATTCTGTCTTAGTCATCTAGTCCTGCTATAACAGAAATAATTCAGACAATTCAGCCCATGACACATCTCAACATCTGTATGAAATATCTTTCTGGGTCAATCTCTTCCCAGTTCTTAGTTGACGGAAATTGTATTTGCCACCTGGAGAGAGGAGCACAGCTAGTACAGATGTAACGTGTGGACTGTGTGAATGTGGGGAGCTTGTGTGCTGAGGGTTGTCCACGGTTTGTTATTCTGTGTTACAAAACCATTTCAGATTCTTTTGAAAATGATATATTTTCTCCACAAAGGCACATACATAGCATTCTGCATAATTTTCCAGAGGGTTCCTGGTATCTCAAGTCCATCTATGAACCTCCTATTCCATAGTATAAAAACAAAATGTTCAATATGGTCTCATAAAAGAAAGCTATGTAAAAAAGCTCATAAAAGTAAGCTAAGTATACTAGAAATATAGAAGATAAAATTGTGAAAATGTATCTGTCTAGATATACAGATAAAGGCATAGAAAAATAAGAGTGGCTTCGAAAAAGGAGGGCAGAAGAGAAAAGATCAATCTATACAAGGTCATTGTATCAATAGAAAAGATACTATGGAGAAAAATAGATCAGCTTATAAATGAAGGGCACAAAATTAATGAAACTGAACTCTTTTAAAGAATGTTGTCTCTGACAAGAAAAATAAAGAAAAAGAATTTAGCCAATTGGGAAGTACTGAAGATATTACAAAAATAGCCATTTCTCATGGGTAAGAAAATAATTAAAAAATAAAAAACTTCAAGAACTCCAAATAAATAGCCCAGATAATGGACTATTAAGAGAATCAAGCCATTATTCTTACTAAACCATTAATAATTATTTCCCAAAATTAATTTAGAGGCCAGATGTTTGAGATTTATGCAAAATATATTTTATGTTGATAAATATGTACATACCATTTTTAGGTTCTCCAAGGCCATACATAATCTTTCATTTATTAGTGCTTTCTGGTAGAAAACTGTGAGTTTGAATTGTCATTTGCAATGAAAATACATAAACCTTTGTGATTGACAAAGTAGGATGGTTGATTTAAGAATTCCTTGTAAGCTTAAGCAAACCTGGTTAACTATCTACATCACTGGAGCCCTGGTGGCCCAGTGATTAAGAACTCTACTACTAACCAAAAGGTTGGCAGTACAAATCCACCAGCCACACCTCGGAAACCCTATGGAGCAGTCCTACTCTGCCCTATAGGGTTGCTGTGAATCAGAATCTACAGCATCTATGTCTCTTATATTAGATCATTGTTGTTAGGTGCCGTCCAGTCGGTTCCGACTCACCGCCGCTGTACGTACCACAGAACAAAACACTGCCTGGTCCTGTGCCATGCTAACAATTGTTGTTATGCTTGAGCCCATTGTTGCAGGCACTGTGTCAATCCATCTCGTTGAGGGTCTTCCTCTTTTTCGCTGACCCTCCACTTAACCAAGCATGATGTCCTTTTCCAGGGACTGATCCTTCCTGATAACATGTCCAAAGTATGTAAGATGCTGCTTCACCATCCTTGCTTCTAAGACGTATTCTGGTTGTACTTCTTCCAAGGCAGATTTGTTCGTCCTTTTACCAGTCCGTGGTATATTCAATATTCTTCGCCAACACCACAATTCAAAGGCATCAATTCTTCTGTCTTCCTTATTCATTGCCCAGCTATCAAATGCATATGAGGCAATTGAAAATACTGTGGCTTGGGTCAGGCACACCTTAGTCTTCAAGATGACATCTTTGCTTTTCAACACTTTAAAGGGGTCTTTTGCAGAAGATTTGCCCAATGCAATTTACCTTTTGATTTCTTGACTGCTGCTTCCATGGGCATTGTTTGTGAATCCAAGTAAAACGAAATCCTTGACAACTTCCATCCTTTCTCCGTTTATCATGATGTTGCTTATTGGTCCAGTTATGAGAGTTTTTGGTTTCTTCATGTTGAGGCATGACCCATACTGAAGGCTATGGTCTTTGATCTTCATCAGTAAGTGCTTCAAGTCCTCTTCACTTTCAGCAAGCAAGACTGTGTTATCTGCATAACTCAGGTTGTTAATGAGTCTTCCTCCAATCCTGATGCCCTGTTCTTCATATAGTCCAGCTTCTTGGATTATTTGCTCAGCAGATTGAATAGGTGTGGTGAAAGGATACAACCCTGACACACATCTTTCCTGACTTTAAACCACACAGTATCTCCTTGTTCTGTCTGAGCAACTGCCTCTTGATCTATGTACAGGTTCCTCATGAGCACAATTAAGCCTTCTGGAATTCCCATTTTCTGCAATGTTATCTATAATTTGTTATGATCCACACAGTTGAATGCCTTTGCATTGTCAATAAAACACAAGTAAACATCTTTCTGGTATTCTCTGCTTTTAGCCAGGATCCATCTGACATCAGCAATGATATTCCTGGTTCCATATCCTTTTCTGAATCTGGCCTCAATTCCTGGCAGATCCCTGTATATACTGCTGCAGCCACTTTGAATGATCTTCAGCAAAATTTTACTTTCCTGTGTTATTAATGGTATTATTTGATAATTTCCACATTCAGTTGGATCACCTTTCTTGGGAATAGGCATAAATATGGATTTCTTCCAGTTGGTTGGCCAGGTAGCTCCCTTCCATATTTCTTGGCATAGATGAGTGAGCACTTCCAGTGCTGCATCTGTTTGTTGAAACATCTCAATTGGTATTCCTTCAAATCCTGGAGCCTTGTGTTTTGTCAATGCTTTGGTGTAGCTTGGACCTCTTCCTTCAGTACCATTGGTTCCTGATCATATGGTGCCTCTTGAAATGGTTGAATGTTGACCAATTCATTTTGGTATAGTGACTGTGTATTTCTGCCATCTTTTTTGATGATTACTGCATCATTTAATATTTTCCCCATAGAGTCCTTCACTATTGCAACTCGAGGCTTGAATTTTTCTTCAGTTCTTTCAGCTTGAGAAATGTCAAGTGTGTTCTTCCCTTTTGGTTTTCTATCTCCATGTCTTTGCACATGTCATTATAATACTTTACTTTGTCTTCTCTAGCTGCCCTTTGAAATCTTCTGTTCAGTTCTTTTATTTCATCATTTCTTCCTTTTGCTTTAGTTGCTCAGCGTTCAAGAGTAAGTTTCAGAGTCTCTTCTGACATCCATTTTGGTCTTTTCTTTCTTTCCTGTCTTTTAAATGACCTCTTGCTTTCTTCATGTATGTTGTCCTTGATGTCATTCCACAACTCACCTGGCCTCCAGTCATTAGTGTTCAATGCATCAAATTTATTCTAGAGAGGGTCTTTAAATTCAGGTGTGATATACTCAAGGTCATAGTTAGGCTCTCATGGACTTGTTCTAATTTTCTTCTTGTATATGAGCAGTTGGTGGTCTGTTCCATAGTCACCCCCTGGCCTTGTTCTGACTGATGATGTTGAGCTTTTCCATCTCTTCTTTCCACAGATGTAGTCGATTTGATTCCTGTGTATTCCATCTGGTGAGGTCCATGTATATAGTCGGTGTTTATGTTGGTGAGAAAAGGTATTTGCAATAAAGAAATCATTGGTTTTGCAAAATTCTATTATTTGATCTCTGCCATCTTTTCTATCACCAAGGCCATATTTTCCAACTACCAATCCTTCTTCTTTGTTTCTAGCTTTTGCATCCCGATCACCAGTAATTATCAACACATCCTGATTGCATGTTGGATCAATTTCAGAGTATAGAATCTGGTAAATATCTTCAATTCTTCATCTTTGGCATTCATTAGTGGTTGGTGCATAAATTTGAATAATAGTCGTATTAACTGGTCTTCCTTGTAGGCGTATGGATATTATCCTATCACTGACAGCGTTGTACTTTAGGATAGATCTTGAAATGTTCTTTTTGACAACGAATGCAAGGCCATTCTTTCTTAAGTTGTTATTTCTGGCATAGTAGACCATATGATTGTCTGATTCAAAATGGCCGATACCAGTCCATTTCAGCTCTCTAATGCCTAGGGTATCAATGTTTACGTATTCCATTTCATTTTTGATGATTTCCAATTTTCCTAGATTCATACTTCATACATTTCAGGTTCCGATTATTAATGGATGTTTGCAGCTGTTTCTTCTCATTTTGAGTCGTGCCACTCAAGAAACGAAGGTTCCAAAAGCTTTACTCCATCCATGTCATTAAGGTTGACTCTGCTTTGAGGAGGCAGTTCTTCCCCAGTCATCTTTTGAGCGCCTTCCAATCTGTGGGGCTCATCTTTTGGCACTATATTAGACAATGTTCCACTGCTATTCATAAGGTTTTCACTGGCTAAATTTTTTCAGAAGTAGACTTCCTCCGGGTCCTTCTTCCTAGTCTGTCTTAGCCTGGAAGCTCAGCAGAAACCTGTCCATTATGGATGAGCTAGCTTGTATCTGAAAACTGGTGGCATAGCTTCCACCATCACAGAAACAGGCAAGCCCCCACAGTATGGCAAACTGAAAGACACATGGGGGTATATTTGATTAATGCAGTTAATCAAATACTTTTCTTTGTGCTGTGTAGCCTCAATGAATATGGGAAGCATTAAGTGGCATTGGAAATATTGAGTGGTTACTGCTCAGAAATGGAGTCAAAGGTATTAGACACATTCAGAAGGAACATTAAAATGTGATCAACTTAGAGAGACATAACCAAATGTACCTGGCTTCTTTCAATAATTTGTAATACAGATATCAAAATATAAGTGTGACATTGAAATCTGGAATGATCCCAGGGTGAAATTTGACAGGCACTTATATTGTAATTTATCCCACTTAGTGTGGGTGGTTTCAGGATCTGTACACCTTAGATGTTTCCACATTAAACATCAGGAGTTATCTGGAGGGTATATAGTAATAATTTTTACTAGCCAGGACACCTATGTATAGATAAATGGTATAGTCCGTGGGGAGGTGTATGGCAGGGAAGACAATGACAGAGGCTGATATTAAATGGGAATGAACCTGATACTAAACCTGATGTCTATCATTATTTTACTTATAAAGTAGACAGAATGAACAAATGTGTTTCTAGTCTTATGTGAACTAAATGATCTAATCACACATCTGGAAATTCCTAAATACCAGAAAAGTTGGTGTTTAAAGCAACATATCCTGATATTTGCCAAACAAGATGAGATAGCTTACGAATTATCTCTGATGACAACTATCCAAACCCAAACTAAAAACATTTGTCAAATCCTTTCCACTTTCTAATGTTATTTTTTATGTCTTAGTTTTCTAAAAACACGATGACAGTTGCTCTGAATGTCAGTATGAAAATTATTGCTACAACACCAGGCTTATTGGGCTTCTTCTTGAAGTAGCCATAGGCTTGTAACCAATTATTTTTGGGTTCAGATATTATGATTGAGGAGTTCCAGATAGTAATTGTTCTCTAAGCCTTCTAAAATGTCTTCATATATTTTTAAAATAATTTTGATAGTGAATGAAGTTTATCAAGTTGACTTTGAAAATGCGTATCTACTAAGTGAATTATTACACCTGACAGTGCTCAGTAAATTGAAATGTCTTTTCTATTTGATATTAAGCATAGTTGTCAAATTAGAATGATGATTATCAACGCTTGAAGGAACATGTTTGATAATCAATTTTTATTTAATATAAAATGTCTACCACTTTAGACAACAATTGAACTTATTGGTTATTTGAAAATCTTGACTTGTTAAACTTTTGCTGAAAGTGTTTAAAAGCAAGTAATGATTTAAGTAATTAGAATGTTTTAAGTTTTTCTTAGGCAGAAACATTATTTACCCAAGAATCACTGAAATAACTCCAATCCATGTAATTAATTGTGCTCGTGAAGAACCTTTACATAGATCAAGAGGCAGTTGTTCGGACAGAACAAGGGGATACTGGGTGGTTTAAAGTCAGGAAAGGTGTGTGTCAGGGTTGTATTCTTTCACCATACCTATTCAATCTGTATGCTGAGCACATAATCCAAGAAGCTGGAGTATATGAAGAAGAAAGGGGCATCAAGATTGGTGGAAGACTCATTAACAACCTGTGTTATACAGATGACACAACCTTGCTTGCTGAAAGTGAAGAGGACTTGAAGCACTTATTAATGAAGATCAAAGACCACAGCCTTCAGTATGGATTGCACCTCAACATAAAGAAAACAAAAATCCTCACAAATGGACCAATGAGCAACATCATGATAAACGAAGAAAAGATTGAAGTTGTCAAGGATTTCATTTTACTTGGATCCACAATCAACAGCCATGGAAGCAGCAGTCAAGAAATCAGAAGATGCATTGCATTGGGTAAATCTGCTGCAAAGGACCTCTTTAAAGTGTTGAAGAGCAAAGATGTCACTTTGAAGACTAAGGTGCGCCTGACCCAAGCCATGGTATTTTCAATCGCGTCATATGCATGTGAAAGCTGGACAATGAATAAGGAAGACTGAAGAAGAATTGATACCTTTGAATTGTGGTATTTGTGAAGAATATTGAATATACCATGGACTACCAGAAGAACGAATAAATATGTCTTAGAAGAAGTACAACCAGAATGCTTCTTAGAAGCAAGGATGGTGAGACTGCGTCTTACATACTTTGGACATGTTGTCAGGAGGGATCAGTCTTTGGAGAAGGACATCATGCTTGGCAGAGTACAGGGTCAGCAGAAAAGAGGAAGACCCTCAACGAGGTGGATTGACACAGTGGCTGCAACGGTGGGCTCAAGCATAACAACGATTGTGAGGATGGCACAGGACCGAGCAGTGTTTCGTTCTGTTGTACATAGGGTCGCTATGAGTCGGAACCGAGTTGTCGGCACCTAACATGTAATTAATATTGAAAGATTCATTCACTTTAAGTTGAATACTACTTACCAAATCTGGAAAGTGAAAAACATCCAGAATATTCTAACTGGTAAACACTTCCTCCCCACCCCTCCCAGCTTCTGCTTTAGTGAAATATAGAATCAGGACAAACCTGCACAAAATCTTGAAGAGGCACCAAGCAAAATGCAGCTTGTCAAAGGGACCAAAAACCTGTTGCCGTCAAGTCAATTCTGACTCATAGCAACCTTATAGGACAGAGTAGAACTGCCCCATAGGACTTCCAAGTAGTGGATGAAGAATTCGAACCGCTGACCTTCTGGTTAGAACCTGAGCTCTTTATCACTGTGCCACCAGGGCCCCCCAAAGAAACCAAGGGATCCAAATTGCCCACTGCATGTCAGCAATCTCCCCTTTTTTGCTTTGGGGCTTCTAGTCAGCAATTGCCCCCTTGGGGCCTTAAAAAGATGGGTCTTATGGAGGAGAAAAAAAAAAAAAAAACTAGTTGCTGTGAAGTTGACTCTGACTCATGGTAATTCCACGTGTGTCAGAGTGGAACTGCGTTCCGCAGGGTTTTCGGTGGTTGATTTTTCAGAAGTAGATAACCTGTGGAGACACTTAAAAGTTGTAGAGACACTCAGAATATTAATAGAAGATATTCAGTCGGTTTTGGACCAACGGATATGAAGTGGCAACTCTTGAACCTCAAACTAAATTGCTGCTGGTTTCTGATAGCTCAATAATTAAAATGATGACTTTTAACGCTCTGGCAGTTAAGCATCTACATAATATACATATGTAAATCAAATCTGTGATAAATGCCCCTCAAAGCAAAACAATTCACATCCTTCTTCGTCTTGTAACTATGAGTATGTTGTTTTCTTCTTTAGGGAGAGGAGAAAGATCACTGAGAATAAAGAAACTGAAAATTCCCTTTAAGGTGTTACTTTTTGCACTTAGGACTAACAGGAGGTGGTTTATTCTGAACACTTATCTGAAACTTTATAGCACCTTTGCCCTGGGAAAGTTTGCAAATCTTCTTTCCTGTCATCGTGTCTAAATGAGGAGTGTCCGTCTTTGGGACCATACATACAGAATTGGTCCTTGCAGTTCAAGCCACACTTGTGCTTTGCCAGCGAGAGGGATGAAATGGAGGATCCTAAATGTGATGCTGAGAAGGAGAAAATAAAGACATTGAAAATTTTGAACTCAGATGAGCTGATTTCACACCCCTCCAGAAAGGCCTTTGTTAAGGTCTCAGATCTAAGAAGAAATGGAATAGCTGCTCACTGTAGCTCTGTGGCGGCTTGTGATGAGAGGTATAATTTAGAAACGCACATGGAAAATCTTCACAGCGAACAGTGCATCCAGCATAGGGATCCCAACTACCTTTGTTTTAAAGGAACTTGCTGTCCAGGAGTGTAAGAAGAACTGAATAGCTACTCATGAAAGCATCATATAAAATGCTTTAGGAACTAGTTTTCAGTGTTGCATGCAGCCTCCTGTGACACTCCGCTCTTATCTTGTTGTATGTCTCCATCTCTATTTCTTCCTCCCTTTCGCCCCACCTTCTTTCCTCTCTTCCACCTCTCACATACACATACACACGCATGCTAACACGTATATACTCTGCCCGCCACCCACTTTCTCTCCCTTTCTTCACTCTCTCTCTCTCTCTCCTCTTGGTAGATGAAGCAACAAATATATGAAGGAGAACACTTAGAAGTTGAAGGGAAAAAATTTAAAACATGCATAAATGTAAAAATATTTTTTTTTTCTTTATTGCGATAAGAACACAGGAGAAGAATACATTTTGATGCTGATGAAATACAGTTTTCCCTCTCACTTTGGCCTTTTGCCTCATTAATACAAGATAGCACCCCTCAGAGAACCTAGCAATAATACCGGGTTTCATTAATCGCTGAGCACTCAGGAGCTAGTCTTTCAGTCTAAGGAAGAGATAGTTGGCATTCCTGATTTTACACAGAAAGAGACATCTTTTGTAGACCCTGGCAGATCCCTTGGACCCAAAAGAAAAAAAAAAAAAAAAAAACGATGGGAGCCCACAATTCTAGTTAAAGAGCAACCTAACATTTTATGTCAGCATTAGAGTAGCGTTTAAGGCATGCATACACTCAGAATTAGAGCCGTCAGTCAAATGTTTATTTTAAAAGAGAATAACCTAAAATATTTGTCCCTACCCAGATGGAGGCTCTGCTCTTTGCATTACCGAAAAAGCCAGCAGAATTCTGAGAACAGGATATTTGAAAACACATGGGATTGGTTGTAATGCTTAGTCATATTTAAAGCTGAACTGATACTGGGTGTAATGTTAATGATAACAAATTGAGTTAGAAAAAGGCTATATCTCACTTTTGTTCTGGTTGAAATGCCAGGAAGTTTTTTTTTTTTTCCTGCATGAAATTATGATTTAAGGTTTACAAGTTAAGGTGTGTGTACCTATGTGTAAGAATCAAACTAAAAAATTAGCTGCCCCCAAAAGCCTAATCACATCTTCTTATTCTGACCTTGTCCTTTACCCTTTAATCTTTGAGGAGGGGTGGAAGATGGTAGGAGTCTCTGGGTCTTGCCAATGGTTAAGCTCTCAGCTACTAAGCAAAAGTTGGTGGTTTGAAAACACCCAGAGGTGCCTTGGAAGAAAGCCCTGGTGATCTGTTTCAGAGGACACGGCCTTCAAAATCCTATGGAGAACAGTTCTACTCTACACACATGGGGTTGCCCTGAGTCAGAATCAACTCAACAACTGGTTTGGGAGATGGTAAAAGAAAACAAGGGCAAAAGAAGGACTTGGAAGGATGAGGGGAAAGGATGGAAGGAAAGGAAATAGAAAGTTTGGGTAGAAGGGAGAAGTAAAGGAGTGGAATTAAGACTTCTCATACACTCCTAACCTCCTTCTTACCAGTCACTACCCTCCAACTTAACAATACCAGTCAGACTAAAAGGCGGGAGGAGGGGGAAACCCAAACTAAAACTGGAAAGGTCACGGGATGCTGTGTGGCTTATCTGTATTAGGTCTGACCTAAATTTGGGCTCCCATAGAAGTCAGAAAAGCCCTTATAACCCACAATTCTTTACCTAAAATTTCTTGGCGGTTTCCACTGCAAATCTGGTCTTTTTCTGTTCCTGAGAAATAATACTATAAGTGCAACTGCTGTCAATCACAGGAGGCTGCCTCAAGGTTGTGCCAGGTCAGCTCTGGAAACCCAGGGATCAGTGAGTGAGGTGTTGATGGCAGGGTGGGTGGCACTTGTGAATAGAGAGAGCTTGAAATTTACAAGCTGCTGTCACAGGAAGATTAGGGCTAAAAGCAGGCATGAGTTTGAAAACAGAAAATCTAGAGGATGGAAGATTGGGAGGTAGAGAACTGAAGAAAAATATGTTGTGGTTTTATTCTAGAAAGGTTCATGAATTAAAGGATGTAACACTCAACTAAAAGAGGTTTAAATTTATAGCAATCATAATGTTTCCTTATAACATTACCAAATAATATTCCATCTTCCTGTGGAATTTCTCCTGTCACATAAAAACTGCCTGTTTTACAAGACATCACCGTGGTTTCTCTGAGTTGCACAGTTTCTGGTCTATCTCAACGGCTTCCCACTTTTCTCTTTGGCATTAAGTTTCCTGCCCATCACAACTGATGGTGCGTTATTAAAAACGATGGCTGTAAAGTCAACCAAAATATATACCTTTGGCAGGAAAAAAATGAATTAGGAATAAATAAATGCAGAAAAAGAAGAAAGGAGGTCAGCCACTTCTTTCAGCTTTTCCCCTGTTCCCCCATCCACCTGACTCCTGTAGGAGTGCTCCCAGGGCTCCAGCGAATTGTCAGAAATTATTCAAAACGCCTCTTTACCAACCCATTTCCAAGTTTTCAACATATTTTGACAAATTAATAAGCTTAGGCTGTACTCTCTGGATATACTTTACCTGAAGATGATTTTTATGCTCTGTAAATTTACAAAGCACAAGTATTATCCATTTTATTAACTGAAAACAAAACAAAACAAAACAAAACATTTCCAGTAATTAAAACAAGAGATATTTATCATCTCTCTTCTCCAAGAAACAGTCATCAGGTTTATTCAGTGCAGGTGAGGATGGTGTCTATAATTGATGCAGTTTGATATTTCTATTTTTAGTGTAGAATACACCTGAACAGAATGTCTTTATGTTCAGTAACTTAATGGCAGAATTGTCAACCAGATCCTTCGCAATCCAGCTACTACAGTACCTCCATTTTTCAAAAGATTTGAAAGAATCCAAGATTTGATTTACATAACTAAACCTAATCAGTCATCCTTTGGGACTGAAACAGATAAAATAACATTGATAATAGACAAAAAATGTCTAAAATCTATATAAAGCATCATTAACAATATTTTTTCTCCAGTCTCATATGTATAGCATTATAATCAATCTATTTGAAATACGGAACAGATCATTTCACTCATGTTACTGAAATTAAATGGAATTAAATGAAAATGGAAAGCCTAGAAGTGATTTATATTCAACTTCTTAAGATTAAGCCTGTAGAGCCAATTCTGACTGGAAGACTGGTGGGTATTACAAAGGAAACAGTAGTGTATTCCTAAAGACAAATACTCTCCCAAGTTGCCCCACAAATGTAATTCACATAATATCTGACAAAAGAATAACTGGAAGAATGGATCAACCTTAATGAAATATTCTAGACCTGTGGATTCCTATGAGTTCTGAGCATGAGGGAATTTGCCCCTGGAATGGAAGAAAACTATAGTGAGTAGTGATGGTTCCTTTGGGAGAAGTCTAGGCTCTTTTCCTTGAGCTTCTGTGGCCACCATATGTCCTCTAACTTTTCCTGCTGCATTTCTGACCATGGCTTCTGAGTTTCATTTGTAAGCTCTCCTGTCTCCCATGGACCTTAAATGTTGATTCACCTCTTACCACACCCACTCTCCTTGGTTATCATTGTTGTTGTTGTTATGTGCCTTCTAATTGGTTCCAACTCATAGTGTCACGGATTGAATTGTGTCTCCCCAAAATATGTGTCAACTTGGTTAGGCCATGATTCCCAGTATTGTGTGGTAGATTCTCCATTTTGTGGTTGATGTAATTTTCCTATGTGTTGTAAACCCTAATCTCTGCCTGTGATTAATCAGGAAAGATTGGATTATGTTAGAGAGGGTTAGGATGTTACACCCTTACTCAGGTCACAGCCCTGATCTAATGTAAAGGGAGTTTCCCTA